>NC_138304.1:18762500-18772500 GCF_965601325.2 Salmo salar
CACATATTAGGCACACACACACACACACACACTCACTCACTCACTCACTCACTCACTCACTCACTCACTCACTCACTCACTCACTCACTCACTCACTCACTCACTCACTCACTCACTCACTCAGACACACAGTCACATATTAGGCACACAGACACACAGACACACACACACACACACACACTCACTCACTCACACAGACACACAGTCACATATTAGGCACACACACACACACACTCACTCACACAGACACACACACACACACACACACACTCACTCACAGACACAGTCACATATTAGGCACACAGACACACACACTCACTCACACAGACACAGACACATATAAGGCATTAAGGCACACACAGACTCACTCACTCACTCACTCACTCACTCACTCACTCACTCACTCACTCACTCACTCACTCACTCACTCACTCACTCACTCACTCACTCACTCACTCACTCACTCACTCACTCACTCACTCACTCACTGACACAGACACCCAGGTATCGTGGTGCCAGTCTAGCTGACGGTCTTTCCCTGGCACTGCCAGCCTGCTCCATGCCAACAGTATCCAGTGCCCAGCCCTCTGCCAGCCTACCCACAGCCCAGTGGGCAGTATCCTCATCACACACAGCAGTTTACACTGGCAGAGGCACAAGGCCAGTAGCCACAGGAGGGAATGGAAAGGAATATGATATAGTGGAATAACAAGGGAAATGGAATTTGACATAAATATATTGTAATTTAATTGTATTATGATAACACAGAATGGAGTAGAGAGGAGTGGACACTAATTTTATGACTTATACTTTATGTTTCCAGTTAAGTTCAATATATTTGTTTGTCGAATGGGATAGTTCCCTTGGTTGAAAATTAAAGGACATTTTCATTCCAGACAACAATCTAATTTCCAGACAACAATCTAATTTCCAGACAACAATCTAATTTCCAGACAACAATCTAACTTCCAGACAACAATCTAATTTCCAGACAACAATCTAATTTCCATACAACAATCTAACTTCCACACAACAATCTAACTTCCACACAACAATCTAATTTCCACACAACAATCTAATTTCCAGACAACAATCTAACTTCCAGACAACAATCTAATTTCCAGACAACAATCTAATTTCCACACAACAATCTAACTTCCAGACAACAATCTAACTTCCAGACAACAATCTAACTTCCAGAGAACAATCTAATTTCCACACAACAATCTAATTTCCACACAACAATCTAACTTCCACACAACAATCTAATTTCCACACAACAATCTAATTTCCAGACAACAATCTAATTTCCAGACAACAATCTAATTTCCACACAACAATCTAATTTCCACACAACAATCTAATTTCCACACAACAATCTAATTTCCACACAACAATCTAATTTCCACACAACAATCTAATTTCCAGACAACAATATCAATTTACTTTGTGAAAAAGGGGTAGTACACACATACAGTTGTGTTGTATTCTCAAATGTGAATTTAATTGCTAACTTGTATGACTTTCAATAGCTGTTTTAACACTGTCACGTGGGACAACAAATGAGTGTCTCAACCTACTGTATGGGGTGTGTGGGAGGGGTGTGTGTGGGGTGTGTTTGGTGGGGTTTTTGGGGTGTTTCCCACCCTGACCTCTGACCTCTGCATGTGCATGACTCACCCTTATCCAGGGTCGTAAACTGATTATTTCTTCCTCTCCCTCCCCTCCTTGTTTTGTCTTGCCCTCATTTTGTCCCTCCCCCTGTTTTCTTTGTTTTCTCTCCCTGCACCTCTCCTGCTTGTGTCATTCTCCCCCCCCCCCCCCCCCCCGGACTCCTTCCATCCTCAGTTCATTCCCCCTGAAACCCTCCAAGAACGATAAACCTAGAAGTCTGAAAAAGATCTCTAGGTAAGCATGACCAACCAACCCACCCATCTGGTGAACGACAACTACCTCTCTCTGTCTCTGCTTCTCAGTCTCACATATGTATGTTTGTCTTTGTCCGTGTGTCTTTCTGTCTGTGCCCTCTGTTTCTATCTCTATCTCTCTGTTGGTATGCCTCTCTCTCTCTCTCTCTCTCTCTCTCTCTCTCTCTCTGTGTGACAGCACTATGTTGTCATCAGTATTGTATCAGGCTATGATGTCTCTCAACATATGTGTGTGTGTGTGTCTGTCTGTCTGTCTCTCTATCTGGCTAGTGACAGGTGATTAATGATATGGTTTAACCCTTCATAATCCCCTCGTCATTCATTAGGATCCCATTCGCGGCCCACCCCTAACGGGGGGCTCTGATACTATCATCATGACAGCCCTGACTGATGGGGTCCTAACAGCATGTGACCTCACATGACCCCTCCTATTGGAGTTCCCCTGTATCTTGGGTGGCCGTAACAGGTGCCTGATCAGAATGATTCTCTTGTTTGGCCACCAGTCACTACAGCATCTATATTATTTTCAATGTGTTTAAAGATCTATGGGAACTATATTCCTTTAGGTTCGACAGTATTCCTTTAGGTTCTGTCTATGCACCTGTCATTTTATTAACAAATTCATTTCATGATTACATATCATATGTAGTTGGGTGGTAACCATTGATGTTACAGTATGATGTGTACTGTGTGAAGTGTAGTTGGGTGGTAACCATAGATGTTACAGTATGATGTGTACTGTGTGAAGTGTAGTTGGGTGGTAACCATAGATGTTACAGTATGATGTGTACTGTGTGAAGTGTAGTTGGGTGGTAACCATAGATGTTACAGTATGATGTGTACTGTGTGAAGTGTAGTTGGGTGGTAACCATAGATATAGATGTTACAGTATGATGTGTACTGTGTGAAGTGTAGTTGGGTGGTAACCATAGATGTTACAGTATGCTGTGTTTCTTATAACATACATTTACATTACATTTAAGTCATTTAGCAGACGCTCTTATCCAGAGCGACTTACAAAATGGTGCATTCACCTTATGATATCCAGTGGAACAACCACTTAGTCTGTACCCTGACTCTCACCCCTCTGGCCTCTGTCCTCTTTCCCACCTCTCTATCCCTCCTTTCTCTATCCTGTTGCTCTCCATCCTTTCTGTTCTCTCCATCCTCTCTTTCCATCTCAGGGAGTTTCTGAGCTACATCCAGCGCTACAAGTCATTCTTTGCAGTGCTTCCAGAGATGCTGTGCGAGGGAGAGATGGTGATGGACGACTTTACCTGCTGGAGCGGAGATGACGTGGTGGAGAGGTAAGACTGAAGAGAAGGAAAGAGAGAGGGATGGGGGATGAGAGAGGAGGACAAAGGAGTATAGGTGATGTGAGACGACGTAGTGGCGAGGTAAGACTGGAGAGAAGGAAAGAGAGAGGGATGGGGGATGAGAGAGGAGGACAAAGGAGTATAGGTGATGTGAGATGACGTAGTGGCGAGGTAAGACTGGAGAAATGGCCCGGGGGGGGGGGGGGGGGGGGTTAGAGAGAGGAAGGAAAGAGAGGGGGGGGTCGAAGAGGTAAGACAGGAAAGATGACCACTCTGTTGTTTAGAAGCTCATACGCTGCCCTACTCTACTGGCTCTGCTGGTAGAGTGTGTGTTTGTGTGTTGGTGTAATAAGCCTGCGTGTGGTATTATGAAGCTGTTGTTGATTAGCGAGGGAATGTAGAAGTCATAAGGAACATCTTTCCCTGTTGGATGAAGGATAGCACTGTCTGTCTGTCTGTCTGTCTGTCTGTCTGTCTGTCTGTCTGTCTGTCTGTCTGTCTGTCTGTCTGTCTGTCTGTCTGTCTGTCTGTCTGTCTGTCTGTCTGTCTGTCTGTCTGTCTGTATGTCTGTCTGTCTGTCTGTCTGTCTGTCTGTCTGTCTGTCTGTCTGTCTGTCTGTCTGTCTGTCTGTCTGTCTGTCTGTCTGTCTGTCTGTCTGTCTGTCTGTCTGTCTGTCTGTCTCTATCTCTGTCTCTCTCTCATTCTTATTTATGAGCTGTTTGTTTGGTGCTGATTTGGGGGCGTGGATTTCGATCCTTCTTCCTGTACATGGCTGTGTGGGATCCACCCATCACCTGGACATTAAACCACTGCCATGTGTGTCTGTGTGTCTTTGCACGTGTGTATGCATTTGTGTATGTGTGAGAGAGTGTACATGTGTGTGTGTGTATGAGCAAACGCTGATCTGTAACTTATTCCATCTCTGGAAGGGCTTCATAAGCGTTCCTAGAACGTTCTCTTCCCTATGCAATTATGACAACACTGGGGCCTGCGGTGGCCCCTGCCTGGCTTCAGTTACCATGGCACACACACACACACACACACACACACACACACACACACACACACACACACACACACACACACACACACACACACACACACACACACACACACACACACACACACACACACACACACACACACACACACACACACACAGAGAGAGAGACAACCCTGGTCATCCATCTGATATTGTTTGTCCTTTATGCTATTGTTTTAGTTTGGCCTCGTCGTCCATACTGCATGTCTCTTAGTCTGGCCCATGGGGATTGTGGGAGTAGAGGGCACTGTGCTTCTGATGAAAGGAACTCTTATTTTTTTGTCTCTACTCTCCCCTTCTTTTCTCTCTTTTTTTCTTCTCTGGCACTGAGAGAGACCAAAAGAGAGACAGAGAGAGAGGGAGAGAGAGAACGACAGAGAGAGGGAGGGAGAGAGAGAGAGAGACAGAGAGAGAGGGAGAGAGAGAGAGAGAACGACAGAGAGAGGGAGGGAGGGAGAGAGAGAGAGACAGAGAAAAGAGGCCCAGTTCCTGACTTTATGCACTTAAAAATGTATCATTGGCTCTTAGAGAGACCACACATTCATCATGTCAAGCTTTCTGACACAGCATGTCTCTCAGTGAAAACAACCCTGGTGTTCTCTGTTACCATGAACATATGAGAGGGAAAGAGAGGAGAAGAGAGAGGTAGAGAGGAGGAGAAGAGAGAGGTGGAGAGGAGGAGAAGAGAGGGGTAGAGAGGAGGAGAAGAGAGAGGTAGAGAGGAGAAGAGAGGGGTAGAGAGGAGGAGAAGAGAGAGATTGAGAGGAGGAGAAGAGAGGGGTAGAGAGGAGGAGAAGAGAGAGGTAGAGAGAAGAAGAGAGGGGTAGAGAGGAGGAGAAGAGAGAGGAGGCACATAGAGTGCTGGAAGACAACATCAGGCTAAACAAATGAAATCATCCCTCAGCTTTAAGAAGATATGGTTCAGCCGACACTTTGAGAAGATATGGTTCAGCCGACACTTTGAGAAGATATGGTTCAGCCGACACTTTGAGAAGATATGGTTCATCTGACACTTTGAGAAGATATGGTTCAGCTGACACTTTGAGAAGATATGGTTCATCTGACACTTTGAGAAGATATGGTTCAGCTGACACTTTGAGAAGATATGGTTCATCTGACACTTTGAGAAGATATGGTTCAGCCGACACTTTGAGAAGATATGGTTCATCTGACACTTTGAGAAGATATGGTTCATCTGACACTTTTTAAGGCCAGCGGCACTCTTCAGCAGTCTGTGTGTGTGTCGGTATGTGTGTGCATGTGTGTGTGTTTGTGAGAAAGAGAGTAACAGAGAGAAAAGAAAGAGTCTTTGTGAGATTACAGACTTATCCTTTGGTTCAGTGAGCCACTATATTTATTGAGAAATGTGTGAAATTGAGTCGGCCCGGCTTACCCCATGGTGCACTGTTATCCAACCACTGTTAAGTCAGCAACCTCTCGTGTGTGTGTGTGTGTGAGTGTGTGTGAGTGTGAGAGAGAGAGAGTGAGGGAGAAACAGGAGAGGGCATGAAAGGGGGTTGCCCCTCTCGCCCCTGTGCCCCTCTCTCACCCCTGTGCACCTCTCGCCCCTGTGCCCCTCTCTCGCCCCTGTGCCCCTCTCTCACCCCTGTGCCCCTCTCGCCCCTGTGCCCCTGGTCGGGGTAGGTAGCAGAGTGGATGAGAGAGGGACCGGGGGGGCAGGGAGGCCTTGGCAGGATAAAGGCCCATTGTTGGGAGAGCGGAGTGAGGCACAGCCCTGCAGTGGGGACCCCCAAAGCCTGAAGGGTAGAAACAAAGACCCTCCTATGAGGCTGTATGGGAAAGACTGGAGCCCTGAGGCCCTGTACTCACTGTAGACCTGTTAGCCTGCATCTACCCTGCCTGGGAATGTCCTAGCCTACCTTGACGGAAAAGAGAAGAGAGGAGAGGCGAAGGGAGGAAGGGAGGAGGAAAATATATGAGAGAGGAGAGGATAGGAAGAGAGGTGAGGGAAGAGGAGAGGAGCGAAGTAGAGGAGGGGAGAAGAGGAGTCCAGATTTGAGAAAAGAGGCCAGGATGGTGTTATATGTCCAAAGCAAATGGCACTGTGTCCCAGTAGAATTATAACTCCTGCTGTGTGGAGCTACAGTAAATATGCTTCCCCATTCTATATTCTGGAGAATGGTGCTGCAGTAGGAATGGTGCTGCAGTAGGAAAGGTGTTACAGTAGGAAAGGTGTTGCAGTAGGAAAGGTGCTGCAGTAGGAATGGTGCTGCAGTAGGAATGGTGCTGCAGTAGGAAAGGTGTTGCAGTAGGAATGGTGCTGCAGTAGGAAAGGTGTTGCAGTAGGAAAGGTGCTGCAGTAGGAATGGTGATGCAGTAAGAATGGTGTTGCAGTAGGAAAGGTGTTGCAGTAGGAAAGGTGCTGCAGTAGGAAAGGTGCTGCAGTAGGAAAGGTGCTGCAGTAGGAAAGGTGTTGCAGTAGGAAAGGTGCTGCAGTAGGAATGGTGCTGAAGTAGGAATGGTGCTGCAGTAGGAATGGTGCTGCAGTAGGAATGGTGCTGCAGTAGGAAAGGTGCTGCAGTAGGAATGGTGTTTCAGTAGGAATGGTGCTGCAGTAGGAATGGTGCTGCAGTAGGAATGGTGCTGCAGTAGTAAAGGTGCTGCAGTAGGAAAGGTGCTCGAGTAGGAAAGGTGCTCCAGTAGGAAAGGTGCTGCAGTAGGAAAGGTGCTGCAGTAGGAATGGTGCTGCAGTAAGAATGGTGTTGCAGTAGGAAAGGTGCTGCAGTAGGAAAGGTGCTGCAGTAGGAAAGATGCTGCAGTAGGAAAGGTGTTGCAGTAGGAAAGGTGTTGCAGTAGGAAAGGTGCTGCATTAGGAATGGTGCTGCAGTAGGAAAGGTGCTGCAGTAGGAATGGTGTTGCAGTAGTAAAGGTGCTGCAGTAGGAAAGGTGCTGCAGTAGGAATGGTGTTGCAGTAGTAAAGGTGTTGCAGTAGGTATGGTGTTGCAGTAGGAAAGGTGCTGCAGTAGGAAAGGTGCTGCAGTAGGAAAGGTGCTGCAGTAGGAATGGTGCTGAAGTAGGAATGGTGCTGCAGTAGGAATGGTGCTGCAGTAGGAATGGTGCTGCAGTAGGAAAGGTGCTGCAGTAGGAATGGTGTTTCAGTAGGAATGGTGCTGCAGTAGGAATGGTGCTGCAGTAGGAATGGTGCTGCAGTAGGAATGGTGCTGCAGTAGTAAAGGTGCTGCAGTAGGAAAGGTGCTCGAGTAGGAAAGGTGCTCGAGTAGGAAAGGTGCTCCAGTAGGAAAGGTGCTGCAGTAGGAAAGGTGCTGCAGTAGGAATGGTGCTGCAGTAAGAATGGTGTTGCAGTAGGAAAGGTGCTGCAGTAGGAAAGATGCTGCAGTAGGAAAGGTGTTGCAGTAGGAAAGGTGTTGCAGTAGGAAAGGTGTTGCAGTAGGAAAGGTGCTGCATTAGGAATGGTGCTGCAGTAGGAAAGGTGCTGCAGTAGGAATGGTGTTGCAGTAGTAAAGGTGCTGCAGTAGGAATGGTGTTGCAGTAGGAATGGTGTTGCAGTAGTAAAGGTGTTGCAGTAGGTATGGTGTTGCAGTAGGAAAGGTGCTGCAGTAGGAAAGGTGCTGCAGTAGGAAAGGTGCTCCAGTAAAAAAGGTGCTGCAGTAGCAAAGGTGCTGCAGTAGCAAAGGTGCTGCAGTAGCAAAGGTGCTCCAGTAGGAAAGGTGCTGCAGTAGGAAAGGTGCACTGTCCTAG
Source organism: Salmo salar (assembly GCF_965601325.2). Lineage (NCBI taxonomy): Eukaryota > Metazoa > Chordata > Actinopteri > Salmoniformes > Salmonidae > Salmo > Salmo salar. Next base: position 18,770,507 of record NC_138304.1, read on the forward strand.
TAGAGTTGTATTTCCTGGAGAGGGGCGGGTCTCACAGAGGATCTGTGGGTATGGTGGACCGCGCATTCCCAGAAAGCAGCAGGAAAATAACACACACTGTCCCATATCACTCTATACTCTCCATATGCTGTACAACAGCTGGGACACCTATTCATTCACATACATACAGTATCTGTGTGTGTGTTTGTGCGTGCGTGCGTGCGCATATGTGTGTGATAATGTCTCAATGGACTAATAAAATGACATAGATGTGAATGTTTCACACAACACTCCAGAAAGGGAGAATGTACAAAGCAGATAGACTCCAAACAGATACATTGTACAGATGTAGGATCTTAATTTGCAGAACATTTAAAACTTTTAGTGCATTTGAGGTTTAAAAAGGCTTCTGATGTTTGTAATTTCCAGTTATAAAACGAAAAATATATTAACCCCTACAAAAATGCCCATTAATTATAATCCGAATAATCATTCACATTTCCGGTTGCTTCAGGATTATTTTCCTGCTGTAGCAAACTGGCTCAAATGAAGATCCTACATCTGTACACATACATCTTATTCTTATCACTAGTATCATGACATTGTTCATCCTCATCGTCATTATTATCATCAACAACACGTATTTCAAAAAGTTTTTTTTTTTTAATGTGTCACGTTCAACACCAGCACTTTCACTCAGGATAACAAGGGTTGTCAGTCCGACCACTCTCTCTGTCATCCAGAAATCCAAACACAGCATCTGGCATGGTCTCTGTGAGTTCGTTTGAGTACACTATCTTTTTTCTACTTTCTTGTTGTATACTTTATGGGGGAGGGAGGGAGGGAGGGAGGGATGGAGGGAGAGAGAGAGAGAGAGAGAGAGAGAGAGAGAGAGAGAGAGAGAGAGAGAGAGAGAGAGAGAGAGAGAATTCTCCAAGCCATGATCTCCAAGAGAGGGTCAGGGTGTGTGTATTTGTGTGTGTGGTACAGTAAGGCCAGCGAGAGGTGAGATATCTCAGTGCTGATTCCTAAACCATGTGGAGGAGGACAATGCGTCTGTAGTGCTTCTGAATGCCTCACATAACTAGAAGGTTATGACAATCTGTTTGTTTATCATCTGACATCTGGAATCCTGATGTCAGAATCGCAGGGAGAGGCAGAAGGGGCTGCACTCTGTACTGGGCAAAGGCGTCACCCCTTTCTCCTTCCCACTGGGCACAGACGTCAATTCAACATCTATTCGACATTGGTTCCATTGAAAGGACGTGGAAACAACATTGATTCAACCGGTGTGGGTTCTCTGTCTTTCACACTCTCATATCTCAATGTCTCACTCTCTCTTTGTATCATAATGCATGGACACTTGCATGTACACACACACACACACACACACACACACACACACACACACACAGTAACAGATAGACCTATGTATCACAGTAACAGATGGGCCTACATATACCGTAAACCCAAACAGCTGTGTCTCCAACAGTGCCTTCACATCACTCAACATGTGGGTCCAACCTGTAGAGGAGAGCACTGCAGCCTGGCTTGCTTTGTGGTGAAGGAGAGAGAGAGAGAGAGAGAGAGAGAGATGTTTAGGGTGGGAGAAGAGAAGCAGAGAGAGACAGTTGTTTAGGGTGGGAGAAGAGGAGAGAGAGACGGGGAGAGGGAGAGAGAGGTTGAGAGGGAGAGCGAGAGGTTGAAAGGGAGAGAGAGAGAGAGAAAATGAGAGAGACGGAGAGGGAGAGAGAGGTTGAAAGGGAGAGAGAGAGAGAGAGAGAGACAGGGAGAGGGAGAGAGGTTGAGAGGGAGAGAGAGGTTGAGAGGGAGAGATAGAGACGGGAGAGGGAGAGAGGTTGAGAGGGAGAGAGAGGTTGAGAGGGAGCGATAGAGACGGGAGAGGGAGAGAGGTTGAGAGGGAGAGAGAGGTTGCGAGAGAGAGAGGGACATTGAGAGAGTGATAGAGAGGTTGAGTGGGGAGGGGGGGTTGTGGTGACGACTGAGGGACTGAC
>NC_138304.1:18777500-18837500 GCF_965601325.2 Salmo salar
AGCTTGCCATTGTGAAAATGTAATTCAACAATGCCAATAATGTTTTATAAGGAAATAATTCACGCTCTAGAATGCCCTTCAAGCCAATCAGAAACAAGTATTCAACAATGCTACTGTGTAATGTGTTATAACACACACACACACACACACACACACACACACACACACACACACACACACACACACACACACACACCACACACACACACACACACACACACACACACACACACACACACACACACACACACACACACACACACAGAGATGACAGTCGGCAAGGATGAAAGCCACTTTGCCTTGGATCAGTTGTATCTTCTATCAAAACAAGACATTGGAACTGTAGTTGCTCCAGTGAAATGAAGAGATGATCATAATACTTAAGTCTGCTCCTTATCTAGTGTCAGAGTAGTGTGTGTGTGTGTGTGTGTGTGTGTGGTTCACTATAGCAAAGACAATAAAACAGGGACTTTAATGACTTACTGCTGAAAAGCCATAGGAGGTTTTGTGGGTGGGGACAGACCTGAGTCAAATACAAGTAAAAATACAAATATATGAGCTGATGTGCTTGATTTAGTTTTCCCGGTACAATGGAACCAATGAAATGTCCCTGAAGTGCAAATTCCAAGCTAAATCAAGCGCATCTCAAAGACGTTCAAGTATCGTATTTATTACGTATTTGACCAAGTTCTACTGGGGAATATAGTGATTTGACATGACCCATTATACATTCGTGATTGCATACGTCATGGGGCTATCGGGCCAGGAGTTTTTCTGGGTCATAGCTCCCTATGTCTCGCCACGTATAGCTTGGGTCATTTCCATCGTCATGAACAATTTAGAAACCAACGGGAAGACTCAGTGGTCTAGGCCCAGGGTTAGCCAGGTTGATCTGCTCAAACAGGCCCAGGCAGGGAAGCCCAACCCAGGCCTGAGATCTGGGGTTGAGCTCATCTTTTCCATAGAACACCATACATGAGCCACAATACATGATGATATCACTTTTTTAGGAATATTTCATATGGCTCTTCTCTTCATTGGTTAGACACTGGGGCTGCATGCTCCGTGAATCTATATGGTCTATGACTGTAATCAAACCAAATGATCAGGCCCCTATTGTGTGAGTGTGTGTACGTGTGTGGGGAAGCGGGTGGTGGTGTGTGTGTGTGTGTGTGTGTGTGTGTGTGTGTGTGTGTGTGTGTGTGTGTGTGTGTGTGTGTGTGTGTGTGTGTGTGTGTGTGTGTGCGTGCGTGCGTGCGTGCGTGCGCGTGTGTGTGTGACGGGGACGGGACTCTACCGGCATTCCGTAGCTCATACACACACCACCCCAAACTGGCCTGGAATCCTAGGAACGCTTTCCCTATGGGTTTGGGTTACTGTACACATGCACGCACACACACACACAGACACACACAGACACACACACAGTACTACTTCCTATGTCCCTCACACGATAACAGTGGCCCGGTGAATAGTGGTCATCGAGTTGGGTAAGTCAGATATAACTTTATTGTAAAGGTGTGTGTGTGTGTGTGTGTGTGTGTGTGTGTGTGTGTGTGTGTGTGTGTGTGTGTGTGTGTGTGTGTGTGTGTGTGTGTGTGTGTGTGTGTGTGTGTGTGTGTGTGTGTGTGTGTGTGTGTGTGTGCCTTCTTATGCGCTTTTCCCTATGACGTGCCAGCCAGTAGCCCAGAAATAGTCTATAGCCATCTATAGGGCCATAATCCCGTGTCCACCCAGCTACACACACACTCTGTGTTTGGATCAAAGCAGAGGTTCGGGAGAGGATTTGCCCAGCCCTTAGAACTGCATTAGAGGGGGTTAGAGATGTAGAGCTGTAGTGAAGTCGTACGGATCAGGGTTGTATTCATTAGGTACGAAACAGAAGAAAACCGACTGCAACAGGGAGGGATCTACCTGAAGTTGTCCAATAAGAAATGCTCGCTTTCCTTTTCCGTCTCAAAAACCTTTGCTGCGATTTGAAATGTGTACACTAATGAATACAACCCAGTCCTCTCATACCTGTGACTGTATTTTCCACGTCCCTGTGTGGATCACACGTGGCCTCAGCTGTTATCTTTAGCCAGGGGTAAAGTTATCTAGCCTGTGTACAAATCTGTATCTGCTAAAACACTAGTTTGGCTTGACAATGACAGCAAGGAGTTGGCAAGAGCACAGGCAAATCTGGCACCAGACTTTAGGCAATACCTGACTGTGGTACTACAGGACCAGAGTTACCTGCCCATGTCATGCTATACATGCAAAATAGCTCCCAGGTACAATGGTTAGTTGAAGTATTCAACTGATTGATTGACAGACAGACAGAGATAGTATAATATCCTCGTCTGATAAGGCCAGTCCAGGAGGACAGACAGCCTGTAAATTGGCTTTATAACAATAGTTTGCCCTTTAACAATGTACTGTCAATTGAGTCTTTTGGCCAAGTGTACATTACACTCACAGAGGTTCACATTATGTCTACATAAAGTGTTGTAACGATGTGCAAATTGTTCAATATAAAAAAAGGGGAAAATAAATCAACATAAATATGGGTTGTATTTAGAATGGTGTTTGTTCTTCACTGGTTGCCCTTTTCTTGTGGCAACAGGTCACAAATATTGCTGCTGTGATGGCACACCGGTATTTCACCCAGTAGATATAGGAGTTTATCAAAATTGGATTTGTTTTCGAATTCTTTGTGTGTCTGTGTAATCTGTAAGGGAAATATGTGTCTCTAATATGGTCATACATTTGGCAGGAAGTTAGGAAGTGCAGCTCAGTTTCCATCTCATTTTGGGGGCAGTGTGCACATAGCCTGTCTCCTCTCTCTATAGCAAGGCTATGCTCACTGAGTCTGTACATAGTCAAAGCTTTCCTTAATTTTGTGTCAGTCACAGTGGTCATTTAACATCTCTTTTCTGCATTTTGTTAATTAGCGGGTACTGGCCTAATTCTGCTCTGCATGCATTATTTGGTGTTTTACGAGTCTCAATTTGCTGTTTGTCACATTTTGTGAATTCTTGGTTGGTGAGCAGACCTCAGACCTTAGACCATGAAGGGCAATGAGTTCTATAAGTGATTCAAGTATTTTTAGCCAGATCCTAAATGGTATGTCAAATTTTATGTTCCTTTGGATGGCGTGGAAGGCCCTTCTTGCCTTGTCTCTCAGATTGTTCACAGCTTTGTGGAAGTTAGGCCGAGGTATGTATAGTTTTTTGTGTGTTCCAGGACAACGGTGTCTAGATGGAATTTGTATTTGTGGTCCTGGCAACTGGACCTTTTTTGTAACAGCATTATTTTTGTCTTACTGAGATTTACTGTCAGGGCCCAGGTCTGACATAATCTGTTATGAAGATCTATCTAGGTGTTGCTGTAGACCCTTCTTGGTTGGAGATAGAAACACCAGATCATCAGCAAACAGTAGACATTTGACTTCAGATTCTAGTAGGGTGAGGCTGGGTGCTGCAGACTGTTCTAGTGCCCTCGCCAATTCGTTGAAGAGGGTGGGGCTCAAGCTGCATCCCTGTCTCACCCCACAGCCCTGTGGGAAGAAATGTGTGTGTTTTTTGCCAATTTTAACCGCACACTTGTTGTTTGTGTACATGGATTTTATGTTGTATGTTTTTCCCCCAACATCGCTTTCCATCAATTGGTATAGCAGAATTGAGTCAAGCTTTTTTGAAATCAACAAAGAAAGAGAAGACGTTGCCCTTGTTTTGGTTTGTTTGTTTGTCAGTTAGGGTGTGCAGGGTGAATACGTGGTCTGCCATACGATAATTTGGTAAAAAGTCAATTTGACATTTGCTCAGTACATTGTTTTCACTGAGGAAATGTACGAGTCTGCTGTTAATGATAATGCAGAGGATTTTCCCAAGGTTGCTGTTGACACATATTCCAAGGTAGTTATTGGGGTCAAATTTGTCTCCACTTTTGTTGATTGGAGTGATCAGTCCTAGCTTCCAAATATTGGGGAAGATGCCAAAACTGAGGATGATGTTAAAGAGTTTTAGTATAGCCAAATGGAATTTGTGGTCTGTATATTTTATTATTTAATTTAGGATACCATCAACACCACAGGCCTTTTTGGGTTGAAAGGTTTGTATTTTGTCCTGTAGTTCATTCATGGTAATTGGAGAATCCAGTGGGTTCTGGTAGTCTTTAATAGTTGATTCTAAGATGTGTATTTGATGATGTATATGTTTTTGCTGTTTGTTATTTATTGTAGAACCAAAAAGATTGGAGAGGTGGTTTATCCATACATCTCCATTTTGGATTGATAACTCTTCGTTCTGTTGTTTGTTTATTGTGTTGCAATTTTCCAAGAAGTGGTTTGATTCTAGGGATTCTTCAATTACATTGAGTTGATTTCTGACGTGCTGTTCCTTCTTTTTCTGTAGTGTATTTCTGTATTGTTTTAGTGATTCACCATAGTGAAGGCGTAGACTCAGGTTTTCTGGGTCTCTATGTTTTTGATTGGATAGGTTTCTCAATTTCTTTCTTAGGTTTTTGCATTCTTCATCAAACCATTTGTCATTGTTGTTCATTTTGTTAGGTTGTCTGCTTGACATTTTAGATTTGATAGGGAAGCTGAGAGGTCAGATATACTGTTTAGGTGTTCTACTGCCAAGTTAAACCTTCACTATTAAAGTGAAACGTTTTGTCCAGGATTTTGTCTAAAAGGGATTGAATTTGTTGTTGCCTAATTGTTTTTTGGTAGGTTTCCAAACTTCATTCCTTCCATCTATAGCATTTCTTAATATTACTCAGTTCCTTTGGCTTTGATGCCCCTCATGATTGAGTATTGCTCTGTTCAAGTAGACTGTGATTTTGCTGTGATCTGATAGGGGTGTCAGTGGGCTAACTGTGAACACTCTCAGAGACTCTAGGTTGAGGTCATTGATAAAGTAGTCTACAGTACTACTGCCAGGGGATGAGCTGTAGGTGTACCTACCATAGGAGTCCCCTCGAAGCCTACCATTGACTATGTACAGACCCAGTGTGTGACAGAGCTACAGGCCTTGTGACCCGTTTTTGTTATTTGTTTTGTCATAGTTGTGTCTAGGGGGGGGGGCATATTTGAGAGGTAATATTGTCACCTCCAGGCAGGTGTTTGCCCCCCTGTGTGCTAACAGTGTCAGGTTCTTGTCCAGTTCTGGCATTTAGGTCACCACAGACTAGTACATGTCCCTGGACCTGTGTCTGTCTCTCTCTCTCTCTCTCGCTCTCTCGCTCTCTCTCTCTCTCGCTCTCTCTCTCTCTCTCTCTCCATAGCCTCTATCCTAGTAGCAGTTTGCTGTGCTGGTATAGTGCTACTTGGGTGTCATGTAGCTGTGGTTATGATTCTAGATTTCCTATCTGGTATCAAATGTCCATCTCCTGCTTATCTTGGGGAGTGAGTGTGTGCGTGTGCATGTACGATCGTGTACGTGCATGTGTTTATGCCAATGTATGTGTGTGCGCCAATGTATGTGTGTGTGTGTGTGTGTGTGTGTGTGTATGCTTGGCTGATGTAGTGTGTGAAACACTAGAACTGGGCTCCCCTGTGCACTTACAGTAGCTGAGTTACAGTGCACACACACACACACACACACACACACACACACACACACACACACACACACACACACGCAGACACACACACAGAGGCCTGGAGCAGACAGTTAGACAGGTGGTCCAACCACAACAGGTATTTAGTGACACCCCACCCACACATGCCCCATCTGCCCCCTCTTGGCCCCGGCTGCCTCCGCTAACCTCAGCTATACGCAGGCTGATCACTAGAAATAGACTCACATTTCAGACGTTTGAAAAGGTCCTGAGAACATCGATGTATGCCTTCCTCCACGCTCACCCCCCAAAATGAAAAAACAATTGCCCAGAACTGATGCAAGCTCTTAATGCTCAGAAGCACACTGCTCTGACCACTAGACCACCACAGTTCACAATGCAGTAGCAAGCCGGGAGAATACTTGATGATTCTTGATGGAAACAGTGCATTGTTTTTAGTTATTAGTCCTAACCCATTTCAGTTGTTTCTATTTTAACCCTGTATCCACAGAATGAATGTGTCAAAAATCCATTTAACGTCGAATTTTGAAGTGAAACTATGAGATCTTGTTGCTATATTTGGGCTCCTGAGTGGCGCAGTGGTCTAAGGAATGGCATCTCGGTGCTTGAGGCATCACTAGACCCTGGTTCAATTCCAGTCTGTATCACAACTGGCTGTGTTTGGGAGTCCCATAGGGTGGTGCCCAGTGGTGCCCAGTGTTGTCCAGGTTAGGGTTTTGCTGGGGTAGGCCTTCATTCTAAATAAGAATTTGTTCATAACTGACTTGCCTAGTTAAATAAATAGAACATGTCCCCTCCTTGGCATGGGGGTGGAAGAGGCTGATGGAGGGGGAGGGGGAGGGGGGGTAAGGGCTTGAGAGGGTGTGATCTGCTCCTATAATCTCTGCTTTAGTCCTTTAACTCCTCTCCTGTGCGCGCACACACACACACACACACACACACACACACACACACACACACACACACACACACACACACACACACACACACACACACACACACACACACACACACACTCTGATGGGTCTCACCTGTTGCATCATGCCAATGCTGCCACCTGCTGGTAAGTTAGTAGAAACAGCCAGAAAAGCGGTGTGTGGTGAAGTTGCCTCTTTATGCTGATCTTGGGTCAGTTTAGCATTTTTGGTTAGGATTGGGGGAGGAGAAGCTGATCCCAGATCTGTCATGGTAACCTCACCCCAGAACCAGTGGTTTTCCATTCACTTTCATTAGACAAAGCAGGAGAAAAACTATCCGTAAACCCAGCCCACTTCCTAAAGCTCATCTGTCTATGTGACACACTGGCAATCGTTTTCATTTCCTCCCTCTGTTCCTCTCCTCCTCTGAGTCCAGCCCTCCCATCCATCCCTCTTTCTCTCCCACCCTGTTATAATGAGGATGAAGCCTGTGCGTGAGCACTAGTGAGTGTGTGCACGTGCATGTGTTTTAGAGTGTTTATATGTGTGTATGTGGTTGCCTGCACAGTATGTGGTCCTGTCTGTTTATGAACATATGGGATGCGGGTGAGGAAGCTATAATGACAGCAAACGAGGAGTTAGGAGAGGGTGAAGATGTGGTTTTGGGGACGTCGTCTTTCCCTACATAGCTTTTCCCAGGAGTGTGTGTGGTCTGTAGGCTGTTGGCTCATGCTCCACTGGTATGGTCGTGTAGCTGGTGGCTTTCACAGTGAGTTGGACAGTACACACCCAGAACCACAGGAGGTTGGTGGCACCTTTATTGGGAAGGACGGGCTCATAGTAATGGCTGGAGTGGAATGAGTGGAGTGGTATCAAATACACTCCAGGAAGTGTCTTCCTGCTACTTCTGCTAATGGGGATCCAAATGTATTTTTTATTTTATTTAACATTTATTTAACTAGGCAAGTCAATTAAGAACAAATTCTTATTTACAATGACGGCCTACCGAAAGGCAAAAGGTGTCCTGCAGGGACGGGGGCCTGGGATTAAAATAAATAAATAAATACTATATATATATATATATATATATATATATATATATATATATATATATAGGACAAAACACACATCACAACAAGAGAGACAAGACAACACTACATAAAGAGAGACCTAAGACAACAACATAGCAAGGCAGCAACACATGACAACACAGCATGGTAGCAACGCAACATAACATGGTAGCAGCACAAAACGTGGTACAAACATTATTGGGCACAGACAACAGCACAAAGAGCAAGAAGTTAGAGACAACAGTACATCACACAAAGCAGCCACAACTGTCAGTAAGAGTGTCCATGATTGAGTCTTTGAATGAAGAGATTGAGATAAAACTGTCCAGTTTGAGTGTTTGTTGCAGCTCGTTCCATTCGCTAGCTGGCCCAGATGGTTTTTTGGGGTCAAGTTTAAGGAGCTCCTTTAGCACCTCGGTCTCAGTGACCACCTGCAGGGAGAAACTTTGTAGCAGGGCAGGTGAAAAACAGGGAGAAGCATCGGATATAGTCGCATTCGAAGGGGTGGGAGATGAGGAAATGTTGGACGGGCAAGGAGGCATGGCTGAGTCAAATAGGAATCCTGACTTAATGAAGTAGTGATTAAAGAGCTCAGCCACGTGCTTCTTGTCAGTAACAACCACATCATCAACGTTAAGGGACATGGGCAGCTGTGAAGAGCAGGTTTTATTCTCCAGGTCTTTAACCGTTTTCCAGAACTTCTTGGGGTTAGACCCAAAGAGAGAGAACTGCTCCTTAAAGTAACTAACTTTGGCCTTCCAGATAGCCTGAGTGCACTTATTTCTCTTTTGCCTGAACGATAGCCAGTCAGCATGAGTATGCGTGTGCCGAGCCTTTCGCCAAATGCAATTCTTGAGGTGGAGTAACTCTGCAATATCACTGTCGAACAAGGGGCTGAACCTGTTTTTAATGATCATTTTCTTTATGGGGGCGTTTGTTAACAATACCACTGAAGGTCCAAGCGTCTTCGACAGAGGGGGATCAAGCTGATTCTATACCATTTTACAGAGGCCAGTCCATGAAGGAAACAATTCCTCATTAAAGTTTTTTAGCAAGCGTCTATGACAAATCAGGACAGGTCATTTCACTGAGCAGCCATTAGGAACACAGGCTGTAAAACAGTGATCACTAAGGTCATTACAGAAAACACCAGACTGATACCAATCAGGATTTTTTGTGAGGATAACATCGAGGAGAGTAGCCTTTTCTGGGTGTTTGGAGTCATTGCTTGTGGGATTGGTAATAATCTGAGAAAGATTTAGGGAGTCCAATTGCTTTAGGACTTGGTCAGGTGGTTTAAGCATGTCCCAGTTTAGGTCATCTAGCAGGACAAATTCAGACTTGGTATAAGGGACCAGGAGAGAGATTAGGGCAGGTAGGGTACAGGCCGGTGCTGACGGAGGACGATAGCACCCAGCAACAGTCAACAAAGAGCTATTTGAAAGTTTAATGCTTAAAACCAGCAAATCAAACTGTTTGGGGACAGACTTGGTGGAGACAACCAAGCACTGAAGGTGATCCTTGGTAAAGATTACCACTCCCCCATCTTTGGAAGATCTGTCTTGCCGAAAACGATTATAACCAGGAAGGTTAACATCAGTATTCAAAACACTCTACCTTAACCACGTCTCAGTAATGACCAACACGTCTGGATTGGAGCTGTGAACCCACACTTTCAATTGATCCATTTTAGGTAATGAGCTTCTAGTGTTTAACGTGCAGAAAACCCAGGCTTTTACGGGAGCAGAAATCAGTGAAGCAGATATCAGAGCACAAGTCAGAATTGGGGCTAGCAGCAGTAGATGGGCCAGGGTGTACATGCACATTTCCAGATATCATCAACAGTAATACAATCAAGGCACGGCAGTGCTGATTTATGACATCTGAATGTGCATCAGATGGCAACAAGATCATATTGTACAGCAATTTCATCAGGTAACATGAATATAAAGCTGGCGAGAGGTGTTTAGAATGGGATAGGAGGCCAAAAGTCAGTGTAACCAATAGAGAGTCAGAGTCCTGAGTGTGGGAACAAACATACTCTGTCCCACGGTTGGGTAAAGAAAGTTTGTAGTCAACAAAGCATGCAGGAGTCATGAGGCAAATATCAAAGTAGCAAAATATATATATTTTTTTAGATATAACTACTTGAGGCTAGCCGTTGTAAGTTCAGAGTCACTCGCCCCAACAGTGCGTGTGGGCTGTAGGCGAGCGAAAGCTCGGGAGAGAGGGGGGAGTGTGGTAGAGGTACCTGAACCAGACAGGGGGAGACAGGCCAGGGCAGACGGTGAACAGATCAACAGGTGGAATCCAAGCAGCAGTGCAGCAGGCAACGGGAGTAGGTGTCACACCCACTTGGGAGAAGCTTTTATTTCTGGAGGCAGATATCTTGTAGAAAATGCCAGTGAATGGTCTTTGAACAGCAGGAGGGGGCTTCAAAACGAACATGTGGTTTCCATGTGTTTGATGCCATTCCTTTCGCTCCGGCCTCCCCTCAGCAGCCTCCTGTGACCCAGACACACAGACCAGTATGTACGTCAGTGGAGGCTGGTGGGAAGAGCTATAGGAGGATGAGCTCATTGTAATGGCTGGAATGGAATAAAGGGAACGGAGTCAAACGTGGTTTCCATATGTTTGATACCGTTCCATCTTTTCCATTCCAGCCATTACAATGAGCCTGTCCTCCTATAGCTTCTCCAACTAGCCTCCTCTGATGTACTTCCACACCCAGCAAATGGTAAACGCTACAGCACATTGACACAATGCCTGTGTTATATCTACTCACCACCAGAGGGCATCAGTGTACTAGAATTACACCAGGCTTCATACAGTCTTCAACCTACTGTGTCTTGACAATGGCTTTATTCTCACCACTCTGTGAGTTATGCTCTTAAAGTAGGTATGATGGAATGATCCATACTGTCTAGGGATGTTACAATCCTTTAGTCCTGTCAGTACATGTGTTAGTGTGCAACCTTTGAGGGACAGGATATGTGTTTATTTTTATTTAACCTTTATTTAACTAGGCAAGTCAGCTAAGAACAAATTCTTATTTTCAATGACGGCCTAGGAACAGTGGGTTAACTGCCTTGTTCAGGGGCAGAACGACAGATTTGTACCTTGTCAGCTCAGGGATTCAATCTAGCAACCTGGCAGTTACTGGCCCAAAGCTCTAACCACTAGGCTACCTGCCGCCCCAATATGAGGACACTACAGTGAGGGAAAAAAGTATTTGATCCCCTGCTGATTTTGTACGTTTGCCAACTGACAAAGAAATTATCAGTCTATAATTTTAATGGTAGGTTTATTTGAACAGTGAGAGACAGAATAACAACAAAAAAATCCAGAAAAACACGTCAAAAATGTTATAAAATGATTTGCATTTTCATGAGGGAAATAAGTATTTGACCCCTCTGCAAAACATGACTTAGTACTTGGTGGCAAAACCCTTGTTGGCAATCACAAAGTTCAGACGTTTCTTGTAGTTGGCCACCAGGTTTGCACACATCTCAGGAGGGATTTTGTCCCACTCCTCTTTGCAGATCTTCTCCAAGTCATTAAGGTTTCAAGGCTGACGTTTGGCAACTCGAACCTTCAGCTCCCTCCACAGATTTTCTCTGGGATTAAGGTCTGGAGACTGGCTAGGCCACTCCAGGACCTTAATGTGATTCTTCTTGAGCCACTCCTTTGTTGCCTTGGCCATGTGTTTTGGGTCATTGTCATGCTGGAATACCCATCCACGACCCATTTTCAATGCCCTGGCTGAGGGAAGGAGGTTCTCACCCAAGATTTGACGGTACATGGACCCGTCCATCGTCCCTTTGATGCAGTGAAGTTGTCCTGTCCCCTTAGCAGAAAAACACCCCCAAAGCATAATGTTTCCACCTCCATGTTTGATGGTGGGGATGGTGTTCTTGGGGTCATAGGCAGCATTCCTCCTCCTCCAAACACGGCGAGTTGAGTTGATGCCAAAGTGCTCCATTTTGGTCTCATCTGACCACAACATTTTCACCCAGTTGTCCTCTGAATCATTCAGCTGTTCATTGGCAAACTTCAGACATGTATATGTGCTTTCTTGAGCAGGGGGACCTTGCGGGCACTGCAGGATTTCAGTCCTTCACAGCGTAGTGTGTTACCAATTGTTTTCTTGGTGACAATGGGCCCAGCTGCCTTGAGATCATTGACAAGATCCTCCCGTGTAGTTCTGGGCTGATTCCTCGCCGTTCTCATGATCATTGCAACTCCACGAGGTGAGATCTTGCATGGAGCCCCAGGCCGAGGGAGATTGACAGTTATTTTGTGTTTCTTCCATTTGCGAATAATCGCACCAACTGTTGTCACCTTCTCACCAAGCTGCTTGGCGATGGTCTTGTAGCCCATTCCAGCCTTGTGTAGGTCTACAGTCTTGTCCCTGACATCCTTGGAGAGCTCTTTGGTCTTGGCCATGGTGGAGAGTTTGGAATCTGATTGATTGATTGCTTCTGTGGACAGGTGTCTTTTATACAGGTAACACGCTGAGATTAGGAGCACTCCTTTTATGAGTGTGCTCCTAATCTCAGCTCGTTACCTGTATAAAAGACACCTGGGAGCCAGAAATCTTTCTTATTGAGAGGGGGTCAAATACTTATTTCCCTCATTAAAATGCAAATCAATTTATAACATTTTTGACATGCGTTTTTCTGGATTTTTTTGTTGTTATTCTGTCTCTCACTGTTCAAATAAACCTACCATTAAAATTATAGACTGATCATTTCTTTGTCAGTGGGCAAACGTACAAAATCAGCAGGGGATCAAATACTTGTTTCCCTCACTGTATACTCTGAAAAAACGGTGCTATCTAGAACCTAAAATGGTTCTTCGGCTGTCCCCCATAGGAGAACCCTTTGAAGAACGCTTTTTGGTTCCCGGTAGAACCCTCTACCTGAAAACCCTCCTTTTTCCTAAGATTGTACTGAAATGATTGTTTTCTTATACCTCTGTCTCTTATAACCTCTAACAAGAGAGTGATTTATTCCATCATGTTAACAAGGTGGGCATGACTAATGTTCAGCCACTTAAGAAGTGACTCTGCTGCTGCTGCTGCTTGGGACAAATAAAGTATCCTCTTGATCCCAGGCTCATTTGGGGAGAGGCAATGAGAGGTTATCTGGCTTCTCTACCAAACAGAGGGAGTGTGGGTGTGTGTGTGTGTGTGTATGTGTGTACATTATTGTATTGTCATTACTCTGTGTAAAGTCATTAGAGTTACCTGGTTGGGGTGTGATTATTCTTTCTCTCTTTTGTGCTACCTGCTGTGAGTTTGTGTGCTGCAGTCATTTTTCTGTTTAATAGAGAGAGAGAAAGAAAACGATTGAAAGAGAGAACTGAAATCTGTCTCCGTGGCTGCTATTCTGTTCTGCTCTGTACTGGGCTGAGGTGGAGTGAATGTCAACAGTAACCCACAGTTAACCGGAGTGAGCTATTGCCAAGGCGAGATGGAGCCAGCCCTAATAACCACACTGTACCATAACAGAGGCAGAACCTCCTCTCCTCTCTCTCCCTCCCCAATCTCCCTCCTACCCTCGCTCCCTCCATTTTTCTCCTTACGTCTCCCTCCCTCTCTCCCTCCCCCACTCTGGCACTAGCAGGGTTGACCGACTCACTTTCTCTGCCCCTCCTTGGATGGATTAGTGTGGTTGAGTCATAATGGGACAGAAGTTAGGATTTCCGTCTATCCCTAGTCTCAGTCTGTCAGTCTGTCTGTCGGTATGGGTGGATTACAGAGAGGAAGAATAGCAACCATCTAATACACTTGTATTACCTCCTAAAGCCTAATGACTGTGTGTGTGTGTGTGTGTGTGTGTGTGTGTGTGTGTGTGTGTGTGTGTGTGTGTGTGTGTGTGTGTGTGTGTGTGTGTGTGTGTGTGTGTGTGTGTGTGTGTGTGTGTGTGTGTGTGTGTGGTTTCATTGTCCTATAAAAGGATCCTCGTTTCTGTCATGTCACCCCCAGGGCATCTCATCACTCATTACTATGATAGATGAGGGGTGTAAGGCAAGCCAGGGGCAGCGCACACACACACACACACCGCCCATTCCTCCCTAGGGGACCTTTCCAAGCCTTTAATGAGACCACATAGGGCAATGAGTCAGACATTTAACCTAGAATAAGTTTAAAGCACAGTCAAGGCATTATGGAATAGAAATAGAATATATAGAACAACCAATTCGAGTCATTTTAATTCTATAGCATTAGGGTCCCTGGTTACTCTCCCACATACTCATAGGTTCACAGGCCAGTGGCTTTTGAAAGAGACTATCACTCTAGACTTTCAATGTGTATCCAGTAGGAGGCTGTATTACCTTGTTAGAACCACAGGGGGGCAGTGTGGGAGCAGACTTTTTTTTAACCTTTATTTAACTCGGCAAGTTTAAGAAAAAAGGATTTTACAATGACGGTCTACCCCAGCCAAACCCGGAAGACGCTGGGCCAATTGTGTGCCCCCCTATGGGACTCCCAATCACAGCCGGTTGTGATACAGCCCAGGATTGAACCAGGGTCTGTAATGACACTGCTAGCACTAAGATGCAGTGCCTTAGACCGCTGCGCCACTCAGGAGCCCCAGACTAGCTCCTATTTCCCCACTGTGGTACCAGAAAGGAAAATAAAGCTTGTTCACACAATCGTAAAGTACTCTACATTACATGCACGCGCACGCACACACAAACACACACACCTCTTACCCTACAAACCTGTTGCAAGGAGTACGTCACTTACACCAAATTAATTTAGCTCTTTCCAGTGGTGGAAAGTGGTGGATAAATCGATACTTGTTCATTAGCCTGGAGTACACTCTTAGAAAAAAGGTGCCATACAACCTTAACGGGTTCTTCGGGTGTCCCCATAGGAAAACCTTTTGAAGAACCCTTTTGGGTTCCATGTGGAACCCTTTCTACAGAGGATTCCACATGGAACCCACAAGGGTTCTACCTGGAACCAAAAAGGGTTCACCTATGGGGACAGCCAAAGAACCCTTTTGGAACCCTATTTTGAAGTGGTGTAGTGGTGAAAGGAAACATATTCAAATCAAATCAAATGTTATTTGTCACATGCGCCGAATACATCAGGTGAAATACTTATTTCCCTCATTAAAATGCAAATCATTTCATAACATTTTTTACATGCGTTTTCTTGATTTTTTTGTTGTTATTCTATCTCTCACTGTTCAAATAAACCGACTATTAAAATTATAGACTGATAATTTCTTTGTAAGAGGGGAAACATACAAAATCAGCAGGGGATCAAATACTTTTTCCCCCCACTGTATATATCAACGAATTGGCGAGGGCACTAGAACAGTCTGCAGCACCCAGCCTCACCCTACTAGAATCTGAAGTCAAATGTCTACTGTTTGCTGATGACCTGGTGCTTCTGTCCCCAACCAAGGAGGGCCTGGAGGGCCTACAGCAGCACCTAGATCTTTTGCACAGATTATGTCAGACCTGGGCCCTGCCGGTAAATCTCAGTAAGACAAAAATAATGGTGTTCCAAAAAGGGTTCAGTTGTCAGGACCACAAATACAAATTCCATCTAGACACTGTTGCCCTAGAGCACACAAAAAACTATACATACACAATCGTTTCAAAAGTTTGGGGTCACTTAGAAATGTCCTTGTTTTAAAAAAAAAAAAAACATTTTCGTCCATTAAAAGAACATAAAATTGATCAGAAATACAGTGTAGACATTGATAATGTTGTAAATGACTGTTGTAGCTGGAAATGGCTGATTTTTAATGGAATATCTACATAGGCGTACAGAGGCCCATTATCAGCAACCATCACTCCTGTGTTCCAATGGCATGTTGTGTTAGCTAATCCAAGGTAATCATTTTAAAAGGCTAACTGATCAACTGGCAGCTTCGTTAAATAGTACCCAGAAAACACCAGTCTCAATGTCAATAGTGAAGAGGCGACTCCAGGATGCTAACCTTCTAGGCAGAGTTCCCCTGTCCAGTATCTGTGTTCTTTTGCCCATCTTAATCCTTTATTTTTATTGGCCAGTCTGAGATTTGGCTTTTTCTTTGCAACTCTGCCTAGAAGGCCAGCATCCCGGAGTCGCCTCTTCACTATTGACGTTGAGACTGGTGTTTTGCGGGTACTATTTAATGAAGCTGCCAGTTGAGGACTTGTGAGGCATCTGTTTCTCAAACTAGACAGTCTAATGTACTTGTCCTCTTGCTCAGTTGTGCACCGGGGCCTCCCACTCATATTTCTATTCTGGTTAGCGCCAGTTTGCGCTGTTCTATGAAGGGAGTAGTACACAGCGTTGTACGAGATTTTCAATTTCTTGGCAATTTCTCGCATGGAATAGCCTTAATTTCTCAGAACAAGAATATACTGATGAGTTTCAGAAGAAAGTTCTTTGTTTCTGGCCATTTTGAGCCTGTAATCCTACCCACAAATACTGATGCTCCAGATACTCAACTAGTCTAAAGAAGGCCCGTTTTATTGCTTCTTTAATCAGAACAACAGTTTTCAACTGTGCTAACATAATTGCAAAAGGGTTTTCAAATGATCAATTAGCCTTTTAAAATGATGAACTTGGATTAGCTAACACAACGTGCCATTGGAACACAGGAGTGATGGTTGCTGATAATGGGCATCTGTATGCCTATGTAGATATTCCATAAAAAAAACTGCAGTTTCCAGCTACAACAGTCATTTACAACATTAACAATGTTTACAATGTATTGCTGATCAATCTGTTGTTATTTTAATAGACATAACATTTGCTTTTCTTTCAAAAACAGGGACATTTCTATGTGACCCCAAACTTTTGAATGATAGTGTACCTCGGCCTAAACATCAGCGCCACAGGTAACTTCCACAAAGCTGTGAATGAACTGAGAGACAAGGCAACAAGGGCCTTCTATGCCATCAAAAGGAACATAAAATTCGACATGCCAATTAGGATCTGGTTAAACATACTTGAATCAGTTATAGAACCCATTGCCCTTTATGGTTGTGAGGTCTGGGGTCCGCTCACCAACCAAGAATTTACAAAATGGGACAAATACCAAATTGAGACTCTGCATGCAGAATTCTGTTCACAAGCACAAACAGACCCCACAGAGCCCCATGTCAGCAACACAATTAGACACAACCAAATAATGAGAAAACAAAAAGATAAATACTTGACACATTGGAAAGAATTAACAAAAAAACAGAGCAAACTAGAATGCTATTTGCAACTAAACAGAGAGTACACAGTGGCAGAATACCTGACTACTTTGACTGACCCAAAGTTAAGGAAAGCTTTGACTATGTACAGACTCAGCGAGCATAGCCTTGCTATTGAGAAAGGCCGCCATAGGCAGTCTCAAGAGAAGACAGACTATGTGCAAAATGAGATGGAGACTGAGCTGCACTTCCTAACTTCCTGCCAAATGTATGACCATATTAGAGACACATATTTCCCTCAGATTACACAGATCCACAAAGAATTTAAAAATAAAATGTTGTTCTACTGGGGGAAATACCACAGTGTGCCGTCACAGCATCAATATTTGTGACCTGTTGCCACAAGAAAAGGGCAACCAGTGAAGAACAAACACCATTGTAAATACAACCCATATTTATGTTTATTTATTTTCCCTTTTGTACTTAAACTATTTGCACATCATTACAACACTGCATATAGTCATAATATGACATTTGAAATGTCTTTATTCTTTTGGAACTTCTGTGAGTGTAATGTTTACTGTTAACTTGTATTGTTTATTTCACTTTTGTTTATTATCTACTTAATTTGCTTTGGCAATGTTAACATATGTTTCCCATGCCAATAAAGCCTTTACATTGAAATTGAAATTGAATTTAGAGAAAGTAAGAGAGAGAGAGAGGGAGAACGAGAGAGAGAGAGGGAGAGCGAGAGAGGGAGAGAGAGAGAGAGAAAAAGAGAGAGAGAGGGAAAGAGAGAGAAAAGAGAGAGAGAAAGAGAGAGAGAGAGAAAGAGAGAGAGAGCGAGAGAGAGAGAGAGAGGGAGAGAGAGAGAGAGAAAGAGAGAGAGAGAGAGAAAGGGGGAAAGAGTGTAGCCCACAGAGAATGTGTTAATTGGCATTAATGATGAGAGCTGAGCTATAGCAGACACATCTAGCATGCGGAGAGAGAGAGAGGGAGGGAAAGAGAGAGATAAATAAAAGGAAAGAATTACAGGTGTATATAATAGGACTAATTGCAGGTTATCAGACTTGATATAGAGACAAGGTAATTACAGCCTCAGAAAAAGGTGTGTGTTCATAATTATTTGTGATTAATCAGTCATTAATCTCTCTGGCTGTATTTTTTAAAATCTATTTCTTGGTTGGTTCCCTTCTCTCCTTGTCTCTCTCCGTCTCTCTTTCCATCTCTCCTCCCTCACTCCCTTTACCACACAGCCGTAACCACATGGGACATGTACCACTGCCACCAGAAGTCTCAGGAATTCCTCCTTGTCCCAGCAGCCTTTGGGGGCATGTAAAGTCAGCATGCCATCTTTCTACCCATGAGTCCACACTCTCCATCACTCCCCATGCCCCACCCTCTTACCCCGTCTGCCTCTCGTCTCCTACGTCTACCTTCATCTCTCCTTATCTCTCCTTGTCTTTCCTCTTCTCACCCCATTTAGCTCAACCCTACCCCTCCCTGCTGAAATTGGAGGCAGACGTTAGGCCCTGGGAGAGCTGCAACGGTGTGTTTGGAACATTTGAAACTGGTTCAACAATTGTCTCACCTCCTACCCCTTCCTGCTTTCCCATTGAACTATTTAGCAAATCTAATCAGCATTATAGAACTGTCCTGTACCCTTTAGTACTGCTGCTGGCCACTGTCCCTGTGGGGCTGAAGTCAGTCTACCCGGTGACTGATGAGTCAGAGATAGAGACAGCCCGGGACACAGCAGACATGTCATGTTATCACTCCAGACAAGAACAGAATCCCCGGACAGAATGACGACAAGCTCCTAACACTGTATCCTCAGGAGAACTGACGGCCTCAATGCGATAGCTCCTAATCCTGATGTCAGATATCATTGGAATGTTACCTGACGTTGTAGGAACGTTCACTGTTTGCTGGGATCTATGCTGTTACCCTGCTACGTAGCAGTACTGTTACATGTCTCTCAGCTGGATCACATTTTATTTGATTATTATCTATGCTCGTATTATCTCTATTATCAGCTATTACAGGAGTCTTCGGTGATGTACAGTAAGCTAGGGGCCATCCTCATTACATAGGGTTCTTGCTATACTTGCGTTGTCATACTGTATTCTCTTGTAGAGGACTGTCTGGGGGTCAGGGTAGTTCTTGTTGATGATTGGATGGTATTGGTTATAACTACAGTGCCTGGAATGTTGCCTGATCTGGTCAACCTCTCTCCCACCCCCTCGACCCCCTCAACTCACACCCCCATGTCCACAGGGTCCACCTGACTACAGTTACACTTCTTTTGTCCCACAGCTTTTCTCTGCAGCTTCTGTCTCTGTCTCCTGGCTGGGTTATGTGTTTCACCTGGGGCTAGGCACCTGTGCTGGCTTGGTTCTGTACTTCTCACGGGGAGCAAGGGTCCTCTTGAAATATAATGCCAGGGTGGCCCTGTCTAGTTGAGTGAGTAGCAGTGCTAGGCTAGCTAGAGGCTGGGTGCTAGGCTAGCTAGAGGCTAGGTTCTGTACTTCTCACGGGGAGCAAGGGTCCTCTTGAAATATAATGCCAGGGTGGCCCTGTCTAGTTGAGTGAGTAGCAGTGCTAGGCTAGCTAGAGGCTGGGTGCTAGGCTAGCTAGAGGCTGGGTGCTAGGCTAGCTAGAGGCTGGGTGCTAGGCTAGCTAGAGGCTGGGTGCTAGGCTAGCTAGAGGCTAGGTTCTAGGCTAGCTAGAGGATGGGTGTTAGTCTAGCTAGAGACTAGGTTCTAGGCTAGCTAGAGGCTGGGTGCTAGTAGGTGCTATGCTAGCTGGAGGCTAGGTGCTAGGCTAGCATCACCATTGGCCATTTGGCTTTAGAAGACACATTTTCTGTTTGGGTCAATTTTAGGTTCCATTTTCAGTGACATCCATCCATCACTACATTCCTCCATTCCTTTGTCATCCCTCTTGCCCCCTCATTGCCATTATACATCACGAATGGGTGCGGCAGGTAGCCTAGCCGTTAAGAGCATTAGGCCAGTAACCGTAAGGTCACTGGTTGAAATCGACAAGCTGTATCCCATAGGGCGGCGCACAATTGGCCCAGCATCGTCCGGGTTTGGCCAGTGGTAGGCCGTCATTGTAAATACGAATTTGTTCTTAACTGGCTTGCCTAGTTAAATAAAGGTTCAAAAAAATGTAATAAAATAAAGAAATAAAAATCCCTGAGCCGATGAATTGCTCCTTTAAGCATCTGCTAATTGACTCCAATGTAAAGGGGAAAGTAAGAATGAGATAGGGAATAGCTAGACATGGGTGTATTTCTTCATATCGTCACAGTGCAACCCACTCACAGTATAAACATCACTTTAAACCTAGATCGCCATTGAAGCGTTAGGCCTAAGT
Organism: Salmo salar; assembly: GCF_965601325.2. Classification (NCBI taxonomy): domain Eukaryota; kingdom Metazoa; phylum Chordata; class Actinopteri; order Salmoniformes; family Salmonidae; genus Salmo; species Salmo salar. The sequence goes on from NC_138304.1 coordinate 18,797,590, forward strand.
TATGTGGTGCCGTGGAAACAGCCTACAATTTTTGTTTGTTTGTTTGTATGTTTATGTGTTGGACGTGGTCGTGGTGGTCATGCTAGCTGTTGGCTGACCGGAGCGTATCTGATTGGCCGATAGAAACAGATTAAAGCTGAACTCGGCCCACTCTCAGCCAATAGACCGTGGTCTAGCGGAGATCGTCGCCACTGCACACAGCATGCCGGAACTTGCTCTATCCCCCATTTCATCCAGTCTCAAGTGTTTGTTTGTTTGTTTCCAGCTAAAGCGCTAGAGTCATTGAGTGGAATTAAGCTTTGCTTGTGCATTGTTGTCAATTGGCCTTACACTGCTGCTGCTGCTATCACAGAATCTACATTATAGCAGCCAAAACCCTGATAGGGCATGTGGTGTTGAAATTCTTTGAACCCGACCCTGGTCCAACCCAAGTCCCGCCACAGCCCAGCTTTGGTATGGAGCTCCACGAAAACTCTGGGTTCAGCCCAAGATCTAACACATGTTAGTGATGAGGGCTAGGATTCTGTGGGTCCATCCCAGCCCCTCTTCGGTATGCTTTAGGCCTCTTTGACCCAACGTAGCCCCAGAGAGAGACTAGGAGAGAGAGCAGAATGAGAGAGAGAGAGGGAGAGAGAGAGAGAGAGAGAGAGCACCTTGTTCAGGCTCGCCTACGCATGACCTCTGGCAGCTCTCCCTCTTCTCCTTCCCCCTCTCCTTCCCCACCTCTCTCCTCTATTAAACGTCCCAGAACACTTTAACTGGAACAGTGGGGTCTTTGAAGTACTCACATTCTAAGCTGTATTGTCATTATAAGTGCATGTGTTTGTGTACGGGATTTGGCATTTTTTTAAATATTTGACTGAGTGCGTCTGAAAGAGTGTGTGTGTGTGTGTGTGTGTGTGTGTGTGTGTGTGTGTGTGTGTGTGTGGACTGTATGCGTGTGTGTATGTGTGTGTTTACTGTGTTATTACAGGCCAGTCTGGGGATCTTTGTTTATTAAATACTTGTCTGAGTGTCTCTTCACCATTAGTGACTAACTTCATTTGTTTAATGGAAGTCGCTGTGAGTGTGGTTCAGTTATCAGTGTGTGAGAACAGTGTGGCCTTTCCTAAACAAAGACTTCATTTCAGACCAGAGTATTTCAACATGTCCAACCTCCTCATAAACCCTTATAAGCTCTCTCTCTCTCTCTCTCTCTCTCTCTCTCTCTCTCTCTCTCTCTCTCTCTCTCTCTCTCTCTCTCTCTTTCTTTCTCAGTCTTTCCCTCTCCTCTCCATCTCTCTCACTCAGGACTTCTAAACCCATGTATTCCTCTGGGCTCCTTAAAATCTTAATAGTCATATATCATAGTGACCAGAGTTTAGTGCTGTGGCGAGTGCCAGAGGAGAATGGAGAAGAATTGTGTGTGTGTGTGTTTAAATGGGGACATGGTCAACAACACTCCACACTCGTTTTCAACAACCCTCCACACTCATTTTCAACAACCCTCCACACTCATTTTCAACAACTCTCCACACTCGTTGCCAGGGTGACAGTAAGAGTTGACAGGCGTCATCTACTAGGAAGTAGACCCAAACAACGCTAAAGGAACCCTCCATTTCAAGACCTCAGTGCCCTTCAGTGTTTCAGCGTTTTTTCCTCCCTCCATGTTGTGTGTGTGTGTGTGTGTTGTGTGTGTGTGTGTGTGTGTGTGTGTGTGTGTGTGTGTGTGTGTGTGTGTGTGTGCGCCCCAGGTTCCGCGAAGCCACATTTCACTCTTTCCTCCAGCCATGGCCTCTGGGTCTCCCTGTTAGCTTATAGACTTTACAGCAGCGCCATCATTAGTGAAATGTGTGTGTGGTGGTAGTGCGTGTGGGTGAATGTCTTGGCCTGAGGCTATAGCTTGACGCTTACACGGCTCAGTAGTTGAGAGGTCCAGGGGCAGGGTATGGCCAGAAAGACATCATTAGTGAGTGGTGTGTGTGTGTGTGTGTGTGTGTGTGTGTGTGTGTGTGTGTGTGTGTGTGTGTGTGTGTGTGTGTGTGTGTGTGTGTGTGTGTGTGTGTGTGTGTGTGTGTGTGTGTGTGTGTGTGTGTGTGTGTGTGTGTGTGGACGTTACGGTTAGATCAATAAGGCCTTTAAGTCTGTATGCAAATATAGTCTATGATACAGCACACACACACACACACACACACACACACACACACACACACACACACACACACACACACACACACACACACACACACTTACTCCACCCAACCGTTGTCCACTGAGATTGTTTTGTTGCGTTTAGCAAGCCTAATTGAATTGGAGACGTGTGTTAGCTAATCGAGATGGAGAGCTTTAGAGTGTCAAACTTGTGTGTGTGTATGCGCGTGTTCCTGTGTTCGTGGTGAAATGCAAGAGGGGTGAATGGGAAAAGAAGGAGGGAGGAAGGGGGAGAGGAGCTAAATCAAATTGTTTGCTCAATTAGATGTGTCAATGGCCTGAACCGTCTGACCTCACAAACATGATCACAAGCCGCCCACGCACGCACGCACGCAAGCACACACACACACACACACTGATTCTCTCATACAATTGCCCATTCACGCTCTGACATACATAAAGGCATCTCCCTCTCTTCACTAGTACTGTAATACTCAGTTATATAAACTATAGCTGGCAGATGTTGAGATGAATCTGATGGACTGGCCATGTAATATACTGTAGAAGATAAGATGAGATAAGATAGGACTTTATGTGAACTTATCTTTAATTATGTTTTTTTGTCCATTGAAGACCATTCAAAAAGCCTACAAAAGTTTAAAAACTATAAGGCTGAGGGGCAGTCACTCCTGGTAACTTTCACGCCGTGACCCAACTCTGCCATATGATATTCAGTTTCAAGCCCTGAATTCACACACACACGCGCCACACACACACACACACACACACACACACACACACACACACACACACACACACACACACACACACACACACACACACACACACACACACACACACACACACACACACACACATACATCCCATCCCATCACTCTCATTGATACCCTATTCTACACTCTAAAATATTCCTGTTAACTTAGCTTTCTCTATCAGAATACAACCCTGTCAATACTCCCACCCCCTCCCCAGCCAATACTCCCACCCCCTCACCCAACCAAGTCATAGCCCAGCCTGACACTCTCTTTACCTTTCAACCCAAGCAATGGAAAGGCATTTGTCTTTTCAATTCATAATTGATGTCAGGGGAAGTAGGGATAAGTCAGACAGGCTTCAGGACCTGCAGGTGCAATTAGAGAGAGAGACAGAGGGGGAGGAGAGAGCGATGCAAGGAGAGGGTAACAGAGGGGGAGAGAAAGCGAGAGAGAGAGTTAGAGCATTAGCAATGCAAACCACTCTGAGGAGAGATGAAGAGAAGAGAGAGGTGGCGCTAGGGGAGGTTTAATACTTCTATTGCGACTCGGTGAAGTGCTGTTCCATCTAGAGGAAGAGGAGGTATAGATACACTTTAACAAGACGTCACAGATCACAAACCAGCCATAATTCAGTTCACCGTGATAATAGGCTTTTATTTTGGAGTACATCTTAGGTGAACTCACCCATACTCTATACACACAACCGGAACTTGAAGAAAAACATCATTTGATTTGATGCCAGCACATATGGGAGATTCTCTACCCAAACCCCCATAACCCTGTTAAGTTGTTTTGGATCGCTCCACCTGCAGCCTGCTGAATCGCAGCCATGAGGAGACACACACACACACACACACACACACACACACACACACACACACACACACACACACACACACACACACACACACACACACACACACACACACACACACACACACACACACACACACACACACACACACACACACACACACACAGCACTTCCAGTACCTCTCCTTCAGTCGTCAAAAGAGCAAAGAACTGCTCATACAGGACAGTACCAGCACCTCTCCTGTAATGTATAGTGATTTAGGATGGGCTTCTCTGAGAAGGCAGGGTTGCTGACAATGTGCTGGACAAACTGTCCTCATCACTTTGAGTGGATCCAAAGTGCTTTTGTTCTACTTTAGATTTTAAAACAGACTTGAAGGGCTAAGCTGGAGAATGTCATGAATAATATAGCGGAGACATGATCATTTATTCTACAGTGTTATGCACTTTGAATGTTTGGGTTTTGATGCATATTGAATGAGGGTTGGATGTTTGTAGACATATAATCCCAATTGTAATGTGATGCAATGTCGCTGTTTTTATTGCACACGTTCAACAAGCGAACGATCAATTAAGTCCCTCTCTCTTTCTCTCTCTCTCCCTCTCCCTCTGTCCCCTCCATCCTCTCTCTCCCTCTCTCTCGCTCTCTCTCTCTCTCTCCAGTTATACAGGCAGAGTGGTCGGGAACGGTCTCCAGGCCCAGAAGCAGAACCCAGAGGTCAAAGTTCGCAGCCCAAACCCCGAACTGGCCGTGGTGAAGGAGAGGCTGGAGCGCTTCAACCAGGTAGGCCCTCCCTCCAGCCTCACGCCGTTACCACGGTTCCACTAACACACTGCCGAGCTAGCTATAGTCACATACAGCACAAACAGATCTGGGACCAGGTAGGCCCTCCCTCCAGCCTCACGCCGTTACCACGGTTCCACTAACACACTGCCGAGCTAGCTATAGTCACATACAGCACAAACAGATCTGGGACCAGGTAGGCCCTCCCTCCAGCCTCACGCCGTTACCACGGTTCCACTAACACACTGCCGAGCTAGCTATAGTCACATACAGCACAAACAGATCTGGGACCAGGTAGGCCCTCCCTCCAGCCTCACGCCGTTACCACGGTTCCACTAACACACTGCCGAGCTAGCTATAGTCACATACAGCACAAACAGATCTGGGACCAGGCAAAGGTGAAGTCGGTTAATGCTCAACGGGTTTATACTCTTGTCATTCATTTCCCATGTGAGACGATGGGTATTAGATATACATGTGTAAAGGAACATATTTTTTGTTGTGTGTTGGGTGTGTTGTGCTAGCATGCGTGTAGACTGTACGCTCTCTAAAGGTACAGCGCGTAACTAATCCCCTAGTGATATCTACAGAACAAACCTTCGTTCTGTGGAAGTGGGGCGAGATTATTGGAGGTGGACCCATGTCTCCTACAACAGTGTGTTCCATCAGTGAGAGCAGAGCAGATTCCTACCGTTACTGTGCTGTAAATCTAACCTCAGGGCAGTTGTTGAAGAGGAGCGGAGGAACGTGTGAAACATCATACAGATGCTACAACCTATAGGTAAAACTGGAGAAAATGGTTTGGTCCTATTGGATGGTTCTGGTTATACTGTAGCCCGTTTTATAGTACGTTTGATTCTGTTATGGGATTATTGAACACACCGTGACATGGCGTCTGAGGCGTCGTATTTTGTTAGCTGACCTCCGGTTTGCCGTGTTTCTCTCTTAAACCAACATTGTTTTGGGAGCAAACGATAAAGGAGGGAGACGGAAAGATAGACAGAGAGAGAGAGAGAGAGAGAATGAACGGCAGAGAGAGAGAGCGAGCCAGACATCGGGAGAGAGCGACACTCAGAGAGCAAAAGGTCAGCAGTGAGTGACAGCCAGGCGGAGATGACACAGCGCAGCTTCCAAGTGACACTGTTGTTATGTAGATGAGGATTAGGTCCTGAAAAGGCCCCGGCATAAAGGACCCATTACCCAGGGGTCCCTAGGGGCCATTTGAGGGGACAAACGGGACAGATTCTGTTGCGCCGCTGCCCGCCAGGCCTTTTGTGGCCCCGGCATTCGATACCCTCAGATAGTACACACACTGCCTATCTCTCTCCTTTTATCTCTCTCTCCCTCGCTCATGTTGTCCCCTCCTTTCTCATTCTCCTTCTATCACTGTCCCTCTCTCTCTCTTCGTTTGTTTTATGACCCTCTCTTTTCTCTCACTCTCTGTGCCTGTATCTCACTCTCTCTCTCGCTCACTCTCTCAATTCAATTTCAATTTAAGAGGCTTTGGGAAACATATGTTTACATTGCCAAAGCAAGTGAAATAGATAATGAACAAAAGTGAAATAAACAATAAAAAAATAACAGTAAACATTACACAAGACATTTCAAATGTCATATTATGCCTATATGCAGTGTTGTAATGATGTACAAATAGTTAAAGGACAAAAGGGAAAATAAATAAACATAAATATAAGTTGTATTGACAATTGTGTTTGTTCTTCACTGGTTGCCCTTTTCTTGTGGAAACATGTCACAAATATTGCTGCTGTGATTGCACAGTATGGTATTTCATCCAATAGATATGGGAGTTTATCCAAATTTGATTTGTTTTCAAATTCTTTGTGGGTCTGTGTAATCTGAGGAAATATGTGTCTCTAAAATGGTCATACATTTGGCAGGAGGTTAGGAAGTGCAGCTCAATTTCCACCTAATTTTGTGGGCAGTGTGCACATAGCCTGTCTTCTTTCTCAATAGCAAGGCCATGCTCACTGAGTCTGTACATACTGTAGTCAAAGATTTCCTTAAGTTTGGGTCAGTCATAGTGGTCAGGTATTCTGCCACTGTGTACTCTCTGTTTAGGGCCAAATAGCATTCTAGTTTGCTCAGTTTTTTTGTAAATTCTTTCCAATATGTCAAGTAATTATCTTTTTGTTTTCTCATGATTTGGTTGAGTCTAATTGTGTTGCTGTCATGGGGCCCTGTGGGGTGTGTTTGTGTTTGTGAACAGAGCCCCAGGACCAGCTTGCTTAGGTGGTTATGGAAGGTTTGGGAATCGCTTCCTTTTAGGTGGTTGTAGAATTTAACGTCTGTTTTCTGGATTTTGATAATTAGCGGGTATCGGCCTAATTCTGCTCTGCATGCATTATTTGGTGTTTTACATTGTCTAGTTTTTCTGTGTGCTCTAGGGCAACAGTGTCTAGATGGAATTTGTATTTGTGGTCCTGGCAACCAGACCTTTTTTGTCTTACTGAGATTTACTGTCAGGGCCCAGGTCTGACATAATCTGTGCAAAAGATCTAGGTGCTTTAGGCCCTCCAGGCCCTCTTTGGTTGGTGACAGAAGCACCAGGTCATCAGCAAACAGTAGACATTTGACTTCTGATTCTAGTAGGGTGAGGCCGGGTGCTGCAGACTGTTCTAGTGCCCTCGCCAATTCGTTGATATATATGTTGAAGAGGGTGAGCCTTAAGCTGCATCCCTGTCCCACCCCACAGCCCTGTGGAAAGAAATGTGTGTTTTTTGGCAATTTTAACCACACACTTGTTGTTTGTGTACATGGATTTTATAATATCGTATGTTTTTCCCCCAACACCACTTTCCATCAATTTGTATAGCAGACCCTCATGGCAAATTGAGTCGAAAGCTTTTTTTAAACCAACAAAGCATGACAAGACTTTGCCCTTGTTTTGGTTTGTTTGTTTGTCAGTTAGGGTGTGCAGGGTGAATACGTGGTCTGTCGTACCGTAATTTGGTAAAAAGCCAATTTGACATTTGCTCAGTACATTGTTTTCCCTGAGGAAATGTACGAGTCTGCTGTTAATGATAATGCAGAGGATTTTCCCAAGGTTGCTGTTGATGCATATCCCACGGTAGTTATTGGGGTCAAATTTGTCTCCACTTTTGTGGATTAGGGAGATCAGTCCTTGTTTCCAAATATTGGGGAACATGCCAGAGCTGAGGATGATGTTAAAGAGTTTAAGTATAGCCAATTGGAATTTGTGGTCTGTATATTTTATCATTTCATTTAGGATACCATCAACCCCACAAGCCTTTTGGGGTTAGAGAGTTTGTATTTTGTCCTGTAGTTCATTCAATGTAATTGGACAATCCAGTGTGTTCTGGTAGTCTTTAATAGTTGATTGTAAGATTTGTATTTGATCATGTATATGTTTTTGGTGTTTGTTCTTTGTTATAGAGCCAAAAAGATTGGAGAAGTGGATTATCCATACATCTCCATTTTGGATTGATAACTCTTTGTGTTGTTGTTTGTTTAGAGTTTTCCAATTTTCCCAGAAGTGGTTAGATTTCTGTATTTCTGTATTGTTTTAGTGATTCACCATAGTGAAGGCGTAGACTCAGGTTTTCTGGGTCTCTATGTTTTTGGTTGGATAGGTTTCTCAATTTCTTTCTTAGGTTTTTGCATTCTTCATCAAACCATTTGTCATTGTTGTTCATTTTGTTAGGTTGTCTGCTTGACATTTATAGAATTGATAGGGAAGCTGAGAGGTCAGATATACTGTTTAGGTGTTCTACTGCCAAGTTAAACCTTCACTATTAAAGTGAAACGTTTTGTCCAGGATTTTGTCTAAAAGGGATTGAATTTGTTGTTGCCTAATTCTTTTTTTGCTAGATTTCTACACTACTTTGATTCCATCTATAGCGTTTCTTAATATTACTCAGTTCCTTTGGCTTTGATGCCCCTCATGATTCCTGTTGCTCTGCTCACAGCCTGGGCAAATGTCCTGCTGTCATGTTGAGGTCCTTTCCGCAGGGGCGTGGGGCATGTGAATGGCAGAAGGGGCATATGTCTGATGTGGGGGGGCCTATATAGGGTGTGGCCAGGGTTTGCTTGGGGTGCTCTTAGCTGGTTGGGGTGTGGCTGGTGTAGGTCCTCTTGGCGTGGGTTCTCTCGGTGCAGGTCCTTCAGGAGGGGGTCTTGCAGGTCTGGGAGGGTGTCTCGCTGGTCTGGGCGGGGTGTCTGTTACTCTGTTGCTCCTGTGTGAGGTGCTGGGGCTACGGTTGAGGGTGACGTCCTTCAGGGTCCTGTCAAAAGTTGGGATTGCTGCCTTGTAGAGGTGGACCTGGTCATAAAGGCTGTTCAAGTCCAGGGTAGAGTGGTGAGCCAGGTATTCATTAGGTTTTGAGGCACAGTCTCGCAAAAGGCTTGCATTCACCCACTGTGTGGTGGCAGGGTGAAAGTATTTTTGTAGTAGCAGGGTGGAGATAACCACTTGTGCGTTGAAGAAAGTTGACAAAGCTTTTTAAATCACTACCTTGAGTGCTGTTGCCACCCTTTCCTGCTGGGCCCTCAGGTCATTTATGCCTGTGTGAATATGATGTGGTTGGGGCACCTTAGTCTGCCCTCTGACAACAGCTCCAGGGCATGCCTGGTGTTTGGGCACCAGAGTTTAGCCACATTGTGTTTGGGAAAAAGTTTATCCTCTTGAATGTATTTGCCATTTGAGTCAATGAGGTGCACAATCTCAATCAGACAGCCGTCCATCTCCACCTTCTGCCCTCCGGGTCTTGTGTGGGGGGTGTTGTTGTGCTGGTCTGTTTTGTGGGTTTGTTCTGTCTGGATTTTGTGGACAAGCTCTCTGAGCTCCACCATGTCTCTCTCCAGCTCTCTGAATGTATCCCTCTCAATGATGGAGAAGCAGTGCAGTTGTGGGACCTGGGTGTGTTCAGTCCTGGGGGGGTGACTATCCTCGTCTCCAGGACAGTTTGAAGAGGCGTGATCAGACTCACTCAGGATGGGGGAGTCATCACAGAGAGAGATCTTTTCCTGCTGTGCTCTCTCTTTGATCCCGTAAAAGTCCTGCTGGAACAGCATGAGGATGCCCTGCACCATTACTGTCCCAGACGTGTACACGTTGACAGAGGTTGTTTCACTTTCCTCAATGTTTAGTATTCTGAGTTTCCACCCTGGGCCAATACCCTCTCTCTTGACGTAGGGGTGTGTGCTCTTGTAGCTCTGTGGGGATGGTCTGTTCCCCTCTTTGTAGCAGTCAGCAAATAGTGTCTCTGGATTGTCTTTAAGGAGCTTTTTTGTACTTATTCCGTGCAGTGTTATTTTTAATATCCATGGGGTACTGTATTGTAATGACCTCTGGACAGGGATAAGCCATTGGGGCTTCAAAGACCTCTGCATTTGGGTTTTCACACATCTGACTTCCCACTTCAGTGCTAATTGAAGGTGCCGCCAGGTCTGTTCTGTCCTAGCAGCTTGGTAGCTTAGTATACTTATTTACTTGGCTTTATATAACAAAATGACCCAGAGATTAATGTCTTTTACTTTGGCTTCAGAAGTAGCTTCAGACTGGATAATACTCACTCAGATGTGTTTTTCTTCTGCTGGTTTTGGAATGTTAGAAGCAATGCATTCTGGGGTGGCGAGAGGTCATTGCCATGGCAGCCCATGATAGAGCCACGATGCTGTTGACATTTAAAGAGATTAAAGAAATTCTTCCTTGATTCTCCTAGTGTGTGTGTGTGTGTGTGTGTGTGTGAGAGAGAGAGAGAGAGAGAGGAGAGAGAGAGAGAGAGAGAGAGAGAGAGAGAGAGAGAGAGAGAGAGAGAGAGAGAGAGATGTGCACACTGCCCACAAAATGAGGTGGAAACTGAGCTGCACTTCCTAACCTGATAAATGTATGACCATATTAGAGACACATATTTCTCTCAGATTACACAGATCCACAAAGAATTTGAAAAAAACGAACTATTTTGATAAACTCCCATATATATTGGATGAAATACCACAGTGTACCATCACAGCAGCAAGACTTGTAACCTGTTGCCACAAGAAAAGCGCAACCAGTGAAGAACAAACACCATCATAAATACAAGCCATATTTATGTTTATTTATTTTCCCTTTTGTACATCGTTACAACACTGTATATAGCCATAATGACATTTGAAATGTAATGTTTACTGTACATTTGTTATTGTTTATTTCACTTTTGTTTATTATCTATTTCACTTGCTTTGGCAATGTAAACATGTGTTTCCCATGCCAATAAAGCCCCCTTGAGAGGGAAAGACTGAGAAAGAGAGAGAGAGAGATACATTGAGCACGCGAGAGAGAGAGAGAGAGAGAGAGAGGGGGGGGAAGACTGAGAGAGAGAGAGAGAGAGAGAGAGAGAGAGAGAGAGAAAGAGAGAGAGAGAGAACAAGAGGCTGGGCTTCAGTGTTTACTCCAGATAAGAGCACAGGCAGGGTCACCCTGTTTAATCTGCCCAGTGGCAAACTGTTTAATCTGCCCATAGCCACTTTCCAGGATTCACTCAGCATGGATAAACACACATGCTTAGGCACGGACACACTCACACACTCATTTACGCACGCACACACATAGAAACACACACTCACTCCCTCACACGTCACAGGAGAGACACATGCGAACACACACAAATGAGGGTGCACACACGCACGTGCACGCCTGCACGCACACGCACGCACACATATCTGAGATGTGTAAGTAATTATCATAAGGCAACCTGTAGGGCTGTGTATGTTGCTAAGAGGATTGTACAGAGTGGCGCTGTGAAGTGACAGTGTATGGAACCTCCAGACCTCCACATGACATTCTCCTATTAGAGCCCACTGAGTTGCCATCAGCTGGCATCACAGGGGGCACTGTTGGCACTGTTTACACCCAGGGTACTGATACACACTCCGACATACTCCATACAAGAGCTTGGTGTTACACTGGCACCGACATTGAGGTTGGACTGTAAGGTACTATGGGGTTTTATATGGGTAGGAAACCCACACGCACACACACACACACACGCACGCACGCACACACACACTATTACACACACTCTGTCATTCACTTTCTCTTCACTTTCTCAGAGGAGCGTCCGCGGAGGCAAGCACTGTGCCTTCTAATCCTCTGACCCCACATAAAAAGGTCCATTAAATGCCTCGCCCGTTCCAGCCCTCCTTTCTCTTTCTCTCCTTCTCTCTCTGAGGATCATCCCCCTCTCCCTTCTCTCTCTCTCTCTCTCTCTCTCTGAAGATCATCTCCCTCTCTCTCCCTTTCCTCTCCCCTCCACTCAGTAAATCCAGCTAATGTCTCTGGAAGAGGGTTCTGATTGCAGGCCACCAGCCCAGCTGTTTTTGGGCGGAGATGCATTCACACTGCTCTGTATATCTCCCTATAGCAGCATTACTATGTCAATGTGTCTCCCTATAGCAGCATTACCATGTCAATGTGTCTCCCTATAGCAGCATTACTATGTCAATGTGTCTCCCTATAGCAGCATTACCATATCAATGTGTCTCCCTATAGCAGCATTACCATGTCAATGTGTCTCCCTATAGCAGCATTACCATGTCAATGTGTCTCCCTATAGCAGCATTACCATGTCAATGTGACTCCATATAGCAGCATTACCATGTCAGTGTGTCTCCCTATAGCAGCATTACCATGTCAATGTGTCTCCCTATAGCAGCATTACCATGTCAATGTGTCTCCCTATAGCAGCATTACCATGTCAATGTGTCTCCCTATAGCATCATTACCATGTCAATGTGTCTCCCTATAGCAGCATTACCATGTCAATGTGTCTCCCTATAGCAGCATTACCATGTCAATGTGTCTCCCTATAGCAGCATTACCATGTCAATGTGTCTCCCTATAGCAGCATTACTATGTCAATGTGTCTCCCTATAGCAGCATTACCATGTCAATGTGTCTCCCTATAGCAGCATTACCATGTCAGTGTGTCTCCCTCCCTGCCTGTCGTCAGTACACTTCATTGGGAAGTGGAACACACACACACACACACACACACACACACACACACACACACACACACACACACACACACACACACACACACACAGTCTGGTGATGAGCGAGGTTGATGAAAGCAGTGCTTAGTGTGATGGACTGGGATGAAAGGATGGGATAGGTCTGTGTATCGACTCCAAGGCTTGGACAAGAAAGGGAGAGGTCTGTTAGCTATATGAATGATTAGTAGACTACTGGCCTGGTCTACTGTCTGTTGGGTCTCCTCAAAATTGGATCTCCTGTCTATTGACTTATGATGGCTCATTCACTTCTTAGCTTCTAGGTCCACAATATATAGCACACATTTCAGTACAGAAAGAAAAGACCTATTTATCAGCCAGTCAGTTTATCAGGGTAACTAAACTGAAAGTTACATATAGCAGTTCTGATTGGAGTATGATGCTTGCAATACCACCATCGTTTTGGGTTGTATTTCTGTACAGCAGACTGAATACTGCATATAGGCTAAACACTGTTAACCCTACGGTAGGTCACCCTGACTGAACAAAAGCCTCCACCACCGTAAATGATCGTATTGTTATTAAACATTGTATTATAGTAAACCCCAAATGCCTTGAGGCCCGAGATGTGACAAATAGACTGTAACGTTAGTTGAGCTGGCAGTCAGTCGAAGGGAGGGACAGATTCTTTCCATTTGATGATTGAGCTAGCCTTTACAGTAGAACTGGTGCTCCTGAAACACTGCAGCCCCATAGTGGATCATATTAGACATTCACTGGCACCGGGAGTTCAAAGGTCTCCGAGAAATATCTGCATCTGTGATGTACTGTCCCAGTGGGTTATTGGAGACACACAAAAACAGACAATGTTTCACTCCCGTTTTTATCCACTGTCGACGTGTTGTGTGTTTTAATAAACCTCAGTGGGAGTATATTAGAGTCCTACTTCTTTTCTTTCTGTTATTTGTCTGTTCCAACACCTGAACCAGTGGCATGTGCCAATATTTTATTCTATTTTCATAAAGTTAATATTCTGTTGCTCAGAGCAGCAGCAGGTAGGCAGTGTGTATTGAAGCCAAGAGAGGCTTGTGTGGGTTTTGGGATCATGAATAGGCAAATAGCAGTGAGGGCGTCAACACTCCATATAAAAAATATAGGCAGTATTGTATTGTGTCATCTCCACCTCCCTCAAATCTTGAGACATCTGTGAGAGAGAGTGAGAAGGGAATACCTAGTCAATTGTACAACTGAATGCATTTTACTGAAATGTGTCTTCCGCATTTAACCCAGCCCCTCTGAAAAACTGGACATTTTAGAGTGGCTTTTTATTGTCCTCAGCACAAAGTGCACCTGTGTATTGATCATGCTGTTTAATCAGCTTCTTGATATGTCACACCTGTCAGGTGGATGGATTATCTTGGCAAAGGAGAAATGCTCACTAACAGGGATGTAAACACATTTGTTCACAACATTTGAGAGAAATAAGGTTTTTGTGCACCTGGAACATTTCTGGGATCTTTTATTTCAGCTCATGAAACATGGGACCAACACTTTACATGTTGCATTTATATTTTTGTTCAGTATATAAGCGGTTTGTTCTAGTGTGAGGTTCACTATCGGTGCTTATTAAATGCCACTTAGACATCATAGAAAGGGATAGAGAGATTGGAGAGAGAGAGATAGATACACACTAACACGCACCCGACCAGGGTTCAAACCAAGGTCACCTGTGCAAGTCTTCAGGTGTCAGGCAAGCTTACTCATCATGCGAGCTAGCAAAGTTCACACACACAAGCTCAAGCCTCATTAAAAAGCGTAGAGATAAAAGCAGAGAGCCAGCTCCTCTTCATATTCCCAGCCTGCCCCTAGGGTCTGAATAGAAGACACCCAGAGGGGCAACCATAAACCCCCTGTCCCTTCGTCACCCCCTCAGTGACCGCCCGGCAGTATTCCATGTCAGGGGCCCCTTGGAATCCCGGCCTCAGGGAATACCATCTCTCTGTTTGAAGTCCGGCCTGAAATCTATAGCCTGCTGCGGACAGCAGCAGAGAGCAGTGCATGTATTATTAACAGGGATACTTCGGGATTTTGACAACAAGGCCCTTTATCTGCTAGCATGCAGATACCCATAGACGCCCAGTCATTGTGCTAACGCTAGTTAGCATTGGCTCACAAAACTACCTCAAACTTCCTTCGTACTGGACACAGAGACATACAAATGGTATCCACAAGTTTATCTGACTCTAGGGAAGTAGATAAAGGGCCTCATTGCCAAAATCCCGAAGTATCCCTTTGTCTAAATCCCAATGTGGGCCTCATACTACCATGGCTACCTAAATCATCCACAGCTTCCTTCTATCCTCTGGGGTCGTATGTATCTAACGTCTCAGAGTAGCAGTGCAGATTTAGGATCAGTTTAGCCTTTTTAGATAACAATGAATAAGAACTTGGACAGGGGGGAACTGATCGCTTGATATACTGCCCCTGCTCCAAGTCTTTCTACTGTAGCAGTGTTAAATTGTCCCTGGTGGCCCCCTGGCCATATTCGAGTGTATTACATAGCATTAATCCACTGAGCCAACATTAAATCTAATTACACACACCCACGCCCACACACGCATGGAAAATATGATTCTGTTGGCCGTCTCTCTCTTTGGTCAGGCTTACACACACACACACACACACACACACACACACACACACACACACACACACACACACACACACACACACACACACACACACACACACACACACACACACACTACACTCACACACTTTTCTTTTTTTATCATGGAGACGGTGGCGTCAGGGCAATAGAATCTGTCCTTGAGAAAATGGAGAGAATGTGAGAATAGATGAGGGAAGAGAGGAAGCCAGGGAAAAAAGGACTTCTGCAGACTTTCTTAGTGATTATTATTGTCACTTTTTCCCTTTTTATCCTTCTTTCCTTCTACCCTTTCTTTCACTTGTTTCTTTGGCGGGCCAAACCGGGTCATTCCCTGCGCCTGATGAGGTGATGGTGCTGAAGTTGTCAGGGCGGTCTTGTCACATACTCACATACACATACACAAAAGTCAGTATTCGACGTCCATCCTTTTTTGAGGACTCCGGGAGGTGACGTGGATACCGGCCCCTAGGGGCAACAGTGAGCGCTGTAAACCTTCAAGTACGTTTCAGTTTTGCTAGAGCGTTGTGGACGAGGATAGCGGATGGGCTAAGCATCTGCCTCTGTCTGTATGTGTGTGTGTGTGTAATTAGATTTAATCCAGCGATAGAAAGTTTTTTTTGAGATTTTTGTTTTAAGCCTTTCCCAAACCTTAACCCTAACCTTAAAAATGTTGACTTAATGCCTAAACTTAACCTTAAACACTTTGAAATTTGACGTTTGCAACGACTTTGACAATTGGATGTTTGAGAAACATGGATGAATGTGTAATTCTGATGTGAGACTGTGAGAGCTACAGTTGAAGTTGGAAGTTTACATACACATTAGCCACATTTAAACTCAGTTTCACAATTCCTGTCATTTAATCCTAGTAACAATTCCCTGTCTTAGGTCAGTTAGGATCACCACTTTATTTTAAGAATGTGAAAAGTCAATAATAGTAGAGAGAATTATTTATTTCAGCTTTTATTTCTTTCATCACATTCCCAGTGGGTCAGAAGTTTACATACACTCAATTAGTATTTGGTAGCATTGCCTTTAAATTGTTTAACTTGGGTCACACGTTTCGGGTAGCCTTCCACAAGCTTCCCACAATAAGTTGAGTGAATTTTGGCCCATTCCTCCTGACAGAGCTGGTGTAACGGAGTCAGGTTTATAGGCCTCCTTGCTCATACACGCTTTTTCTGTTCTGTCCACAAATATTCTATAGGATTGAGGTCAGGGCTTTGTGATGGCCACTCCAATACCTTGACTTTGTTGTCCTTAAGCCATTTTGCCACAACTTTGGAAGTATGCTTGGGGTCATTGTCCATTTGGAAGACCCATTTGCGACCAAGCATTAACTTCCTGACTGATGTCTTGCGATGTTGCTTCAATCTATCCACATAATTTTCCTCCTCATGATGCCATCTATTTTGTGAAGTGCATCAGTCCCTCCTGCAGCAAAGCACCCCCACAACATGATGCTGCCACCCCCATGCTTCACGGTTGGGATGGTGTTCTTAGGCTTGCAAGCCTCCCCATTTTTCCTCCAAACATAACGATGGTCAATATGGCCAAACAGTTTTATTTTTGTTTCATCAGACCAGAGGACATTTCTCCAAAAAGTATGATCTTTGTCCCCATGTGCATTTGCAAACTGTAGTCTGGCTTTTTTATGGTGGTTTTGGAGCAGTGGCTTCTTCCTTGCTGAGCGGCCTTTCAGGTTATGTCGATATAGGGCTCGTTTTACTGCGGATATAGATACTTTTGTACCGGTTTCCTCCAGCATCTTCACAAGGTCCTTCGCTGTTGTTCTGGGATTGATTTGCACATTTCGCACCAAAGTACGTTCCTCTCTAGGAGACAGAACGTGTCTCCTTCCTGAGCGGTATGACGGCTGCGTGGTCCCATGGTGTTTATACTTGCCTACTATTGTTTGTACAGATGAACGTGGTACCTTCAGGCATTTGGAAATTGCTCCCAAGGATGAACCAGACTTGTGGAGGTCTTTTATTTTTTTTCTGAAGTCTTGGCTGATTTCTTTTAATTTTTCCATGATATCAAGCAAAGAGGCACTGAGTTTGAAGGTAGGCCTTGAAATACATCCACAGGTACACCTCCAATTGACTCAAATTATGTAAGTTAGCCTATCAGAAACTTTGAAAACCATGACATATTTTTCTGGAATTTTCCAAGCTGTTTAAAGGTACAGTCAACTTAGTGTATGTACACTTCTGACCCACTGGAATTGTGATACAGGGAATTATAAGTGAAATAATCTGTCTGTAAATAATTGTTGGAACAATTACTTGTGTCATGCACAAAGTAGATGTCCTAACCGAGTTGCCAAAACTATAGTTTGTTAACAAGAAATTTGTGGAGTGGTTGAAAAACGAGTTTAATTGACTCCAACCGTTAGTGTATGTAAACTTCCGACTTCAACTGTAGTTGTGCATCCCCACACACACACACACACACACACACACACACACACACACACACACACACACACACACACACACACACACACACACACACACACACACACACACACCACTTTATGTGGGAAGTTCAGATCACTGTTGAAATACCAGTCATGACTTTAGGATGTCTGTAGAACTACAGCCTGACTCCCTGCTCTGCCATTGTCCCTGTGATGTGGGGTGGGAAACCCCTCCCACTGCTGTTCTCTACCCTCACTGTGTGAAGTACGGCCTGCTTTGCCCTGCTACCCGCTGAGCCTGGTCACAATATCAATATTCTCTGCCCGTTTCTCATAAAAAACTGGAATGTGTGTCTTTAGCCCCCTGCTGGGGTGCTTTAGAGTGATTTACACACACACACACACACACACACACACACACACACACACACACACACACACACACACACACACACACACACACACACACACACTTGCGTTAGCATACATACACACAAGCACACACACACACAAGCACGTGCACACACACACACCCCCACACACCCCCACAAATACCCACACAGACCCCCCCCCCCCCCCCCCACACACACACACACACACACACACACACACACACACACACACACACACACACACACACACACACACACACACACACATCGAGTCAGCATCTTTCTCTGTCAGTCCCCTCCTCTCACCATGTAAACTCTTCTTAAGAAGGGGATTGGTAACTCCTGGCAACGCAGTCTTCAGTCTGAATAGGATAAACACACTCTCACACACACACACACACACATGCATTTCTCCGGAGCTGCCTGTTCATCTCAGACTAAAGAATGTTTTTGAAGAAAAGAGAGATGGAGAGGGGGGGGTGGGGGGGTGGAGAGTGAATGAGAATATATTGCATATTTGTGAGGTGTTAGCGCTAAATTGAAAGCCCTTATGAGACTAAATACCTGATTTGTCCTCGGATGCCAGGGTATTTCTACTGGGGGGAGAGAGACAGACTGACATGTTTTTTGTTTCCACTCTTCTTCCCTCTCTCACCCCCCTTTGGGCCCTTCTTTTCTGTTCTCCTCTCCTCCTTTTCTTCTCCTCTTCTCCTTATCTCTCTCTCTCCTCTCTTCCCACCATTCTCTTTCCCTCCTCTATGTGTTGGTCGTCATGGTAGCCGTGGTGGTGTGCAGAGCAACAGGACAAGCAACTTTTACTGCATATAAAAGCGATTATGTCCACTCTGCCATGTCATAGACTGGCCCTAGATACATACACTGGCTGTCTAAGACTGGCACAATTATCGTATATTAGGTATGTCCTAGCAAATGTTCAAAGATGCATTATGATGCATTACCAGATCAAGACATCTTTCAACAAAAATTACAATTATTACAATAACCTTTACCATTTGCATGACAATGAATCATTCCACCTAATTCCATAATCGTCACATCCCTAGCTGTCTCAATACTCTAAAAAGGCTTCATGTCCTTCAGCTTGTGGATCATATGGGATTAAATCTTCCCACTGGGCAAAAACTGATTGAATTAACGTGGTTTCCACGTCATCTCATAGATTTGCAAAAAGTCATCAACGTAAGGGCATTTAATCTTTTAACCTAAATCCAATGACATGGTCAATTTTTTTTGTTGATTTCACATTGAATTCACGTTAGTTGACAACTCAACCAAATGTAATTCAAAGCTAGATGTTGAACGGACGTCTTTGCCCAGTGGGTTGGCTTGCACTGATAGTTAAGAGTCCACGCAGAAGATCGCCACGTGTTAGTAACGCGTTTAACATTTATGTAATATTCATTAAAACAGTTTGCGAACCAAGAGCCAAACCCACGGCCAAGATCTAAAAAGTACAAACACATCATAGCAAGTGAGTCACTGTGATCAGACACATGAACACACCCACCCCTGCAGCTCTGACCGTGCTGTATCTCTTTCCATCTCACAACATCCTCACAACTGATTCACTCATAACACTCTGCTAACATTGCTTTGCCCTGTGCTCTACATGGCCTGCGTCCCAAATGAAACCCTATTCCCTGTATAGACCACTCCTTTTTACCACAGCCCTATGGGCCCTGGTCAAGTACGCCACATCGGGAACAGGGTGCCATTTGGGACGTAGTGATGGAGAAGGCTGCATACATAACAGCAAGGAACAGTAAACCGTGTCCACAGCCAACTTGAGTCAAGATCAGAACAACTGGAGCATTGTCTGTTATGCCAAGAACAGGAGCAGGGAGAAACATGTTGGAACAGAACAGAGTAGAGCAGAACAGATCCCATGTTGTAGGTGCTGCTGACGCTTGGCATGAGATCTAAGGGCTAAAGCTAAGCATGAGGATCTCAGTCTCGCCCATGTGGTATACACTTTGTTTCCAGGGTGGCCGGCGCACTATAGCTGCACCTTAGAGCGTGACCAATCAGAAGAATGCATTTTTGATTCCTCTGAAGTCTGTTGGTGCGCTACTTAGGTGCACTTTGCAGCATGACCAATCGGATTCATATTTGTGATTTGTTACTTTTGAAGATTGTCATTGACGACATCAAACAGGAAGTAAGCGCTCTATTTCCTATCCCTCCTTCACAGTGGCGTTGAACCTAAATAGCTTTATCAATCCATCGCCAGAGTAGAAATTGTTCCCTGTCCTTTGGAATGTAGCACCACATTGCCTAGTGCTAGTTCTTGTTTTTCTCTTGGAATTGTCCTCGTCGTGATACACACGAGAAGGGACTGGAGTTTTTCCCAGTGAGATCTTGTGGTCAGGGAAAACACCCCACCTTATAATATCTGAAGAAGACTGGGGACTTGTAGTTGGCATCAAACTGGGCATCGTGCGCAGCACACTGATGTCATGGGCATTAAATGTTACTTTCTAGTACTTCCACAGTCCCTTTTCAGAACAGGCCACATAGGCAGAGGGAAGCCTATCCCGTCAATGATACCATATAAAGCCCCTATAAAATCACATTATTGAAAGGCTTTATCTAGAATATTCCTCACACCCGAATACAATTTAGGTGGACTGAGAATATGGGCCTTGCCTCCACATAGCTGCTATATCACGATGAACTTTACTGCGCTTTTCAAACCACTCCTGCTCCATTGAGATTGGGACGGTAATAAACAACCATGCATCCCGACACAAACAAAAACACAACATTTTGGAATGCCGCCAGTTAACGAGTCGCCACGGTCATTGTGAAGGCGGTTGCCACAGCGTTTTAATTAACGGACTTGATTTTCTCATTAATTAAAGGGGGGCTTTAAAGACGACTGGGCCAAACGGTGTTGTAACACACACGCACACACACATTAGCAGGAATAGTGTTGTGTATAATATCTTCGGAAGTTGTAGGGATATTAAAGGTCGACTTTGGGCAAAAATGCGAAAATAATGGCTTTAAACTGATCAATGCACAATCATACCAGTTAATTTAATGCAACAAAAAAATCACCAAAATATATGAATAAGATATTTGGCTACAGAAGTGCCATTTCTTACAGATATCTACAGCTTCCGTCCAAAAACAAATCCTGTGAAATTACATCAACATTACTGGCGCGCATGACCAGAATGATACATTGAGGAACCACCAAAGGCACACCCCATTTCGGGCGAAGTTGGATAGTTTTTCGTGCCTAAAGTCGACCTTTACGGTAATACCTGGTCGGTGGATTATCTCAGCCAGGTTACCTGTGATACAAGTCAGTATTCGACGTCCATCCATGTCTGAGGACGTTGGGAGATGACGTGGAAACTGGCCACTAGGGGCAACAGTGAGAGCTGTTACCTTCAAGTAAGTTTTGCTTTTGCTTGAGAATTCTGGACAGGGATGGTGCATGAGTGTAACCATCTGCCTTTGATTCCAAAGGTTGCAAGTTCTAATCCAGCAATATAAAGTTTATATATTTGTTTTAAGCCTATCCCAAAAATTAACCCTTACCTTAACCATTCAGAGTTAATACCTAACCTTAAGATTTCGGGGTTAATGCCTAAACTTAACCATAACCTTAAACATGCGTAGTTAATGCCTAAACATAACCTTAAACACTTTGAAATTTGACTTTTGCAACAACTTCGAAATTTGATGCTTGAGAAACATGGCTCAACGTCTATTTCTGACTTGAGACTGTGAGAGCTAGTTGGTTATCTAGCTATATGCTGTTCAGCCCCAGACGCTTGTTTGCTCATCAAGTCATGAATAGGGCTATTGAATTAGCAGTTTCATTTGGTTACTTTGCATAATTACAGGTTAATGAGTTTATTGCGCTTCCCACCACCGAGGAAGAAAAGTATATTTTTTATTCTCTCTCTTGCTCTGTCTCGCTCTCTCTCTCTCTCTCGCTCTACTCTACTAACAGGTTGTCCTTGATGCTGCCAAGGTATATCAGTATATCTGCATCAGTGCAGGGAAGATACAATTGACTTGAGTGTAGTTTGTAACTTGTTTCTGGCGAGGTGTTAGTAAACTTGCCCTTGCTCAATTAACATTACCGTATAGGTTAAACCACTCTATCCCTTTGGATTAATCTCACTTTCACTCTAAATGAAGTGATTTGATTTGATAAATCTGGAACTTGGTAAATAGACAGAGTAGAGCGAAAGTAGTTGAGTGTCCATTTGATAAATGACCATAAAAAACTTTACACCCACTTCCCAGTCTCAATAGCTTCAACCCCAGCCAAGAACGTGACTACTGCAGTGCAGTTCATAATCACCAGTATACAGGCTGGCCCTAGCTATTTGGGGGCCCTAAGCGAGATGTGGTTGGTGGTCCTCCACCTCATGGGCAAAACAAGTTAGTGACCCCTCTTGGTCGAGGGCCCCCTACCTGCCCGCGGGGCCCTAAGCAGCCGCTTATGTCGCTTATTGGCTGGGCCGGCACTGCATACAGTACAGAGTACAGTACATGTGACTTCTGTGACAATGCAGAGACCGAGGAAATACAGACAGACAAAGAAGCACCGCAGTGCCTATTATGAGTTATTAACCCTATGGCCATGTGTGCACCTGATGCTACTCATGTTAGCCTAGCCAAGCATTTCTCACCCTGGCCTCAAAATAGGCAGGACAAAGGGACACAAGGGGACACAAATGCCACTGTCAACAGCATGCAACATGATCTGGTGCCATTACTCATTACCATAGAAACACATATCGCTAGTGATTTATATGTTACCCTTGCTTAACCTTATAGCTACTGCCTATAAAACAAGCTATCGTATGATCTGGGGACTATTGTGTGCAACTTTCACCTTTGCGGGAAAAGCTGTGAAGTGAGAAGTGAAGTTTACTGTAGGTGTTACCTGATCTGATGGAAAGACCTCTATGAAGTATCTGTATAGTGTAGGGCTGCGTTGTTGTGGGTTAGGTGTATATAGGGTGTAGGGGTAGGACTATTTCCTAACTCTTTGACTTCACCAGGAAAAACTCTGGGGCCTGAGTTATATCGTAAACAGGGCTCTAAAGGTTGCATATGCTCCTAAATATTTTGCTCTGCGACCTGGATTTTTTTGGGGGAGAACACTGTTCGCCTATAAAAGAAATCTCCCAGACAATAATTGTTTGACCATTACTACAGCGGAAAGTACTTGTTTCTAACTCAAACCGTTCAAATGATCTGACCCATATTACTGGCACAACCTTTTGTTCTTCCTCTAGCAGATCGACAGGACCGCATTTTGCCTTTATGAACCATGTCATGGGCCGTACTAAAACTACTCACGGGTTGTTTATCATTTGTTGACACTTTGTTCAGTTGCGTTACCTCATTGGCTAGCTAGCTAACAACCTGGTAACTTTACCAGTATATCCAAACAACAGAGAGAAAGGAAAGGCCTATATTGGGCCTACCGTAATTTCCGGACTATTAAGCGCACCTGAATATAAGCCGCACCCAGTGAATAAATAAATAAATAAAAAAATAAGCCGCACATGTCTATAAGCCGCAGGTGCCTACCGGTACATTGAAACAAATGAACTTTACACAGGCTTTAACGAAACACGGCTTGTAAGAAAAATAAATAGGCTTTAACGAAACACGGCTTGTAAGAAAAATAAATAGGCTTTAACGAAACACGGCTTGTAACAAAAAATAAAAAATTTGCAGTAAGCTTTAGTTGTCTTTTTGCACTGAGTCAATTCCTCACGCTGCTGTTTCCAACGTCTTATCATCGACTCATTAAGACCAAGCTCCCGTGCAGCAGCTCTATTTCTTTTTCCAACAGCCAGATCAATCGCCTTCAACTTGAAAGCTGCATCATATGCATTTCTCCGTGTCTTTGCCATGATGAGGGTGACAAAATGACTACCGTAATCAGAATGATGGGAAGTTTGAGAGCGCTCGATTTAATCTAAACAGTAAACAAAAAAAAACTGAGCACGTCACAGAATGTGTTTTTTTGGAGAAAAAAAAATTGAAAGCGGAAAAAATCCATATATTAGCCGCGTCATTGTTTAAGCCGCGAGGTTCAAAGCCTGGGAAAAAAGTTGCGGCTTATAGTCCGGAATTTACGGTATATGAATTCTAGCTACTTTTGAAGCACATGTTGTCCCATATAAACTAATATATAACACCTTCAAGACATTAGAACTCATAGTCCTTAAGAACTCCTCAAATCTCCCCTCTCCCCTGTCTCCTTCTCTCTGTCTTTCCCCTCTCCCTCTCTCTCTCTCTCTCTCTCTGTCGCTCTCTCTGTCGCTCTCTCTCTCTCTCTATTGTATTGTTATCTAGTACAGAGGGAGAATAATAAGAACTTGCATTAAGTAGCTTCTTGTCTCCTGATGACTTTGAAACCTATGTCTGAAGAGAGAGAGATAGAGGGAGTGAGAGAGAAAGACAAAGAGAGGTGCTGGTGAATTCCTAATGAAAAGCTAATATTTGCCCAATAAGAATGAAACAGACTTAGATGAGGGGCAGCACTGTCATCTCTATGCTTATGGATTCTCTGTGTTTAGTCAAGTGTGGCTTTTCATTCCATTCTGGCCTCTTTCCTTTTATATTTGACATTGCCTTGTCTTGAGCAATGTACAGTGTCTCAAAAAAGAAGATTAGGCTACTGTCATTACATAAAGATACAGAACTGTCACATGAAGCCTTAGAGTTTGTGTGAAACCATGCATAAATTAGGAAATGGTCAGAGACTAAAATTCCTTTTGAAATACTATGTGCTTTCTTGAGTTTTTGAAGTGGTCTGATGAAGAAAGCATTGTTTGACAACAGCGGCCACTTTTCTAAATGTCACAATCAACCAAGATGTCACCTCCAGTGTCAAAGATGTTGAGTGACCGACGGATCCCTAGTGTCATCGTGTCAAGGACGAGTGTCTCTACCACTTTGTGTCACTCCACTGTCCACTCAAACCTTCATCTGTGTGACTGGTCCAACTGCTACCAAGGTCACCTGCGTCTATGGACTGATGCTCTCAGCTCACATAAGTGTGGTGTGTGTGTGTGTGTGTGTGTGTGTGTGTGTGTGTGTGCATGCAGTACATACTTTAAATTTTTTTTATTTAACCTTTATTTAACTAGGCAAGTCAGTTAAGAACACATTATTATTTACAATGACGGCCTACCAAAAGACAAAAGGCCTCCTGCTGGGTTGGGTGCAGGGATTAAAAATATAAATAAATTAAATAAAAATATAGGACAAAACACACATCACGTCAAGAGAGACAACACAACACTACATAAAGAGAGACCTAAGACAACAACATAGCACAGCAGCAACATAACATGGCAGCAACACAACATGGTAGCAGCACAAAACAGCAGAGGTGCGACCAAGTCATTGTTTTACAAGTCACAAGTAAGTCTCAAGTCTTAGCCCTCAAGTCCCAAGTCAAGTCCCAAGTCAAGACAGGCAAGTCCGAGTCAAGTCTCAAGTCAAGACCGTCAAGTCAAGTCTCAAGTCCTAAACTTTGAGTTTTGAGTCCTAAACAAGTCATAATGCGCTCTTCACCAAATGTAATACCATTTCATATTTAACAAGAGTAATAGTATATTCAATTTCTGAAAATCATGAATGCTTTTAAAACTATATATATTTATTACTTTGAGATATCAGCTGATGTAAGAAGGGCTATATAAATAAATTTGATTTGATTTGACTTTCCAAAAAAACTTGATATTTCCATGGAAATACATGGGTAGCCATGAGAAAGACACATCAATATGACAACAAAAACGAAATATTGTAGTACTCTCTCTCTCTCCAGATATACTCTAGACACCTAAAACAATTCTGCCATAAAGTTACAATCATTTATTAAAAGGTACATCAAAACAACTGATACTGAACTTCAAGTAGACCTACAATTTGAACACTGGCCTGAATGTCTGAGAAAAAAATACAGATCCCAAAGATGTGAGATAAAACCTGAACATGGAGACTACGTGTGTGTGTGTGTGTGTGTGTGTGTGTGTGTGTGTGTGTGTGTGTGTGTGTGTGTGTGTGTGTGTGTGTGTGTGTGGTGTGTGTGTGTGTGTAATGCGTAGACAGTTTCATTTTTTTCTCTTATCTCAGGGCCCTATGATGCATTGTATTTGCAAAAGACAAAATTCGCTAAAAGTCTGTCAGTCATTTGTGCACGGTGAGGCCGCAGTATGATGCCACCATGGCTGAAGACAGGCTCCACCGGAGCACTGGAGGCAGGCACTGCCAAGACCCTGATGGCCACTCGGGACAGTGAAGGAAGAGCCTTCCTGTCCATTGTCCAGAACAAGAGGGCATTCTGTCCTTCGCATATGTCAAGGTAGTGACTTAGCTGTAGTGCTGGAGGGATCCCAACAGCTTTCTTCTGCCTCTTACAGTATGCTGCAAACAGCCCTTCTTCTTGTCCAAGACTATGGTCACCTCGCTCTTCCTCATCAAGAAGAGGCACAGCTTGCTCAGTCCCTGCAGCATCTTGCAGAATCAGTTCTGGCAAATCATGTAAAAGCAGAAACAAAAAGGCCGGTATTAGAGTATTGGTGATGCAGTGCGTTAAACTGAAAAAGTATTATTGTTGCAGTCAATTGGATTAAATTATGAGAAAAAGTTACATTAAACTCAATAATATTTACCTTTCACTCTTTGTACCACCTCCTCCTTGACCTCCTCCTTGACCAGCACACGGTGCTCCACCCACATCAGGGAAAAAGCCGGATCCAAGGCAGCTGCTTTGAGTTAGACTGGATATGAAAAGGGGGCAGTGATTCCATCTTGTGTCCTGGCCATTTTCACATTGATGAAGAGTCCGAAAAATCTTTTGTTCAGGGATGCCTGGAGACTTCTGACCAGGCCGCTCAGGAAATGGACTTGAGGCTTCCGCTGCTCCAGGTGGTGATTCAGGGACAGGACCGAGGGAACAACAGAACTGATTGTGACTATCTTCTCCCCCTGTGTCATATCTGTTGCTTCTCCAAATGACTTCAGGATGTCCACCAACTCCTTCAACTTATTCCACTCCCGTACTGTGAACAACAACTCCTTGTGCCTAGCCTTTTCTAGAACATGCTGAGCTTTAGATAGTCACATTGGATAACTGCCTTCACTTGTCTCAGTGTTGAGTTCCATCTTGTGTTGACAGCAGCAGGGATGCCTCTTTTCCCAAATTCAGCCTCAAACACCTCTTTGAATGTTGTGTTTGTATGTAGCAGTGAGCTGATTTTTGATCACTTTGAAAGAGAAGGAGTCATAACTTTTGTTTCTTTCAAGCCATCTCCCACCACCAGATGGAGAGTGTGGGCAAAACACTGCAAGCACAGTTTTTTTTGCAATAGCAGCATCCACTGTTTGCTGGTCTTCCAGGGTCAGGTCATTCCAGAGCTCTGGGTCATCAAGGTGATCTTCATCATCATCTTCATCTTCTTGTTCAATGGGGAAGCACACCGTGAATGCTTTTCTCATGTTGGCAGCATTGTCACTAATGATATAGTCCAATTCATCTTTAATGCTGTACTCACCACATATGGCCTCAAATTGCTCACAGATTATTTCGGCCGTGTGTGGGCCTTTGAAGCAGTCACAGGCCAAGAGATTGGACTTGAGCTGTATCCTCTCTCCATCTTTCTCCATACAGTGCACAGTGACACCAAGGAACCCCCTCATCTTCCGGTCGGACCAAATGTCCACTGTGACTGAAACACGGTCTGTGTTGCTCAAATTAGTTTTCAGTTTTGAACGTCTTTCTGTAGCGAGGTTCTCTACTTTTGATGTCAATGTTCTACGACACACTGGGCTGTACATACTGTCAACCACTGACAGAAAGTGACTAAAACTCTTGTTTTCCACAATAGACAGAGGCAAGTTGCAATCGATAACCAGGTCGGACAGTATTGCATTGTTGATAGCTTTCTGCTGTGGATGATTCACGCTGTACCGCCCTACACGGGTCTCCATGAACTGTGAGATTGGAGACTGTTGTGGTTGACTTGTGACACTTTTGTTCATCTGGTATTGTTCAAATCTGTAAGCATATAAAAAAATAATTGAGCGGGGCAGAAGCACAATCTTGCCTGGTCTCAATCTTGAGTCCAATGATTACGTTCCCGCACTGGCTGACTGTGTGGAGGCTCATTGATTTAACGTTATGCTAGCCTACATGCTATACTAACAAAGTTATATATAGCTGTCGGCTATATTAGCCACGACTGACCGTTCTTTGTGCAGCTTCAAATGTCGCACAAAGTTGGAAGTTGTTGCGCCTCCATCTGTAATTTTCTTCCCGCATGTTTTGCAAGTTTGCAATCCGTTTTTTGTTGTTGACTACAGCGTAGTCTGTATATCCGAAAATAATAATTTGGGTATCATCTTTCCAAGGGCTCCATCTGAATTCACCTGCCGACATTCCTCTGCACTGCCACGCGCAACTTTTTCTCCGCTGGCACAATTTGATTGGCTGCTGTCCGATTCAAACTGTAATCCGTTAAATGAAGAGTTGATGCGCTGCACACTTTTTAAAATAGCATTGTTTTTAACATTTGGGCTTGGGGAGGGTATCAAGTCAGGTCGAGTCATAAGGCTCAAGTCCAAGTAAAGTCACGAGTCATTGGTGTTAAAGTCAAAGTCGAGTTGCAAGTCATCATCAACGCCTTCCCTGTGGGTCAGTTGGTAGAGCATGGTGTTTGCAATGCCAGCATGGTGTGTGCAACGCCAGGGTTGTGGGTTTGATTCCCACAGGGGGCCAGTACAAAAAAAAAAATGCATGAAATTAAAATGAAATGTATGTATTCACTACTGTAAGTTGCTCTGGATAAGAGTGTCTGCTAAATGACTAAAATGTAAATCATATTTGTGACTTGAGTCTGACTTGAGTCCAAGTCATGTGACTTGAGTCCACACCTCTGCAAAACAGGGTACAAACATAATTGAGCACAGACAACAGCACAAACGGCAAGAAGGTAGAGACAACAATACATCATGCAAAGCAGCCACAACTGTCTTTAAGGGTGTCTATGATTGAGTCTTTGAATGAAGAGATTGAGATAAAACTGTCCAGTTTGAGTGTTTGTTGCAGCTCGTTCCAGTCGCTAGCTGCAGTGAACTGAAAAGAGGAGCGACCCAGGGATGTGTGTGCTTTGGGGACCTTTAACAGAATGTGACTGGCAGAACGGGTGTTAAATGTGGAGGAGGATGGCTGCAGTAGATATCTCAGATAGGGGGGGAGTGAGGCATAAGAGGGTTTTATAAATAAGCATACTCTAGCACACATACAAACTCTACATTGTTCACGTTACCTTTCTACTCCAAAGTCTATTTTTAAGTTGTGACGTTGTGTCAGGAGATCCTTATCTCAGACATGTTCTGATGAAACAAAAAAGACCTTGAACAGTACAGAAATAACATTCCTGGAATGGCCAGCGGGGCATCCAATTAGACCACCCCATGCTGAGAGGGAAGAAGGGAAGAGCCAATCAAAATGCAGATTGGATGGGCAGTCTCTCTAATCATCGTGACTAGCCTTTCATGTTGCAACTCAGTACAGGAGAGGCTTCTTTTGCAGTGGTGTGAAGTAGTTATAGATGGTCAAGGTGAAAGAACATGGTAAGAGAGAAAGGAAAGTGGTGAAGGATGGTTGCCAAATGGCGCCCTATTCCTTATGTAGTGCAATTCAACCATGAAGGCCTGATTCACACAGTCTCCTCTGAACAGTTGATGAAGAGATGTGTCTGTCACTTGAACTCTGTGTAGCATTTATTTGGGATGCAATCTATGAGTCTGGTAACTCGAATGAACTTATCCTCTGCAGCAGAGGCAACTCTGTGTCTTCCTTTCCTGTGGCGGTCCTCATGAGAGCTAGTTTCATCATAGTTTTTGCGACTGTGCTTGAAGAAACTTTCAAAATTCTTGAAATGTTCCCTTATTGACTGACCTTCATCTCTTAAAGTAATGATGGACTGTCTTTTCTCTTTGCTTATTTGAGCTGTTCTTGCCATAATATGGACTTGGTCTTTTACCAAATAGGGCTATCGTCTGTATACCCCCTCAAAATGTGTTTAATTAAGGCACACCTGTTAATTGAAGTGCATTGCAGGTGACTACCTCATGAAGCTGGTTGAGAGAATGCCAAGAGTGTGCAAAGCTGTCATGAGGGCAAAGGGTGGCTACTTTGAAGAATCTCATATATAACATATATTTTCATTTGTTTAACACTTTTTTGGTTACTACATGATTCCATACGTGTTATTTCATGTCTTCACTATTATTCTACAATGTAGAAAATAGTCAAAATAAAGGTAAAAACCCTTGAATGAGTAGGTGGGTCCCAACTTTTGACTGGTACTGTATGTATAATTATTCAACTACAGGTACCGTAGATGTGAGCGAAAATAGCTGTAAGTAGCAGTAAAAGTATTGTTGTCCGTTAGTTTACTCCAATCAGGGTAGGGCGGAAAAGTATAGAGAAAAAATACAAATAAAAATGGGGATTGGAAATGATGCAAACAATTAAATTGATTTAACCTACAATCTATCTGCAATATTTAAGCTGATCTCCCGCCAAAAAAGTAATTAAAAGATTTCTAAAAGAGTTTTACAGAGAATTCTAATAAAGTTTTACAAAGCTTGGCTTCAGTAACAGAAAATCCCTAATTATCTCAGCCTGTTCTTCATTATCCTCCATTTAGAGAACATTCAGTCTTTCTTTCTATTATTACCACCCCCCATCCCCCAGTACGTCAATCGTTCCTTTTTCACCTCACGGGCACTTGTTGTCATTTGTCGTGATTGATGTGTCAGCGAGGCTACAGGGAAATGAACCATACACACACACACACACACACACACACACACCACACACACACACACACACACACACACACACACACACACACACACACACACACACACACACACACACAACACATACACAGTCGATTTAAAGATCACAGTGTTCTTCATAAAGACCCTTGGGTCCTCTGGAGCAGAAGGCTGTCGCTGGCAGCGCCCCGGCCCACAGACGCTGTCACACGGTGGGGTGTGAAGGGATACGCTGTTGAGGTGGCAGGAACCAGAGCTAATATGCTATCGCGCTGATGCTACTGGCTGTTTTACTCCCAATGTGTTATGATGTGGCTAAGAGGGCTCCATTTGAAGATAGACAGAGGAATAGAGTACCTTTGGGTGTAGAAGACTGACACAACCTTTGAGACTTGTTTGAGGTTCCAGTCTGATTCTGCTACTGACAAATAATAATTATCTTGGCAAACACTTGAGTTGGACCCTATTTCAATGATTGTCTGTTTGGTTGTGTTGATAAGCATCTGATAGGGGATAGTTTGGATAAAGGGTTCGAGTGGGAGAAAAGTAGAGAGGCTGTGCAATGGGATTATCTGTATCCTGCATTCAGGTACTCCATAATCGCAGCAATTTATCCATTGGTACACCGTTGTGAGTGTTCATTCCTGTCTTATAACATAATGCTTTGTCTGTCCACCAGGAGATTCAGGACATGCTGCCAGGGCTGGGCCAGAGCGAGTCCTGGGGGGAGCTGGGTAGTGGCGACACAGAGGATGGCAGCGGAGACTGTGACGATGAAGACGGGTGTCAAGGATCTGGAACGGGGACGGTCAGGAACTGTGAGTCGCACATGTACACACACACACACACACACACGCACACACTCACACACACACACACGCACACACTCACGCACACACTCACGCACACACTCACGCAAACACTCACGCACACGCACCACACACACACACACACACACACACACACACACACACACACACACACACACACACACACACACACACACACACACACACACACACACACACACACACACACACACACCATCAGAGTTGTGGGTTCAGATGTTACAGCAAGTCCGTTTCTTGGACCATATTCCTCCAATACAAACTGCAGGACTATGTTGTATTGCAAAGTGGAGGTCTCTGTTACAGCTTTGTTTTCACATATACGGCCAGACTGCCAAACTATTTACTCTGCACCTTTTATTTATTTATTTTATTTCACCTTTATTATTTCACCTTTATTTAACCATTTACAATTGCGACCTGGCCAAGATAAAGCAAAGCAGTTCGACACATACAACAACACAGAGTTACACATGGAGTAAAAAAAACATACAGTCAATAATACAGTAGAAAAATAAGTCTATATACAATGTGAGCAAATGAGGTGAGATAAGGGAGGTAAAGGCAAAAAAGGCCATGGTGGCAAAGTAAATACAATACAGCAAGTAAAACACTGGAATGGTAGATTTGTAGTGGAAGAAAGTGCAAAGTAGAAATAGAAATAATGGGGTGCAAAGGAGCAAAATAAATAAATAAATAAATACAGTAGGGGAAGAGGTAGTTGTTTGGGCTAAATTATAGATGGGCTATGTACAGGTACAGTGATCTGTGAGCTGCTCTGACAGCTGGTGCTTAAAGCTAGTAAGGGAGATAAGTGTTTCCAGTTTCAGAGATTTTTGTAGTTCGTTCCAGTCATTGGCAGCAGAGACCTGGAAGGAGAGACGGCCAAAGGAGGAATTGGCTTTGAGGGTGACCAGAGAGATATACCTGCTGGAGCGCGTGCTACAGGTGGGCGCTGCTATGGTGACCAGTGAGCTGAGATAAGGGGGGACTTTACCTAGCAGGGTCTTGTAGATGACCTGGAGCCAGTGGGTTTGGCGACGAGTATGAAGCGAGGGCCAGCCAACGAGAGCGTACAAGTCGCAGTGGTGGGTAGTATATGGGGCTTTGGTGACAAAACGGATGGCACTGTGATAGACTGCATCCAGTATATTGAGTAGGGTATTGGAGGCTATTTTGTAAATGACATCACCGAAGTCGAGGATCGGTAGGATGGTCAGTTTTCCGAGGATATGTTTCGCAGCATGAGTAAAGGATGCTTTGTTACGAAATAGGAAGCCAATTCTAGATTTAACTTTGCATTGGAGATCTTTGATGTGAGTCTGGAAGGAGAGTTTACAGTCTAACCAGACACCTAGGTATTTGTAGTTGTCCACATATTCTAAGTCAGAACCGTCCAGAGTAGTGATGCTGGACAGGCGGGCAGGTGCAGGCAGCGATCGGTTGAAGAGCATGCATTTAGTTTTACTTGTATTTAAGAGCAGTTGGAGGCCATGGAAGGAGAGTTGTATGGCATTGAAGCTCGTCTGGAGGGTTGTTAACACAGTGTCCAAAGAAGGGCCAGAAGTATACAGAATGGTGTCGTCTGCGTAGAGGTGGATCAGAGACTCACCAGCAGCAAGAGCGACATCATTGATGTATACAGAGAAAAGAGTTAGCCCAAGAATTGAACCCTGTGGCACCCCCATAGAGACTAACAGAGGCCCGGACAACAGGCCATCCGATTTGATACATTGAACTCTATCAGAGAAGTAGTTGGTGAACCAGGCGAGGCAATCGTTTGAGAAACCAAGGCTATTGAGTCTG
Source organism: Salmo salar (assembly GCF_965601325.2). Classification (NCBI taxonomy): domain Eukaryota; kingdom Metazoa; phylum Chordata; class Actinopteri; order Salmoniformes; family Salmonidae; genus Salmo; species Salmo salar. The sequence goes on from NC_138304.1 coordinate 18,831,076, forward strand.
CCGATAAGGATGTGGTGATTGACAGAGTCGAAAACCTTGGCCAGGTCAATGAATATGGCAGCACAGTATTGTTTCTTATCGGTGGTTACGATATCATTTCGAACCTTGAGCGTGGCTGAGGTGCACCCATGACCAGCTCTGAAACCAGATTGCATAGCGGAGAAGGTGCGGTGGGATTTGAAATGGTCAGTAATCTGTTTGTTGACTTGGCTTTCGAAGACCTTAGAAAGGCAGGGTAGGATAGATATATGTCTGTAGCAGTTTGGGTCAAGAGTGTCCCCTCCTTTGAAGAGGGGTATGACAGCAGCTGCTTTCCAATCTTTGGGAATCTCAGACGACACGAAAGAGAGGTTGAACAGGCTAGTAATAGGGGTTGCAACAATTTCGGCAGATAATTTTAGAAAGAAAGGGTCCAGATTGTCTAGCCCGGCTGATTTGTAGGGGTCCAGATTTTGCAGCTCTTTCAGAACATCAGCTGACTGGATTTGGGAGAAGGAGAAATGGTGAACGCTTGGGCGCGTAGCTGTGGGGGGTGCAGTGCTGTTGACCGCGGTAGGGGTAGCCAGGTGGAAAGCATGGTCAGCCGTAGAAAAATGCTTATTGAAATTCTCAATTATAGTGGCTTTATCGGAGGTGACAGAGTTTCCTATCCTCAGTGCAGTGGGAAGCTGGGAGGAGGTGTTCTTATTCTCCATGGACTTTACAGTGTCCCAGAACTTTTTTGAGTTTGTGTTGCAGGAAGCAAATTTCTGCTTGAAAAAGCTAGCCTTGGCTTTTCTAACTGCCTGTGTATATTGGTTTCTAACTTCCCTGAAAAGTTGCATATCACGGGGGCTGTTCGATGCTAATGCAGAACGCCACAGGATGTTTTTGTGTTGGTTAAGGGCAGTCAGGTCTGGAGAGAACCAAGGGCTATATCTGTTCCTGGTTCTACATTTCTTGAATGGGGCATGCTTATTTAAGATGGCGAGGAAGGCATTTAAAAAAAATAACCAGGCATCCTCTACTGACGGGATGAGGTCAATATCCTTCCAGGATACCCGGGCCAGGTCAATTAGAAAGGCTTGCTCGCAGAAATGTTTCAGGGAGCGTTTGACAGTCATGAGTGGAGGTCGTTTGACCGCTGACCCAGTGTGGAGGCAGGCAATGAGGCAGTGATCGCTGAGATCTTGGTTGAAAACAGCAGAGGTGTATTTAGAGGGCAAGTTGGTTAGGATGATATCTATGAGGGTGCCCGTGTTTACAGCTTTGGGGAGGTACCTGGTAGGTTCATTGATAATTTGTGTGAGATTGAGGGCATCAAGCTTAGATTGTAGGATGGCTGGGGTGTTAAGCATGTCCCAGTTTAGGTCACCTAGCAGCACGAGCTCTGAAGATAGATGGGGGGCAATCAGTTCACATATGGTGTCCAGAGCACAGCTGGGGGCAGAGGGTGGTCTATAGCAGGCGGCAACGATGAGAGACTTGTTTTTAGATAGATGGATTTTTTTAAGTAGAAGTTCAAATTGTTTGGGTACAGACCTGGATAGTAGGACAGAACTCTGCAGGCTATCTCTGCAGTAGATTGCAACACCGCCCCTTTGGCCGTTCTATCTTGTCTGAAAATGTTGTAGTTAGGGATGAAGATTTCCGAGTTTTTGGTGGCCTTCCTAAGCCAGGATTCAGACACGGCTAGGACATCCGGGTTGGCAGAGTGTGCTAAAGCAGTGAATTAAACAAACTTAGGGAGGAGGCTTCTAATGTTAACATGCATGAAACCAAGGCTATTACGGTTACAGAAGTCATCAAAAGAGAGCGCCTGGGGAATAGGATTGGAGCTAGGCACTGCAGGGCCTAGATTCACCTCAACATCACCAGAGGAACAGAGGAGGAATAGGATAAGGGTACGGCTAAAAGCTATGAGAATTGGTCGTCTATGACGTCCGGAATAGAGAGTAAAAGGAGCAGGTTTCTGGGCGCGATAAAATAGCTTCAAGGTATAATGTAATTACAAAGGTATGGTAGGATGTGAATACAGTGGAGGTAAACCTAGGCATTGAGTGATGATGAGAGAGATATTGTCTCTAGAAACATCATTGAAACCAGAAGATGTCAAAGCATGTGTGGGTGGTGGAACCGAAAGTTTGGATAAGGTATAATGAGCAGGGCTAGAGGCTCTTCAGTGAAATAAGCCAATAAACACTAACCAGAACAGCAATGGACAAGGCATATTGACTATGTACAGACGTGCTACCTGTCCCAGATCTGCTGTCCCAGACCTGCTGGAACCCTGACCTATTCACCGGACGTGCTACCTGTCCCAGACCCGCTGTTTTCACCTCTCTAGAGACAGCAGGAGCGGTAGAGATACTTTCAAAGATCGGCTATGAAAAAGCCAACTGACACTTACTCTTGTGTTACTGACTTGTTGCACCCTCGAGAACTACTATGATTATTATTATTTGACCATGCTGGTCATTTATGAACATTTGAACATCTAGGCCATGTGCTGTTATAATCTCCACCCGGCACAGCCAGAAGAGGACTGGCCACCCCTCATAGCCTGGTTCCTCTCTAGGTTTCTTCCTAGGTTTTGGCCTTTCTAGGGAGTTTTTCCTAGCCACCGTGCTTCTACACCTGCATTGCTTGCTGTTTGGGGTTTTAGGCTGGGTTTCTGTACAGCACTTTGAGATATCAGCTGATGTAAGAAGGGCTATATAAATTTGATTTGATTTTGATTTGATTTGATTAAGGAGAGGCATGCTTAGCCGAGTGATCATAAGGGTCCAGAGAGATTCAGACAGCTAGCCGGGCCATAGGTAGCAAGCTGGCAGAAGATGGAGGGAGGTCTGTTTTTAGCCACCTCGCGCGTTTCCGTCTGTACATTAGTGGGGTTCCGTGTGGTAGGGGGGACCAGTCCAATTGGCAAAATAGTTATAGTTATAGTGGACCAAGAAAATTGTCCGATAGACCTATTCAGATAGCAGCCGATAAGACAGCTAACGATTAGTGGGCCGCAGATGGGCGTTCAGGTTACGTCGCGACGGAGGGGCCAGTTGGATAACTCCCTCGGGCAGATAACGTCGGTAGTCCAGTTGTGAAGGCCCGATGGGGCTCTGCATCGGCAGTTAACCGGGTCCGGATAGGTGATTGTAGCCCAGGTGTCACGTCCTGACCAGCAGAGGGTGTTGTTGTGTAGTTTTGGTCAGGACGTGGCAGAGTATGTCTGTGTATGTGTGTTCTGGGTGTTGTATTTCTATGTGGGTCTGTGTGGCTCCCGATCAGGGACAGCTGGTGATCGTTGTTCCTGATTGGGAATCATATAATTAGGAGTATGTTTGTCACTTGTATTTGTGGGTGGTTGTGCTAACACTGCTAGTCTTTTTGTATGTATAGCCTGTTGGCCTGTCTGAAGTCGTCCATGTTTATTTTTTTTTTCGTGTATTCTTTATTCTTTACATTAAAAGATAAATATCCACATCACGTTTGCATTTTGGTCTGACTCTGACTTCGAGATATCTTCAGATGAAGGAGAAAACTATGACACCAGGAGTGGCTGATGGAACTCTTCAGCTGGCTAGCTCCTTAACCTCTACAGCTATGTTTACAAGTGAACAACCCACTGTAATAACCATCATAACACCAGTGTAGATGGAGAGAAAGGGGGAGAGAGAGAGACAGAGAGGAAGAGAGATGATCTGGTGATTCTGTGCCTACAGCAGCACCTAGATCTTCTGCATAGATTCTGTCAGACCTGGGCCCTGACAGTAAATCTCAGTAAGACAAAAATGACGGTGTTCCAAAAAAGGTTCAGTTGCCAGGACCAAAAATACAAATTCCATCTAGACACCGTTGCCTTAGAGCACACAAAAAACGACATACCTCGGCCTAAACTTCAGCGCCACAGTAACTTTCACAATGTTGTGAACGATCTGAGAGACAAGGCAAGAAGGGCCTTCTATGCCATCAAAAAATACAGGCAAAAAATACTTGAATCAGTTATAGAACCCTTTATGGTTGTGGGGTCTGGGGTCCGCTCACCAACCAAGAATTCACAATGGGACAAACACCAAATTGATGAATTCTGCATGCCGAATTCTGCAAAAATATCCTCCGTGTTCAACGTAAAACACCAAATAATGCATGCAGAGCAGAATATCTTCCGTGTTCAACGTAAAACACCAAATAATGCATTCAGAGCAGAATATCCTCCGTATTCAACGTAGAACACCAAATAATGCATGCAGAGCAGAATATCTTCCGTGTTCAACGTAAAACACCAAATAATGCATGCAGAGCAGAATTAGGGGACAAACACCAAATTGAGACTCTCCATGCCGAATTCTGCAAAAATATCCCCCGTGTTCAATGTAAAACACCAAATAATGCATGCAGAGCAGAATATCCTCCGTATTCAACGTAGAACACCAAATAATGCATGCAGAGCAGAATTAGGCCGCTAATGATCAGAATCCACTCTGACTGACCCAAAATTAAGGAAAGCTTTGACTTTGTACAGACTCAGTGAACATAGCCTTGCTATTGAGAGAGGCCGCCATATGCAGACCTGGCTCTCAAGAGAAGACAGGCTATGTGCACACTGCCCAGAAAATGAGATGGAAAGTGAGCTGCACTTCCTAACCTCCTGCCAAATGTCTGACCATATTAGAGTCACGTATTTCCCTCCAATTACACAGAGCCAATTTTGTTAAACTCCCATATCTATTGGGTGAAATACCACAGGGTGCAATCACAGCAGCAATATTTTTAACTTGTTACTACAACAAAAGGGCAAACAGTGAAAAACAAACACTATTGTAAATACAACCCATATTTATGTTGATTTATTTTCCCTTTTGTACTTTAACTATTTGGACATCGTTACAACACTGTATATAGACATGATATGACATTTGAAATGTCTCTATTCCTTTGGAACATTTGTGTGCCATAACGTTTTATTGTTTATTTCACCTTGCTTGGGCATCCTATCTTTGGAAAACATCTGAGAATGAGAATAGTCCATCTGCTTCACTGATCAACCATGTCCGGTTCATGCCCTGTCACTCTCTCTCTCTGTCACTCTCTCTCTGTCTGTCTCTCTGTCACTCTCTCTGTCACTCTCTCTGTCACTCTCTCTGTCACTCTGTCTGTCTGTCTGTCTGTCTGTCTGTCTGTCTGTCTGTCTGTCTGTCTGTCTGTCTGTCTGTCTGTCTGTCTGTCTGTCTGTCTGTCTGTCTGTCTGTCTGTCTGTCTGTCTGTCTGTCTGTCTCTCTCTCTCTCTCTCTCTCTCTCTCTCTCTCTCTCTCTCTCTCTCTCTCTCTCTCTCTCTCTCTCTCTCTCTCTCTCTCAGTGCAAACACATGGCCACAGCTGCTACGGAGCTTAACTCTAAATCCTCCAACCTGTGGAAGGCAAAGAAACAAACTGTTCTCAAACAATCCTTCCTCTGTCCCTCACTGATACGATTTATAGCCTCCCTGATACACACACACACACACACACACACACACACACACACACACACACACACACACACACACACACACACACACACTCAGACAGAGCCTTGGGCAGGCCTGGGGAGGATTGAGAAGGGATTATTGAGAAGACAGAAAACCTGATGACTTTGATTTTCTCATTGGCTACCTAATCATCCAACTGACTCCTCCTCACCCCTCCACCCTCCTCACACCTTCACTCTCCTCACCCCTCCACCCTCCACTCTCCTCACCCCTCCACCGTCCTCACCCCTCCACTCTCCTCACCCCTCCACCCTCCTCACCCCTCCACCCCTCTATCCCTCCTCACCCCTCCACCCTCCTCACCCCTCCACACCCCTCCACCCACTTCCACGCTCCTCCCCCTCCTCACCCCTCCTCCATCTTCCACACCCCTTCACCTTCCTCCACCCTCCTCACCCCTCCACTCTCATCCACCTTAATTCACCCTCCTCACCCCTCTACCCTCCCCACCCTCCCCACCTACCTCTATTATACAGTGTGCTGGACTGTCCAGTCAACTATTATAGAGGTGTGGAGAGATCTGATTTGTGGCACAAGAGAGAATGTTTTGTTGTGGGTGGAGGTCAGGACTCTTCTCATTTTCGTCTCTCTCTCTTTCTCTCTCTCTCTCTCTCTCTCTCTCTCTCTCTCTCTCTCTCTCTCTATCTCAGTAAACATCTGCTTTGACCTCGATGGTCTCTTTCCCTGCTGAGTGGTTGCTATGTAGGGTGTGGTCTTGTGTGTGCGTATGAGCATGCTCTTTGTTTGTGTGTGTGTGTGTGGCAGTATATTGATGTGCCGGTGAGTTCACAAGGCCACTGGACCTGCCTCTGGGGCGCTGTTAATTTACAGGGATGACCTCTGACCCAGGAACTATTCATTAATTTACAGATTTAACAGTTGAAATGTCTGTGGCAGTGTTTCCCAAACACCTTCCTGGGGA
>NC_138304.1:18847500-18875000 GCF_965601325.2 Salmo salar
CGACCCCCTCCACTACAGCCTCGTCGATTTGGATGGGGGCGTGCTCCACGATCAGCTCCTTGGTCTTACTGACGTTAAGAGGGAGAGGTTGTTGTCTTGGCTCCACACTATGTCTCTGACCTCCTCCCTGTAGGCTGTCTCATTGCCGTTGGTAATCATGCTGTCATTTTGTCAGCAAACTTAATGATGGTGTTGGAGTCATACGTAGCCATGCAGTCATGGGTAAACAGGGAGTACAGGAGGGGACTAAGCACACACCCCTGTTGAGGGTCAGGGTGGCGGATGTGTTGTTGCAGAGGGAGTGGTTCACTCCCAGGGTCCCTAGCCTGGTGATTAGCTTAGAGAGGACTATGGTGTTGAATGCTGAGCTGTAGTCTACAAACATCATTCATTATTTCCCCTCTTGTCCAGGTGAGAGACGTCAGTGTGACGTGCAATTGACATTTGTGGATCCGTTGGGTCGGTATGCGAATTGGAGTGGGTCCAGGGTGTCTGGGATGATGGTGTTGATGTGTGTCATGACCAGCCTTTCAAAAACTCCATAATAGAGATTCATGCTTTCACGAGAATCAATCAAGTCTCAATACCGGAAATAATTCATATTTATCTTGAAACTCCTGGGAAATACCACAAAAAAATCATTAAGTGCCCATTTGAAGCGTTTAAAACCAAGATATGGTCACTATGCCAGGGTTCTCCCCAAATAAGAGGGACGCTACGTCACCTTGTCAGCTTGGCTGCGCCGGCAGTGTAGAGATTTCAGAGCAAATTAAACTGAGATTTACTAATGATAGAGTAAGTATCTTTGATCGCCAATAACATTGTCGTGAATTGCCAAACAGGCCGTTCATAAAATCAGAGCGTTATCATGTTCCTCAATTCATTCAGGGCATTTCAGCAGTGGACTATCTGGACACAGAGCACGCTCAGGACGCACAGAGCGCATCCCAAGTAGAACGTTGTCGAATCATACGAACGTTGTGACGGGAGTCGATTGACAAAAGTCAAATGAAAAAAAAGTTGCTAAGCTTGCTAGATAACCTCCGTCAAGGTATATTATACAGATAGCAGATCAGCTCACGAATAACAGGGAGATGAAGAGATAAAATAGTTTAAATATCAAGGTATCTTAACGAGAACCAACTCTGTTTTAAAAATATCCATATCTACTCTCATACCGTTTGTTGATCACGCGTTCTCTACCGAAGCTGTCACATGGGCAACAAGTGCTACAGCGCAGAGAAGCGGGGGAAATGTTGTAGCTGTATTTTTGACATGCATAGGCAAGAGACGTGCTTTGATAATGCAACCTACACTGAGTGTACAAAACATTAGGAACACCTGCTCTTTCCATGACAGACTGACCAGGTGAATCCAGGAGAAAGCTATGATCCCTTATTGATGTCTCCTGTTAAATCCACTTCAATCAGTGTAGATGAAGGGGAGCAGACTAAAGGTTAAAACTTTCCTGCAGTCGAATTATCAAAGCGCCTTCTATTTGTATTTATTTTTACAATGAAAATCCGATTCTATTTGTTTCTATGTCAAACGGTTTTGTTATATTTCAGTCTTCTGTGACGTATATAAAGTGTAATATTGGGATGCAAACTCAAAATGTAATACATTTTAACTCTATATCTGACATGGTACAGGTGTCTTCTTTTGTTAAGTCCATAACCATGTGTGTGAGGTGGATACTTTTGTTTCAAAGTAGATTTGCTTAAGACTTACCAAGAAACACCCTGGTTTAGCACACTGCAGTAGAATGGTTTTTAAGCCTTGAGACAATTAAGATATGGATTGTGTATGTGTGCCATTCAGAGGGTGAATGGGCAAGACAACATTTTTAAGTGTCTTTGAATGGGGTATGGTAGTAGGTGCCAGGCACACCGGTTTGAGTGTGCCAAGAACTGCAATGCTGCTGGGTTTTTCACGCTCAACAGTTTCCCGTGTGTATCAGGAATGGTCCACCTCCCAAAGGACATCCAGCCAACTTGACACAACTGTGGGAGGCATTGGAGTCAACATGGGCCAGCATCCCTGTGGAACTCTTTCGACACCTTGTAGAGTTCATGCCCTGACGAATGAAGGCTGTTCTGAGAAAAATACACTGTATATACAGTGTGTATACAGAACAAGTCAAAAGTTTGGACACACCTACTCATTCAAGGGTTTTTCTTTATTTTTACTATTTTCTACATTGTAGAATAATAGTGAAGATATCAAAACTATGAAATAACACATGGAATTGTGTGGTAACCAAAAAAGTGTTAAACAAATCAAAATATATTTTAGATTTTAGATTCTTCAAAGTAGCCACCCTTTGCGTTGATGACAACTTTGCACACTCTTGGCATTCTCTCAACCAGCTTCATGGGGTAGTCACCTGGAATGCATTTCAATTAACAGGTGTGCCTTGTTAAAAGTTAATTTGTCGAATTTCTTTCCTTCTTAATGCATTTGAGCCAATCAGTTGTGTTGTGACAAGGTAGGGGTGGTATACAGAAGATAGCCCTATTTGGTAAAAGACCAAGTCCATATTATGGCAAGAACAGCTCAAATAAGCAAAGAGAAATGACAGTCCATCATTACTTTAAGACATGATGGTCAGTCAATGTGTAAAATATATTCAAGTGCGGGTGCAAAAACCATCAAGTGCTATGATGAAACTGGCTCTCATGAGGACTGCCTCAGGAAAGGAAGACCCAGAGTTACCTCTGCTGCTGAGGATATGTTCATTAGAATTACCAGCCTCAAAAATTGCAGCCCAAATAAATGCTTCACAGAGTTCAAGTAACATACCCATCTTAACATCAACTGTTCAGAAGAGACTGCGTGAACCAGGCCTTCATTGTAGAATTTCTGCAACGAAAGCACTAATAAAGGACACCAATAAGAAGAATATACTTGCTTGGGCCAAGAAACACAAGTAATGGACATTAGACCTGTGGAAATCTGTCCTTTTGTCTGATGAGTCCAAATTGGAGATTTGTGGTTCCAACCGCTGTGTCTTTGTGAGACGCAGAGTAGGTGAACGGATGATCTCTGCATGTGTGATTCCCACCGTGAAGCATGGAAGAGGAGGTGTGATGGTGTGGGGGTGCTTTGCTGGTGACACTGTCAGTGATTTATTTAGAGCTCAAGGCACACTTAAACAGCATGGCTACCACAGCATTCTGCAGTGATACGCCATCCCATCTGGTTTGTGCTTAGTGGGACTATCATTTGTTTTTCAACAGGACAATGACCCAACACACCTCCAGGCTGTATACGGGCTATTTGACCAAGAAGGAGAATGATGGAGTGCTGCATCAGATGACCTGGCCTCCACAATCACCCAGCCTCAATATGGTTTGAGGTGATTTGAACCGCAGAGTGAAGGAACAGCAGCCAACAAGTGCTCAGCATATGTGGGAGCCAGGTGAAGGTGGTTGAGAGAATGCCTAGAGAGTGCAAAGCTGTCATCAAGGCAAAGGGTGGCTACTTTGAAGAATCTAAAATCCAAAATATTTTTGTTGACCACTTTTTTTGGTTAAAACATAATTCCATATGTGTTATTTCATAGTTTTGATGTATTCACTATTATTCTACAATGTAGAAAATAGTAAAAAATTAAGAAAAACTCTTGAATGAGTAGGTGTGTCTAAACCTTTGACTGGTACTGTATATTACAGAATAAAGTTAGGAATTGTCATGTGAGACTGGAGTCAGAATTGGATAGGAAAATAGCCTAGGCTCTAGGACAGGAGAAGATAGCATTTTCCCTCATATACTGAATTGTTAACAGACTTCATGTCTGTAACAGAGATGCAAATGTAGTGAATTGTGCATAGACCTATCAATTTGTGACTGTCTGAAGAGTCACAATGACAGCTCAAAGAGGTGCACATTCGGGCCGCGTGTGCAGTCCAGCATTGTCAATTTTTCAAATGCTTTGAATTCATGCTGACTTTGTGTGAAGTGAATATGCTAGGCTAAAGGCTTCCATGCGACAACCTGTTTGGATGATGTGCTGTTTTATTTTTTGATAATCTGCTGCTGGTCATTAAATTTTTTCGGGAAATGTGAAGAGGGTTCCCGGGACCGTCCTGCGATCCCGGTTAATCCCTACTTCATAATTACAGATGTGATTGCTACAGGGCAATAGTCATTTAGGCAGGTTACTTTGGAGCTCTAGGGAACAGGGACAATTGGGGTAATTTTGAAACATGTTGGGATTACAGACTGGGACAAGGTGAATGTCCTGGAAAACACTTGCCAGGTGGTCTGTCTGGCCCGGCGGCCTTGTGATTGTTAACCTATTTAAACGTTTTGCTCACATCGGACATGGAGAGCGAGATCACACACCCATCCGGTAAACCGGGGTTTTCACGCATGACACAGTATTGTATTCCTGGAATTGTGCAAAAAAGGCATTTAGCTTGTTTGGTAGTTCTACATCACTGGGCATCTCACGGTTGGGCTTCCCTTTGTAATTTGTAGGGATGCACGATATATTGGTGAACATATCGGAATCGGACGATATTAGCTGAAAATGCCAACATCAGTATCGTCCCGATGTCTAGTTTATCGCCAATGTGCAAAACCAATGTCAAAGCTGACGTGCATACCTATATAACGAAGGTGCATGACGTAATGACGCCACGTAAAATGTTGTGCTACACATGCAACACAGCATTCCTAACCTAGCCCACAACGTCTGCTGTGTGGATCGAGCAGTCAACAAGTCAAGCAGTCATTTGAAAGAGTAAGAACATTTCAGCGAGACAACTCAAAGGCGAAATCCATTAACGCCAAGTTAATGGAATTCATTGCACTTGACAATCAACCGTTCTCTGTCATGGGTGATGTTGGCTTTCGCGACTGGTCGAGCACTACCAAGTGCCATATTTTTCAGATGTTGTCCTACCGGAGTTACACAGTAATAGCGTCACTGCTATTAGCTTCACGACATACTATGGAATGCCGTTTGGGTCTTTGCGTATCAAAAAAGATATAGGTCAAATAACACTATTTGACATTAACACTATTTGACGCGTTAAATAAGCTTCTAATTTGACACGTCAAATAACACAGTTCTATTATAGAATGTTGTGTGTGCTGAATTTGCACGTGCAAGCCAAGCACCACCACTACTATCAGTAGCACTGTCAAAGCTGTACAAAAAGTCTGCAAACAAGCAAACACCGGCCACGAACGATGTGTTTACAATACCGTGTTGGTAATAAAGAATTATTTGTTCGACCGCAACGTCTGGGGTAGCTAGCTAGCTTTTGCTTGGTACCTAGCTAGCACCAATACAACCAGCCTGAAAACAATGACCAGTAGAAACTGCAGTCATTTTCATTATTCTTAGCAATGATTTAGGAATCCTTGTGAGTACACCAGAAACACTGCATTTGGGTGCGCGTTTATGGTTCGTTTATGGTCCCATACACTTCGTTGAGTGCCAGAGTGGTGTTGGCTTGTGGAGGGATATAGACAGCTGTGATAATTGCAGCTTACCATGATGTATTCTATATCAGGTGAGCAATACATCAGGTATGCTATATCAGATGAGCAATACATCAGGTATGCTATATCAGATGAGCAATACATCAGGTATGCTATATCAGATGAGCAATACATCAGGTACACTATATCAGGTGAGCAATACATCAGGTATGCTATATCAGGTGTGTGTGCCTTGAATTCCATGAATGCCAATGGACCATGGTCCCAAGGACACCTCACTCTGTTACACCGACAAGGGTGTGTGTGTGTAGATGCACACACGTGTGTATGTGTCTCAGGAGACCAGTAAGACGAGTGTCATCCATTGAATATGCAGTGCTGCTGAATAGGAATGCAGCAACAGTACCTCACAATTATGGAAGCTAGGACAGCAGAGTCCCTGCCCATCTTTCGAAAACGTCTGAAACCCTACTTCTTCAACGAGTATCTTCACTGAATCCCCACTACCACTGACTTTTCTGATAATGACTTTATTGAGGGAAAATGTACTTGCTACGACTGTGATTTGTGGTTGTCTCACCCAGCTCTCTAAATATGAATACACTAATTGTAAGTCGCTCTGGATAAGAGTGTCTGCTAAATGACTAAAATGTAAGTGAGTACTAAAACACACACTGGCTTTAATGGTTGCTATGGAGGTGAAAACAGGGACCTGCAAATACATTTGAAAGCCAATCCGCTGGGACCTGTGGAATGGTTCAACAGCAGCGGACACAATAACTATTCTACAATACCAAACTTTCAAATGAATGTACACTTCTAAATGGGATTTAGAATTTTTTTTCTTCAAATGTATCTATGTTTCTCTCTCTGTAAGCTACAGTATATGCAGTTTTACAGGACATTTAGGTGCTATATACCTCTATATAAGCTGCTTAGCTAGCTAACTGAAACCCACTCTATCCCACAGGCTAGCATCTGCTTGCATCCCAGAGGTGTACTAGTCCATGTCTGCATCCCAAACAGCACCCTATTCCATAGTGCACTACTTTTGACTAGATTTGACCAGAGACCTATAGGCCCTGGTTAAAAGTAATGCACTATTTATTGCATTTTTTGGGGGTATTTTATTAGGGCCCATAGAGTATTTATTAGGATATTTTAACAGTGTTCCATTTGGGACGCACTCCATCTCTCCTGTAATAGTACATCTCTGCTGTAATAGTACATCTCTGCTGTAATAGTACATCTCTGCTGTAATAGTACATCTCTGCTGTAATAGTACATCTCTACTGTAATAGTACATCTCTCCTGTAATAGTACATCTCTGCTGTATTAGTACATCTCTGCTGTAATAGTACATCTCTCCTGTAATAGCACATCTCTCCTGTAATAGTACATATCTCCTGTAATAGTACATCTCTCCTGTAATAGTACATCTCTGCTGTAATAGTACATCTCTGCTGTAATAGTACATCTTGGCTGTAATAGTACATCTCTGCTGTAATAGTACATCTCTGCTGTAATAGTACATCTCTCCTGTAATAGTACATCTCTCCTGTAATAGTACATCTCTGCTGTAATGGTACATCTCTGCTGTAATGGTATATCTCTCCTGTAATAGTACATCTCTCCTGTAATAGTACATCTCTACTGTAATAGTACATCTCTGCTGTAATAGTACATCTCTGCTGTAATAGTACATCTCTGCTGTAATAGTACATCTCTGCTGTAATAGTACATCTCGGCTGTAATAGTACATCTCGGCTGTAATAGTACATCTCTGCTGTAATAGTACATCTCTGCTGTAATAGTACATCTCTGCTGTAATAGTACATCTCTGCTGTAATGGTACATCTCTGCTGTAATGGTATATCTCTCCTGTAATAGTACATCTCTCCTGTAATAGTACATCTCTGCTGTAATAGTACATCTCTGCTGTAATAGTACATCTCTGCTGTAATAGTACATCTCGGCTGTAGGAAGGAGCTCCATATGGAGGAAAATATGTCTAATGAAAAACAGTTCCTTGCCTGACGGCCTCCTATTCTGTCCAGGGCCTCCTTAACATTAATACCCTCTAACAGACTCATAAACTCCTCCAGGGAGGACCATGCCAACATACACAGAAACTACCCAGACCCAGAGTGACTGTTGGAGGCTGGGTTGGGGTTGGGATACTGTAGGGCTGGTGAGAGGGAGCAGCCTGGTATCAGTTTATATGCATCACATTTTCATGTTTTCCCACAAAGATACACAAGGGAGGAATAACTTACATAAGGTCCTAATGACCCCCTGAAGTCGACTTTATGAGAAACTTTACGGGGGATGATGTAAGGTGTTTTATGATGGCGAAGTCCCTGCTCGTACCACATCCTGGCCCGGCCCAACCAAAGCCCCTTCCATAAGCGTCTTCGATCCCCCTGTCCAGTCCCCACCCTGCCATCCTTGCCTTGCTGAGCTCTGCTGAGCCCTGGATGAAAGGCCAAGTGAACCAGGGGAAATGACAGTCCTGCTGTAATATCCTCCATCCTCCACCCAGGGCCCAAACATCTGCTGTACAGACCCAGACATAGAAGGTCCCACAGGGCCAGAGCAGAGCCTCAATGGAGGATGGTAGCTACAGTATGCTTAGTCTGGTAGAGAGTGACACTCCTAAATCCTCCCTCCTCTCCACCTCATGCCTTTTCCCCTTACCTCTCCACTCTCTCACCTCTCTTTCCCCTCAGCCATACACTGTAGTCATGCATCCGCCCTCATGTTACCTCTCCACTCTTCCTTTACCCGCCTATATCCACGTGATCCCCCCTTCTCCATTCCTTGTGCCTCTACGCTCATATTCCGTCCTCGCTTCTCACTTCATATGGAGGTGTGTTATTGAATGAAAGGCAGGTGCGTGATTATGCGCAGGGCAGACCGGTTCTCAGAGAAGATCCAGTATGATCCTCTATAATCCTAGTAACACCGAAGCAGGTCCGCAGTGTCCTGTGCAGGCTGGTGTGTGCGTCAGGAATGTGCTCGCCCGTTTCAGGGGAAACAGCTGCTGTGCACCTTTAGGGCCTTATGGGCTTTAAAGAGAAATTCTCCCCAACGTGCCTGCTTGCCTCTCATACTCAACCATGGAGAACAGAGACAATGCTCTTCCTGTGAAGTCTCTGACGGGCCTCTCGTTGGTTTGTGTGTGTGTGTGTCTGAAGTTTGCCCGTTTCTTCAAGACTGAGATGGATCCCGACCAAAGCGCTGAGCTCAGAGAGAAAAGGCTTGAGGTCTTTTAGTATCTCTCTGAGATGTCCTGTTTGCTCCTTTCTGTCTCTTTGTACTACTCTCCCACATGGCCCAGTTCTTCAGACCCACGTTCCACAATGGTCAGACTTAGCTACTTCTCTTTCCATCCAGGCCAAGAGATCCATCCCTCTGTACACATGACTAGAGTTCTGCAACCCGAGCCCGATGGGCCCTGACATTATACACTGGGTTAGGGGCCAGGTAGGGCCTGTTTCTTCATCAATAACCAGGGTACGGGTAGGGCTCGGCTATCACTAAATTGATCGTCAACATTTTGAAGCTGAGCCATTTTCTCGGGCTCTGCTGCGCAGTAAATATCTTGGTGTCAGATGACCAGAACATTGTCCGAGTCCACAGGATAATGCACCTTGAGTTCTGTCAGAGTTTAGAGTGACGAAATGTAGCTGAAGCAGTTTGCAGCTAGCTGCTGTCTGTCTTGTCATTGAGCAGAACAGCAAGCAGAGGTGTTGCTATGGCTACTCACACAAACAGAGCCAGGCACAGAGCGCACGCAGCGCAGAGAGCGAGGAACAGACAGATGAGCAGCTAATGGATACTAACGGAGGAAGTTATTTATGATTTCAGGCCTGGGTAGGTTAGGGTCTGAACGTCGTGGGCATGGGTAGGGCATGGGCTTAAAATCCATGCCCGTACAAGGCTCTACACATGACAGAAACCAGGTCAAACACATTCCCTCTCTACCAGATTACATTTACAACCCATAATCTGTGTGATCGAAGGATTAAGGCAGGAGATGATCCATAATCTGTGATCCATAATCTGGGGGTAATTCATCTGATGGGTCCTAAGGTTGATGGATGTGATAGATATTGACTGGTATTAGCCCAGCTCTGGGGTGGGGTACTGTGGGTAGGTGAGTGGTTGGTTTGCTCTAAGGAGGGAGGAAAGGGGGAGAGTTATAGAGTGTACAGTACAGTACAGTGGTGGTGAGTGCTGGACAGTGATAGATGTGTTAGTCTGACGTCCTTCAGTCCTCTCCGCCGCACAAACCTGCTGACTAAACACATGTTTGATGGGTGGGGTGCTTTCGGAGTGTGTGTGTGTGTGTGTGGGGGGGGTGTCTTCCGTCTCTAGGGATGAACCTACAACGAGCACGCACATACACAAGGGACCTGCTTCGGCATCCAGACACCATGACAGATATGAATAAGGCTGTCTGTGTCCCTTGTGACCCCCTCCTCACACACAGACTCGCACGCTCTTCTTTGTAGTTGCCATTCCCGCGTCATGCTTGACCTAACCGCCGGTGGTTTCCGCTGTGTGAGCACAATAGGACATGAGAATATCTATCGGTCCTTCACTCCACCTTCACCTTCTGAGAGCAACAAGATTTTCACGGTTTGACATCAGTATTCAAGGTTTGTCCACGTTTGTCCGAGTTTTGACGGTTAAGTTTAGGCATTAATTACGATTGGTTAACCTAAGGGTTAAGGTTTGGGATAGGGTTAAAACAACAACAACAACTGGGATTGAACCCGCAATCCTCTGAGCCAAGTAGGCTGGTGGATTGCCCTAGCAATCCACCAGCCTACTTGATGGTAACAGCGCTCACCATTGCCCATAGTGGCTGGCATTGAAAGCATCTCTTGATGTCCTGGGGACTTGGACAGACGTTGAATATTGCATTGAAGAGACAAAAGGGAGAGACAACCTAACAGCAGGACCTGGGGGATTCTGAGGCTGCTACACACACACCACACCACACACACACACACACACACACACACACACACACACACACACACACACACACACACACACACACACACACACACACACACACACACACACACACACACACACACACACACACACACACACACACACACACACACACACACACACACACTGAGTTCTGCCACTATTCCTGACAGATGGTGTTTGCTAGAACAGGAGAATTGTACTTTCACGGCTGAACACATCACTTTTTCTCACACCCCTCTTCCGCCCCGACCACAGGAAGCAGTTTATTCATGCATTTCCTCCTCAGCTGTGCGGGCCAACACAGTAACGGATAATCTGACTTCTCCTTCTCATCCTTTTGTTCCCTTTCAGTCCGTACTCTCAGTACAACACATTACTATGGCGAGAACTACAATCACGCCTAACAAGGCCAAACCCCGACTTTCACAGGCGATAAACACTGAGTCAGGGATTCACTCCTTCAATTCTTCCACTTTTCACCTCGAGCTGAGTAGAACGATTTGCGCTGTTATTGTAATATCATTTGGAATGCGAGAATCAAACTTTGCTCCAACTAAACGTTCCCATTTGTGGTTGAGCGTTCTACCCTCTTGGCCGTTGTGCGTTAGAGTTTGCGTTTTGTTTTCGTAGTAATTCGTTATTCTTCGGGTTGCTTAGCTTGGCAATAGAAATGAGTAAAATGGCTAACGTGACCGAAACGACGATAGCTAACAAGCCGGATTCATGCGGTTGCACCTAATTTTGTATTTGTATTTGTATTTATTATGGATCCCCGTTAGCTGCTGCCAAAGCAGTAGCTACTCTTCCTGGGCTCCAGTAAAATTAAGGCAGTTTAAACAATTTTAAAAACATTACAATACAAGACCAAAAGATACTCAAGTGTGTTGTCTTATATGTCTCGGTTTGGTGCATGCTCAGGCTGCCCTTGCTTGAACCAGTCTGTGTGCACTTGTTACCGGCTGCTTGGTGTTTCCAATAGTGACTTACTTCTCCCGGAGGACTGTACCTCGGCGTATTATGGATGAACGTCAATTTTTGACCCATTCATTCTGCGTGATTACTGATGGATCTAAATTTACAGATTGGTTACCTGGAGGAAAATGGGGGAGGGTCATACTTTTTCAATTTCTGGGGAGGGTTTATTTTTTATTTTTTTAACTAGTCCAGGAGAGGGTGATGTAATTTGGAATTGATGAAATGTAAATATTTCTCAGTGCCGCCTCTCATCCCTGAGTCTTCGCTGGGCGTGCAATATCAAGTGCGCTTATAGTCTATTTAGTGTGGTCTCAATCAAATGATCCATAGCTTAAAGGCTGTAGGCTATGAAGTGCATGCTAGGAGAAGCACAGAGCAAAGTTACATTTCTTAGATAGCTGCTGGCATGGTGTAAATACAACTATGCTGCATTACACACTGTAATGGATAATCCAACCCTGAGCCCCAGTCCTGCTCTGCTCTTGCTGATCAAACATGTTTTTATGTTCTGCCTAACCAATGGCTGTGCTGTGTAGGCCTACGGTGGCAGTTCAGGAGGAGAGTCAAAGGCTTCTTTCAAAAATATTTTGAGATTAGGCCTACAGTTGTCCAAAAATATCTATATTGCGCGCAGACTAGCCTATAGCCTATGTTCTGTTCAGTTTAAAAAGGAAGGCACAAAGATGAGAATGACCGGAGGTCAACTTTGATAGCGTGCTACAACTATAATAGATGTTATTAAAAACAATATGTTTCTTGCCCATGATGTATTGATCAGAGTTATTGATCTCTCAATAAGACAGATTCGAGTAACTTTCTGGTGCTGAAACTTGAAGCAGCGGCCGTTGCACAATCAATGGGAAATAGACAGCTCATGGTGCTGCATGTAGGCAAATTCGAATAGACATAATTCATTTCAACTGTCTTAATTTGAATTAGACTTTACTAACAACAAGAGGGCTTTGTGTTGGAGCCTATTTCTTCCTATTTAAGAAATAAGAGGTAGGCCTAGCTGTTTGACAGATGAAATCTAGCTATAGGCTGCTATATCCATACATTTCTTGGTCAATTCCTCCACCCACCATGCAATCTTAAAATAGCCTACCTCCGTGTCAGTGAATGGCTGTTAAGTTATCTAATTATGTCGCTATGTGTTCATTAAACTATTCACTTTCTGTACAATAGAAGATGTTTAAACCCAGACAGGTTTTGGGGAATCACTTGTGACCTTCTCTCGTTGGGTTAAGCAAAGGAAGAAGAGGAGCCAGCAGTTCAAGCTTACATTTTTCTGCCTCGGTAGGCTTACTCTGTCTGGGGTGGAAAGGTAGGCTTACTCTGTCTGGGGTGGAAAGGTAGGCCAACTCTGTCTGGGGTGGAAAGGTAGGCTTACTCTGTCTGGGGTGGAAAGGTAGGCTTACTCTGTCTGGGGTGGAAAGGTAGGCTTACTCTGTATGGGGTGGAAAGGTAGGCTTACTCTGTCTGGGGTAGAAAGGTAGGCTTACTCTGTCTGGGGTGGAAAGGTAAGCCTACTCGGTCTGGGGTGGAAAGGTAGGTTTACTCTGTCTGGGGTAGAAAGGTAGGCTTACTCTGTCTGGGGCGGAAAGATAGGATTACTCTGTCTGGGGTGGAAAGGTAGACTTACTCTGTCTGGGGTGGAAAGGTAGGCTTACTCTGTATGGGGTGGAAAGGTAGGCTTACTCTGTCTGGGGTGGAAAGGTAGGCTTACTCTGTATGGGGTGGAAAGGTAGGCTTACTCTGTCTGGGGTAGAAAGGTAGGCTTACTCTGTCTGGGGTGGAAAGGTAAGCCTACTCTGTCTGGGGTGGAAAGGTAGGCTTACTCTGTCTGGAGTAGAAAGGTAGGCTTACTCTGTCTGGGGTGGAAAGGTAGGCTTACTCTGTCTGGGGTGGAAAGGTAGGCCAACTCTGTCTGGGGTGGAAAGGTAGGCTTACTCTGTCTGGGGTGGAAAGGTAGGCTTACTCTGTCTGGGGTGGAAAGGTAGGCTTACTCTGTATGGGGTGGAAAGGTAGGCTTACTCTGTATGGGGTATGGGGTAGAAAGGTAGGCTTACTCTGTCTGGGGTGGAAAGGTAAGCCTACTCGGTCTGGGGTGGAAAGGTAGGTTTACTCTGTCTGGGGTAGAAAGGTAGGCTTACTCTGTCTGGGGCGGAAAGATAGGATTACTCTGTCTGGGGTGGAAAGGTAGACTTACTCTGTCTGGGGTGGAAAGGTAGGCTTACTCTGTATGGGGTGGAAAGGTAGGCTTACTCTGTCTGGGGTGGAAAGGTAGGCTTACTCTGTATGGGGTGGAAAGGTAGGCTTACTCTGTCTGGGGTAGAAAGGTAGGCTTACTCTGTCTGGGGTGGAAAGGTAAGCCTACTCTGTCTGGGGTGGAAAGGTAGGCTTACTCTGTCTGGAGTAGAAAGGTAGGCTTACTCTGTCTGGGGTGGAAAGGTAGGCTTACTCTGTCTGGGGTGGAAAGGTAGGCTTACCCTGTCTGGTGTGGAAAGGTAGGCTTACTCTGTCTGGGGTGGAAAGGTAGGCTTACTCAGTCTGGGGTGGAAAGGTAGGCCAACTCTGTCTGGGTTGGAAAGGTAGACTTACTCTGTCTGGGGTGGAAAGGTAGGCTTACTCAGTCTGGGGTGGAAAGGTAGGTCAACTCTGTCTGGGTTGGAAAGGTAGACTTACTCTGTCTGGGGTGGAAAGGTAGGCTTACTCTGTCTGGGGTGGAAAGGTAGGCTTACTCTGTCTGGGGTGGAAAGGTAGGCTTACTCTGTCTGGGGTGGAAAGGTAAACTTACTCTGTCTGGGGTGGAAAGGTAGGCTTACTCTGTCTGGGGTGGAAAGGTAGGCTTACTCTGTCTGGGGTGGAAAAGTAGGCCAACTCTGTCTGGGGTGGAAAGGTAGGCTTACTCTGTCTGGGGTGGAAAGGTAGGCCTAACTTTTGAAAGTACCATACTCAGATTCCTAATGACATCTCAGATGTAATTCTATTGTTACAGGGTTAAAACAGAAACCACTCATAGGGTTAAGGTTAGGTATTCATTCCGGGTGGTTAAGGTTAGGTATTCATTCCGGGTGGTTAAGGTTAGGTATTCATTCCGGGTGGTTAAGGTTAGGTATTCATTCCGGGTGGGTAAGGTTAGGGCTATGGTTTGTGGAAGGCTTAAAACAAAATCATTAAAAACAATGAGCTGTTTCCATCAAGTATCATCAAGTCCTCATTGTGAACTGCTGTGGTGCAGTGGTCTAAGCAGTGCACTCTAAATCTGAGCCTCATGAGTGTGCTATTGTTTTTTGGGGGAGGGGGAGGGGCACCGATGAAGGCATATACAGTACCAGTCAAAAGTTTAGACACACCTACTTATTCTATGGTTTTTCTTTATTTTGACTATTTTCTATATTGTAGAATAATAGTGAAGACATCAAAACTATGAAATAACAAATATGGAATTGTGTGGTAACCAGAAAAGGGTTAAACAAATCAAAATATATTTTATATTTGAGATTCTTCAAAGTAGCCACCCTTTGCCTTGATGACAGTTTGCACACTCTTGGCATTCTCTCAACCAGCTTCACCTGGAATGCATTTAAATATACAAGTGTGCCTTGTTAAAAGTTATTTTGTGAAATTTCTTTCCTTCTTAATGCATTTGAGCCAATCAGTTGTGTTGTGACAAGGTAGGGGTGGTATACAGAAGATAGCCCTATTTGGTAAAAGACCAAGTCCATATTATGTCAAGAACAGCTCAAATAAGCAAAGAGAAACGACAGTCCATCATTAATTTAAGACATGAAGGTCAGTCAATACAGAAAATATCAAGAAAGTGCGGACGCAAAAACCAGCAAGCTGGCTCTCATGAGGACCGCCACAGGAAAGGAAGACCCAGAGGATACGTTCATTAGAGTTAACTACCTCAGAAATTGCAGTCCAAATAAATGCTTCAGAGTTCAAGTAACAGACACATCTCAACATCAACTGTTCAGAGGAGACTGTGTGTATCAGGCCTTCATGGCCGAATTGCTGCAAAGAAACCACTACTAAAGGACACCAATTACAAGAAGAGAATTGCTTGGGCCAAGAAACACAAGCAATGGACATTAGACATGTGGAAATCTGCCATTTGGTCTGATGAGTCCAAATTTGCGATTTTTAGTTCCAACCGCTGTGTCTTTGTAAGATGCATAGTAGGTGAACGGATGATCTCAGCATGTGTGGTTCCCACCGTAGAGCATGAAGAAGGAGGTGTGATGGCGTGGGGGTGCTTTGCTGGTGACACTGTCAGTGATTTATTTCGAATTCAAGGCACACTTAACCAACACGGCTACCACAGCATTCTGCATCTGGTTTGCACTTAGTGGGGCTATCATTTGTTTTTCAACATGACAATGACCCATAATACACCTCCATGCTGTGTAAGGGCAATTTTGACCAAGGAGAGTGATGGAGTGCTGCATCAGATGGCCTCCACAATCACCCAACCTCAACCCAATTTCATCCCAATGGTTTGGGATGAGTTAGGCCCCTCGACTTCATCTCGGGCCTAACAACACCCGTGTCAATATATCCTCCAAACACCGGCTTCTCGAGCGCTATCACTTAAATATATACTGTATTATTATTATTATTATTATTTAAAACATTCTGGTGTGTGTGTCTGTGCGTGTGCGTATATACCTGCCTGTGTGCAGGTGTGTATTTTGGGAGGGTTGGGTTCCCCCCGGAGGTCGGGCCCCCCAGAAAACATATGAACATATCATAAGACATTATTATTTTTGGAGGAGTGGCAGAATGTGTAGAGTAGCAGGAAATTAGCTCTAAAACAGCTACATTTTCTCTCAGCCTCATGGCAAAATGTGTAAAATTTACCCTGATGAAGACAGCTTGGCTGTCGAAACGTTGGAGATCACATTTTTTTTGCATCTGAGCTCCTAGAGTGTGCGGCTCTCCCTTATTTTCAAGTTTTCTACTCCGCTAGCCAGCACCTCGCCTTAATAGGTGTGCGTTTCTTTTTCTTCTAAAATGTGTAAAATAGCATTTTCTCTATGCCCCATGGTAAAACTGTGCCACTGGAACATTAGTTATGTAATCATAAAGTTATGTAATCATAACGACTGCTACTGCACTCAGTCGGTAGTCATAGCAGCTCAAGTGGAAGACAAACAAATAATAACACGGCTTTCAACAATCATAGAAACAGGGGAATCATAGTTGGTATTGCCTACATTCCAGCTCTTGCCTCCCCAAGGTATTCCAGAACTGGAGTCTACATTTCATAAGAAGACTTTAAAGCTGTATTTCTCTTGCAAAAGTATTACTTGTCCAGAAAAGGCTATCTTTGAAGTGTTCCACACAAAACAACTAAAAACCTCATATCTGCTTCTCTGTTCCGCAATAAACATAGACATATTGGAGGATATTTGGCTTGGGGCAGGCAGAGACATAGAGAGCTAGGCTTGTCTTTTAAGATGCCTGCACGAGCACACTCCCCCCCCACATTGAAAAGGAGAGCATCTGCCTTTTAATCCTTTCTATTCTTGGTGGGTAGATTGGGCCTAATGTGCCACTGCGGGTCCATTAGGGGCTCATAGGCTAATTGTCTAGCCAAATGAATAGCCCCTTCAGAGGAGCAGCCCTACAGCAGTCTAGTCCCATTCCCGGCTATTAGAGGTAATAACCAATGCGCTGCATGCTCTTTCGCCCCCAAGGTAAGGGAGAGGTAGGGCTCATTAAATAATGACTGATCTATTTTGCTGCGTGTCATTGTTTCGTTGTGGCTAGAGTTGGTTGTGGTCCATGCAAACATCAAGCGAGAGAGAGAGAGAGAGAGAGACAGAGACATACACTCACACGTACACACACATCAAATCATACGCGACTAGGCCTGGCTACAGTGACATATACTGTACATGCTATAGACTCTAGGAGAGAAGGGCCTAACCAATGATGACATCAACATAAAATGCTATATTACACACCAACCCCATAACATATAGGGGGAAGGAACCTGCTTTTCTTGCAGAATTTACATTGAATCTATACTGAACAAAAGAATAAACGCAACAGTTCTTATAAGGAAATCTGTCAATTGAAATCATTTCAATAGGACCTAATGGATGGATTTCCCATGACTGGGCTAGAGGGTAGCCATGGGTGGGCCTGGGAGGGCATAGGCCCACCCACTTGGGAGCCAGGCCCAGCCAATCAGAATTTTAAAAAAGCGCTTTATTACAGGCAGAAATATTCCTCAGTTTCATCAGATGTCCGGGTGGCTGGACTCAGACGATCCTGCAGGTGAAGAAGCCGGATGTGGAAGTCCTGGGCTGGCATGGTTGTGAGGCCGGTTAGACCTACTGCCAAATTCTGTAAAACGACGTTGGAGGCGGCTTATGGTAGATAAATGAACATTACATTCTCTGGCAACAGCACTGGTGGACATTCCTGCAGTCGGCATGCCAATTGCACGCTCCCTCAAAACTTGAGACATCTGTGTCATTGTGTTGTGTGACAAAACTGCACATTTTAGAGTGTAATGATCATACTGTTTAATCAGCTTCATGATATGCCACACCTGTCAGGTGGATGGATTATCTTGGCAAAGGAGAAATGCTCACTAACAGGGATGTAAACAAATGTGTGCACAACATTTAATAAGAGAGATACACTTTTTGTGCGTATGGAACATTTCTGGGATCTCAGCTCAGCTCATGAAACATGGGACCAACACTTTACATTTATATATTCATTCAGTATACAGGAATCTATATTGCTATTCATGCAATGTAACCCGTTTAGTCTGTCAACTCAATGTAACTCCCATATCAAACAGACACACATTTTCAAACCACTCCTTTGGGAAGAGTGAATTGATGACTTTAGGCACCTTCTATATGGTCTGCAATGCATTCAGCAATGACAACCCAATGTATCATGCCATTATTTCTCTCCAATGTGACATGAGTAATGTAGTGAGAATAACATTGCGCCATCCAGTCAACTCCATGGACATGCCTAGGCCATACATACAGTAACTAGGTCTCCAAGGTTTTCCTTCTCAGGTCACTTAGTTCACTTATGTTCTCACACTTATCAAGAGAACATCCCTGGTCATTCCTACTGCCTCCCGATCTGGCGGACTCACTAAACACAAATGCTTTGTTTGTAAGTTATGCCTGTGTTGGAGTTTAACCCCTGGCTATCCATAGAAAAAAATGTATAACCACAAAAATTGCTGTCTGCTTTGCTTAATATAAGAAATTATTTTTTGTTTTACTTTTGATACTTGAGTATGTTTTTGCAATTATATTTACTTTTAATACTTAAGTATATTCAAAACCAAATGCTTTTAGACTTTTACTCAATTAGTATTTTAGTGGGTGACTTTTACTTTTACCTGAGTCATTTTCTATTAAGTTATCTTTACTTTTACTCTAGTATGGCAATCGGGTACTTTTTCCAACCCAGGGAACCCAGGGAACCCAGGGAACAGTGAGCAGATAGAATATAGAATATGATCATTCTCCGTCAGTCACAGTTCCATCCGCAATGAGAATAATAACCTGACGCTGCAAAGACTAAGAGATGGGGAGAGAGAGATATAGCGAAGAGGTGGAGGAGAGGAAATGAGAAGACGAGGGTAGAGCTGATATTTTCCCTCCTCCCTCTCCTGGATCTGTTCCCAGTGTAATCTGTAATGTAATACTCAGAGCAGTGTGTGTGTGTGTGTGTGTGTGTGTGTGTGTGTGTGTGCCTTTGCACGTACTGTATGTAAATGCATACGTCCATCCGTGTGTCCTTGAACCCCCCCTCCCTTACCTGTATATGTGTAATTATTTTACATTACATTTCAGTAATTTAGCAGACGCTCTTCATCCAGGGTTAAGTGCCTTGTTCAAGGGCCCATTGGCAGATCAGGGATTCGAGCCAGTGATCTTTCGGTTACTGGCCCAATGCTCTTAACCGCTAGGCTATCTGCCGCCCATCCTTAGCTAGCGTAATCCTGGCTGCTGTTGCATCACAGTGTGCAGGGTTCATCCCACTAGATGAGTATTGTTGATCAGGCCTGTAATGACGTCTCTAATAGCACTCTACCAACACTCTGATAACCCACAACACACAAACACGCGGATGGGTGCACACACATGGACGGATGCATGCGTTCATATATGTACGCATACAACCCTCTAGAACATACAGAGCCTACAGAAACCTGCGCAGGGAAATACGCTAACACAATCACTGCACACAGGTCACAAAACTGGAAGGGCTAAAGTTCTGTTAGCAAGAGACAAAACAAGCTTTATCAATCTGATGGACAGAACATTCTCGCAAACAAGCTTATTTTTGCTTTCTTAAGGATTGTGCAGCGGCGCTTCGGTTGTGAAATGAGTGCCAGCTGTCTGTGCAGTAAGGGAGGCAGGTGTAGGCACCGAGGTGTCTTTGTGTGCGCGTGCCTCTGTGTGTGCGTGTACGTGTGTGCATGTCTGCCTGCTTGCAGGTGTGTAACAGGGAATGTAATAGCTATTGATTGGTGTATTAGCAGCGTGGCGCTATGGATAGGCTTTCTACTGCCAGGGACAAAACTGGACTAGTTTATTTCACCTTTCTGACAGCACACTGAGACACACTCACACACCCACATCCCTCACAGTAGACTGCACAGTACCTCAGACCGGCAGGTGTGTTTGTGTGTATTTGTGTGTGTGTGTGTGTGTGTGTGTGTGTGTGTGTGTGTGTGTGTGTGTGTGTGTGTGTGTGTGTGTGTGTGTGTGTGTGTGTGTGTGTGTGTGTGTGTGTGTGTACGCTAGGGCTGGGTACTCCTGTATGCTTAATTTAGTTGTTCTACAAATGTTGGGCTGTATGTTATGATGTTTAATACATTGTAAGGCTGCATGATGCGACTCTAATGATGATTTGAAAGAAGTTGTATGAAGGGCATGAGCTCCGCTATGTTTTTTTGTGCAGGTTGAACACACTTCATCAGTCTCTCGTTCACAATTTGACAAGCACTTGATAATATTCTCACCAGGCCTCTAATTTCCCGGCTGCATCCCCTTTGTGTGGCCATAATCCTCCTAAAAAAAATCCATGCCTTTTGCGGCCAGTGGCCGTTGTGCCCTTGGGCTGAATATAATAATTACAATTCCCTTCTCCCTGAGTGCTGCTTGCTCTGAAGCACCTCTCACTCACATGACTCTCTGTCACATCATCGGGTCTTTCTCACAGGCTACAAGTGAAGACATACACATTGGTGATGCAACTGCATGCGTCCTCATCCAATTCCCAGGTGCATATTGAAGATATTGGAAGAACTGTCCACGTTTACTTTTCGTCAGCCAACAAGATGAGTAGGCCTAACAAACAGAAAAAGCACTAGCCTATGTCAATCTACTATCCCCCATAGTACAAAAATTGACCTATTCTGTGCGAGAAATAAATATTCCAAATATAGTCTGGGACAGTTGTGGGATGCTATAGATCTCAAATTAATACAACCACTAGTATCAAAAAACCTGTTTTACACAATGAGGCTGACGCAAAAGATCAGAACGTTTAGCTTAAAATGCTGATTATAAGCGCATAATTAAAAATTATGATTATGAGAGCAGCAATGCGCACAAGGCTATAATCGTGAATGTTCCATTAGCGGAAAACACCATTATCAAAAGTGACCACAAATGCAATTATGCATGTAATGCTTTTATTATAAAGGTGCATTTTTATGTTGAATATTATCTTCCCCAAACTTGAAACTCACACGCTGCTTATGTATTCCAGTTAGGCTCTACACCCCTTGTAAAGTGGATTAATGTGCTTCATTTTAAGAAGTTACTTGGCCACTTTAGTTGTGATACAAACCTTATCAAAATGTATAGGCTTATGGGACAATGATTTGAAAAATTCGCTAAAAAAGCATGATGGGCTAATATTGTCACCCATCAAACTATTCTTGATTTAATCTTGACTAAATAATATATGTGTGAAATTTGTTTTGATTTAGAATGGACCATTATCCTGCACCTGTATCGAAACAGGGGCAGTTGGGAAAAAAGACATGTCATCTTTGCACTTAAAAAGCGAATGGAGGACGCTTTTCCCATGGTTCATTTTCATGCCAGCCAGGTAGGCTATACTCCTGTTTTACAGAGAAGCAATGTGCTTAATAATAGGAAGGTTGGGAAATAAATATAGTAGGTCTAGCCTATAGAAAGCTGATGGGATCCTCCTCTTTTTAATAGAGGCCATCATTCTGTTTTCTCACGCAACTGCATAGCCTATAGAAATGTTGCTCAACATGAGCTCATGGGCTCTCATGAAGTGTTTGATTAGATTTTCGAATACATTTGCATTGATGTCAGAGTGATTAGAGGGACAATAGAGTGCTGAGTACCAGGCAGTTAGCATTTTTGGTAGGCTACTAATGACCATCAGCAGCATCAGAGCTTGGAGAAGCCTAATTACCGTGACTAAACTGTCACATGGAATTTGACTGTCTTCATAACTGGTGACTGCCGGTGTGGCAGTAATACAGTCGCCGTAACAACCATATGTGTACCCAAATCACAATGAGTGTGTGTGTGTGTGTGTGTGTGTGTGTGTGTGTGTGTGTGTGTGTGTGTGTGTGTGTGTGTGTGTGTGTGTGTGTGTGTGTGTGTGTGTGTGTGTGTGTGTGTGTGTGTGTGTGTGTGTGTGTGTGTGTGTTGTTGGTTGTACTTAGTTGATGTCGTGTTTGTTATTATATTCCATGTGAGCACTTGTGTGTATGTGATCTCTAACGGTGTGTGTGAATGTGTGTGTGTTAGTGTGTCTGAGTAAACGTATGGAGGTACGCTGGCAGAGCTTAGCAGAAAGCGCTGATTCAGCACAGCTCCTTCGTCTTGCAGCAGCAGCCAGGAGGGCAGCCTAGCGGGGGGGGGGGGTGGGGGGGCTGTTCTCCCCAGAGACACTGTCATCATGGGGCTTGTCTGCCGCTGTTTACCTGCATGCCTCCACATAGTTAATTAAAGCCTGTTCATCTCTTGCCTGTCATGTAATAATCCTTAATCCTAATTACTGCTGATGTAGTAATGGTGTGTGTGTGTGCGTGCGTGTGATTCCCTCAGTGAGACTCCTCTACACAGCCTGGGGATAGCATACTACGTATGTATCACCCGGTGGTTGTCTGTCTGTCAGTGTGTCTGTCAGCACGTCTGCAGAAACAGCAACATCCTAATTCTAGGTGATTCTAAAATGAGGCGGACTGGGAAAGTTCTGGGAAGGATCAAACGGTTTATATCAAGGACTGCTACAAGCTGTAACACCTCCCTGAGTTACGGTACAGTACTGTCAGCCCGCAGGACTGGAACTAGCTGTCTGTTCACCCAGGTTTGGGGCCTGTATTCACAAAGTATCTCATAGTAGCAAGAGTTTTGATCTAGGATCAGGTCCCCCCTGTCCATATAGTCTTATTCAATTTGATATGAATTTCCTACTCTTAAGACGCTTAATGAATAGGGGCCCAGAAGAGCCTCAGTTGCTATGGTTTTTTCCCGCTATCTGCTACCTGGATAGAACATGAATTGGAATGACACTGTGCTTTCATGTGAATTCCTCTTGGATACCATACAATTCATGTCATTCATGGATGTCATTCCAATTTATAGTAGTAGAGCTGAATGTAGAATGGAGTGCAGCCTTGCGGTGTCCTTAAGTACCGATTCAGATGTGTAGGAGAAGCATCCTTCCTGTCCATTAAGGGAAGACGTGGCCTAGGGTAGAAATAGGATCCTCCACAAAAGGAATAATAGATACCCAGCTGCTTTAAGATCAGCTTTAAGAGGACTGGGTTTGAATCATGTATCTATCTTGACCTTAGAATGACAAGTAAATAGGCCTATTTTGAATGTATCTTTCCCCCATTGTTAAGTAGGTATACCAGAGTGGCTTGTTATGCCACTAATATAGACTATATATAAACAGAAATATGTGGACACCCCTTCAAATTAGTGGATTTGTCTATTTCTCTCTCACACACACATATTTTTGTATTAAATCACACACAGCCATGCAATGCAATCTCCATAGACAAACATCGGCAGTAGAATGGCCTTACATTTACATTTTAGTCATTTAGCAGACACTCTTATCCAGAGTGACTTACAGTAGTGGATACATTTCATGCATTTTTATTTATTTTATTTTTTACTGGTCCACAGTGGGAATTGAACCCACAACCCTGGCGTTGCACACCATGCTGGAATTGCAAACACCATGCTCTACCAACTGAGCCACAGGGAATGGCCCTGTGCCTTACTGAATAGGTCAGTGACTTTCAATGTAGTTAGTAAAATTTCTGCCCTGCTAGACCTGCCCCTGTCAACTTTAAGTGCTGTTATTGTGAAGTGGAAACTTCTAGGAGCAACAACGGCTCAGCTGCGAAGTGGTAGGCCACACAAGCTCACAGAACCTGACCGCCGAGTGCTGAAGCGCCTAGCTCGTAAAAATCATCTGTCCTCGGTTGCAACACTCACTACCGAGTTCCAAACTGCCTCTGGAAGCAACTTCAGCACAAGAACTGTTCCTCGGGAGCTTCATGAAATGGGTTTCCATGGCCCAGCAGTCTCACACAAGCCTAAGATACCCATGCGCAATGCCAAGCACTGGCTGGAGTGGTGTAAAGCTCGCTGCCATTGGACTCTGGAGCAGTGGAAACGCATTCTCTGGAGTGATGAATTACGCTTTACCATCTGGCAGTCCGATGGACAAATCTAATTTTGGCAGATGCCAGGAGGATGCCACCTGCCACAATGCATAGTGCCAACTGTAAAGTTTGCTGGAGGAGGAATAATGGTCTGGGGCTGATTTTCATGGTTCGGGCTAGGCCCCTTAGTTCCAGTGAAGGGAAATCTTAACGCTACAGCATACAATGACATTCTAGACGATTCTGTGCTTCCAACTTTGTGGCAACAGTTTGTGGAAGGCCCTTTCCTGTCTCAGCATGTCAATGCCCCTGCTCACAAAGCAAGATCCATACAGAAATGGTTTGTCGTGATCGGTGTGGAAGAACTTGACTGGCCTGCACAGAGCCCTGACCTCAACCCCATTGAACACCTTTAGGATGAATTGGAATGCCGACTGCGAGCCAGGCCTAATCGCCCAACCTCACTAATGCTCTTGTGGCTGAATGAAAGCAAGTCCCTGCAGCAATGTTCCAACATCTAGTGGAAAACCTTCCCAGAAGAGTGGAGGCTGTTATAGAAGCAAAGGGGGACCAACTCCATATTAATACCCATGATTTTGGAATGAGATGTTTGACGAGCAGGTGTCCACATACTTATGGTGATATAGTGTAGCTGATGGCACCGGTGTGTGTGTGTGTGCTCATAGGTCTGTGTCGGTGAATGCAGGTTGGTTTGGAACACAACACAACACAACAGTGCAGTGTGTGTGTGTGTGTGTTTGTGACAGAGAGAGAGATTATATGTGTGTATGTGCGCATGTGCTAACCTTGAGGCCACCTGCTGACAAACTATACTTCTCCTTTACACCCCACCCCCTCTTCAAAGACACCCCTGGTGATAATGAACACTACCAGCCCCCATCCTCCATACATGCACATGCGCACACACACACACATATACTCTCTCTCTCACACACACACACACTCTCTCTGTCACACACAAACATAGAGACACACACACACGCACACACGCACATACTCTCTGTCACACACACACACAGACACACACACACACACACACACACACACACACACACACACACACACACACACTCTCTCTCTGTCACACACACACATAGAGACACACACACACACACACACACCACACACACACACACACACACACACACACACACACACATATACAATCTCTCTTTCTCACACACACACACACACGCACACACACACACACACACACACACACACACACACACACACACACACACATATACAATCTCTCTTTCTCACACACACACACACGCTCTCTCTCTCTCTCTCTCTCTCTCTCTCTCTCTCTCTCTCTCTCTCTCTCTCTCTATCTCTCTCTCTGTCACACACACACATAGAGACACATACACACACACACATACTATGTGTCACACACACACACCCACATTTACTCTTTCTCTCTCTCTCTCTCTCTCACACTCACACTCACACTCACACACACACACAGGCACACACACACACCGTGCTCCCAGCCCCAACACCCCTGACATTGAGATCTGTGTGCCTGTCCTGACTCTCTCTCTCACTGCATCATCAGGCACAGCCACACATATGCTATAGTGCTTACAATAACATCCCACTGGACACACACTGGTTAAATCAATGTTGTTTCTTCGTCATTTCAATGAAATACGTTGAACCAACATGGAATAGACAATGAATTGACATCTGTGCCCAGCGGGATGCAACACAGCTTCTATAGCACTTACAATGACATATAACTACAATGGTTAAATGCCACAATTTTGACATAATTGTCATGAGACCAGGGTTTAACCTCTACAGCATCGATGTCCCTATACCGGGCGGTTGATGCTAATGTGGCTAGAATGACGTTGTAAGTAACAGCAAACTTTCCAGGACATAGACATGTCTTTTATGGACAGAAAGCTTAAATTCGTGTTAATCTAACTGCACTGTCCAATTTACAGTAGCTATTACAGTGAAAAAATAAAATGATCAAATGTAGCATAGTTTTGTTTGATAAAATCCATTTTTATATTCAAATGTAGGAACTGGGTTCTACAGTTTGAACCCCTGCTGTCTCTGGCTCCACACCCACCTCGCCCGGCCATCTAGATGTGTGAAAGTTAGTGTATAAGCTAATGATCCATGTATGACATTCCTGGGAGTGTGTAAACTTAAATTTAGCATTACCGTATAATTTTTGTATGTTCTCTATAGTTATGTACTTGAAAATGTATCAATTGACCAATTCGGCACATTTGGATAGACTTGATACAAAATAATGTGCAGTTTTGCAGCGCTTCATTGGATCAATCTGAAAATTTGCACACACACTGCTGCTATCTAGTGGCCAAAATCTAAATTGCGCCTAAACTGCAATATTATATTATGGCCTTTCTCTTGCGTTTCAAAGATAATCTTTAAAAAAAAATGGAAAACCCATGTTTGTATTATCTTTTAACAGATCTGTGTTATATTCTCCTTCATTCATTTCACATTTCCACAAACTTCAAAGTATTTCCTTTTAAATGGTATCAAGAATATGCATATCCTTGCTTCAGGTTCTGAGCTACAGGCAGTTAGATTTGGGTATGTCATTTTAGGCGAAATTGAAAAAAGGTGTCGGATCCTTAAGAGGTTTGTTTAAGGTAGATTTCATTTCTACTATGTGAGCATGCGCTTGCAAACAAAAAAATAGTAACGACATGTCATTTCATTGTGAAAATGGATTAACTTTTAATGGGGCATGAACGCAACCAGGCAGTGACGTTTTCATCTTATTGGCAAACAGTAGGCTAGGCTACCTACAGTGAGGGGAAAAAAGTATTTGATCCCCTGCTGATTTTGTACGTTTGCCCACTGACAAAGAAATGATCAGTCTATCATTTTAATGGTAGGTTTATTTGAACAGTGAGAGACAGAATAACAACCAAAAAATCCAGAAAAACGCATGTCAAAAATGTTATGAAATGATTTGCATTGATCTCCACATCCACTGATGTCCGCCGCGTGTCTCGGTCCCGCCCAGTCATCTCTGCAAAATGTTAGTGTTCGCGTCGAACCCCACCGCATATCCCACCCATTTTCAAGTCCATTCACTAATTTCTTACGAGGCTGACAGGCGCTAATGATAAATGATGGTGTCATGACTCATGAGATCATGTTGCACCCAGCACAGCTTTTATACATAGATAGCCTAACACAGCAACAGGGCTTTACTTCTAGTATACAGTAGATGTTCACTTGTACACATGCATTGATGTTAGTGTTATACACTGAGTGTATAAAACATTAGGAACACTTTCCTAATGTTGAGTTGCACCCTCTTTTTGCCCTCAGAACAGCCTCAATTCGTAGGAATATGGACTCT
>NC_138304.1:18880000-19202500 GCF_965601325.2 Salmo salar
ACCCTGGCCTAACCAAAATAAAGAACAAAAAAACCCTCTCTATGGCCAGGGCGTTACAGGAAAGCTTTGGCTATGTATAGACTCAGTGAGCATAGCCTTGCTATTGAGAAAGGCTGGCGTAGGCAGACCTGGCTCTCAAGAGAAGACAGGCTATGTGCACACTGCCCACAAAATGAGGTGGAAACTGAGCTGCACTTCCAAACCTCCTGCCAAATGTCTGACCATATTAGAGACACATATTTCCCTCAGATTACACAGATCCACAAAAAATTCGAAAACAAACCCTATTTTGATAAACTCCCATATCTACTGGTTGAAATACCACAGCGTGCCATCACAGCAGCAAGACTTGTGACCTGTTGCCACAAGAAAAGGGCAACTGTCACGCCCTGACCTGAGAGAGCCTTTTTATGTCTCTATTTAGGTTTGGTCAGGGTGTGATTTGGGTGGGCATTCTATGTCCGTATTTCTATGTTTGGGATTTATTTGTTTTGGCCGGGTATGGATCTCAATCAGGAACAGCTGTTTATCGTTGTTGCTGATTGGGAGTCATACTTAGGCAGCCTGTTTTTCCTTTGGGTTTTGTGGGTAGATAATTTCTGTTTAGTGTTTTGCACCTGACGGGACTGTTCAGTTCTTCTTTTGTTTTGCTTGTTGGATTTAGTGTTCAGTTTTATCATTAAAAATGACGAACACTTACCACGCTGCATTTTGGTCTGATTTCTCTTCCCCTTCATCTGAGGACGACGAAGACCGTTACAGCAACCATTGACGAACAAACACCATTGTTTATATATCTTCCCTTTTGTACTTTAACTATTTGCACATAATAGGACATTTGAAACGTCTTCATTCTTTTGGAACTTTTGTGAGTGAAATGTTTACTGTTCATTTTGATTGTTTATTTCACTTTTGTTTATTTTATACTTCACTTGCTTCGGCAATGTTAACATATGTTTCCTATACCAATAAAGCCCTTAAATTGAATTGAGAGCGAGAGAGAGGAATGCCAATAACAGAAAAACATGGAGACTGCAGAGACATGGAATATTGTGAAAAGCATGACTGTGTTTATCAGGCCCATGGCTGATATTGAAGTGTCTTCTTTTACAGCCTCCTAATCAGATGCATCCCATTCATTGTGGTCGGGAACAATGGCAGCAGTCTGATTGGGGATACGTGATGGCTTTGTCTATTGTGTTCAAAGGGAACAATAACCATTGGCACTGGAGTCCCATTTCTGTCCTTAGAGAGTGTCCCCCCCCTCACTCCTCTCTCCAACCCTCAGCCTTTGTGAAAAACATACAGATGCATGCACGCACGCACGCACGCACGCACGCACACACACACACACACACACACACACACACACACACACACACACACACACACACACACAGACAAATGCAGGCATGCACACACAGAGAGAGAGAAGGTTTTAATAGCCCACAGATTGTTATTGGACAGACACCGGAGTCACCTCAAGGTCTGCCTCTCTGACACACTGTCATTCTCCCATCTGTGTGTCAGTTTATAACAGTTCTGATACATGGTTTTTAGCCCAGAGCATGACAGAGCTGATGAACTGATAGCTACCCGCTCTGTCTCTCTCTCTCTCTGTCTCTCTCTCTCTCTGTCTCTCTATCTCTCTCTGTCTCTCTCTCTGTCTCTCGCTCTCTCTGTCTCTCTCTGTCTCTCTCTGTCTCTCTCTGTCTCTCTCTGTCTCTCTCTGTCTCTCTCTCCGTCTCAGAGTTATGTGCAGTAGTCAACTCGAATCTTTTTTGTAATCCTGTATTAGGGGAACTGAGGTCTAGGTGGATCCACAGAAGGAGAAATTGGGAGAGGGAGAGAGGAGGAGAGGAGAGAGGAGGAGAGGGAGAGGGGAGGATAGGGGGAGAGGAGGAGAGAGGAGGAGAGGAGAGAGGAGGAGAGGGAGAGAGGAGGTTGGGAGAGAGGAGGAGAGGAGATGAGGTGAGAGAGAGAGGAGGAGAGGAGAGAGGAGGAGAGGACGGGAGGAGGAGAGGGAGAGAGGAGGAGAGGAGAGAGGAGGACAGGGAGAGAGGAGGACAGGGAGAGAGGATGAGAGGGAGAGAGGAGGGGAGGGAGAGAGGAGGAGAGGAGAGAGGAGGAGAGGGGTCAAGAGGGATGCAATGAAACGAGATGGGAAGAGAGGGAGTAGAAAGGAGAGAAAGAGGGGTGAGAGGGGTGGAGAAAGGACAAAAAGAGAGAGGAAGAGGAGAAGTGCTAGAGAAAGGAAAATAATGGAAGTGAGGGATAGGGCACTTGAGAGAGAACTCTTCATTCAGACAGCTCTTGCTCAAAGTGGAACGAGTGTGTGTGTGTGTGTGTGTGTGTGTGTGTGTGTGTGTGTGTGTGCGCGCGCGCACGTGCATTCGTAGGGGTGTGTGCGTGCATGCCCTGTCTCCCACCCCCTGATTGGCTGTAATGACATTCTGAGGGCTACCCATCATTAGGCTGGTCACTACAAATAGACAACGATTTCTGACGTTTGAAAAGGTGCTGAGAACGTCGATATATGCCTTTATTCGGGCACTCACAAAAGAAGGAAAAGGATGGCACAGCTCCGGGCACGAACTCACGAGGCACGGAGCGGCGCGTGCTGTTTAGACCACTGCGCTACGGCAGTTCACAATGCTCTAGAACGCCGTGGAAATACTGTGAATACTGATGATACCTAACACGTCGTTTTTGTATTGTTTTGTATTAAGCCTTCCTCAAACCATAGCCCTAACCAGAACCACACACAACACCTAAAAACTCTGAGATGTTTCTGTTTTAACTCTGTAACCGCGCGGAATTAACCCTGTAACCATGAGGAATTCATGCGTCAAAAGTAGAGTTTTAAAAGGAAACTCTGGGCTCCTGTTGGATGTGTGTGGCAGGGTTGGGGTCAATTCCATTTAATTTCCAGTCATTTCAGGAAGTACTCGGAAATTCCAATTTCAATTCTCTTCAATGCTTTTTCAATGTGGAACATTTCAAATTGGAGTTTGGTTTACTTCCTGAATTGACTGGAATTGAAATGGAATTGACCCCAACCCTGGTGTGTGGTGTGTAAGTGTGCGTGTGTGGTGGAGTTGGGGGGGGGGGGGATTGGGTTATGTAGGTGTGTGTAGGCGTGTGAGGTTGTGTGGTGGAGTTGGGGGAGGGATTGGGTTATGTAGGTGTGTGTAGGCGTGTGAGGTTGTGTGGTGGAGTTGGGGGGGGGATTGGGTTATGTAGGTGTGTGTAGGCGTGTGAGGTTGTGTGGTGGAGTTGGGGGGGATTGGGTTATGTAGGTGTGTGTAGGCGTGTGAGGTTGTGTGGTGGAGTTGGGGGGGGGGGGATTGGGTTATGTAGGTGTGTGTAGGCGTGTGAGGTTGTGTGGTGGAGTTGGGGGAGGGATTGGGTTATCTAGGTGTGTGTAGGTGTGTGAGGTTGTGTGGGGGAGGGATTGGGTTATCTAGGTGTGTGTATGTGTGTGAGGTTGTGTGGGGGAAGGATTGGGTTATCTAGGTGTGTGTAGGTGTGTGTGGGAGGGATTGGGTTATGTAGGTGTGTGTCGGCGTGTGAGGTTGTGGTGGAGTTGGGTTATCTAGGTGTGTGTAGGTGTGTGAGGTTGTGTGGGGGAAGGATTGGGTTATCTAGGTGTGTGTAGGTGTGTGAGGTTGTGTGGTGGAGTTGGGGGAGGGATTGGGTTATCTAGGTGTGTGTAGGTGTGTGAGGTTGTGTGTGGGAGGGATTGGGTTATGTAGGTGTGTGTCGGCGTGTGAGGTTGTGGTGGAGTTGGGGAGGGATTGGGTTATCTAGGTGTGTGTAGGTGTGTGAGGTTGTGTGGGGGAGGGATTGGGTTATCTAGGTGTGTGTAGGTGTGTGAGGTTGTGTGGGGGAAGGATTGGGTTATCTAGGTGTGTGTAGGTGTGTGAGGTTGTGTGGGGGAAGGATTGGGTTATGTAGGTGTGTGTAGGTGTGTGAGGTTGTGTGGGGGAAGGATTGGGTTATCTAGGTGTGTGTAGGTGTGTGAGGTTGTGTGTGGGGGAAGGATTGGGTTATCTAGGTGTGTGTAGGTGTGTGAGGTTGTGTGTGGGAGGGATTGGGTTATGTAGGTGTGTGTAGGCGTGTGAGGTTGTGTGGGGGAGGGATTGGGTTATCTAGGTGTGTGTAGGTGTGTGAGGTTGTGTGTGGGAGGGATTGGGTTATGTAGGTGTGTGTAGGTGTGTGAGGTTGTGTGGGGGAAGGATTGTGTTATGTAGGTGTGTGTAGGTGTGTGAGGTTGTGTGTGGGGGAAGGATTGGGTTATCTAGGTGTGTGTAGGTGTGTGAGGTTGTGTGTGGGAGGGATTGGGTTATGTAGGTGTGTGTCGGCGTGTGAGGTTGTGGTGGAGTTGGGGAGGGATTGGGTTATCTAGGTGTGTGTAGGTGTGTGAGGTTGTGTGTGGGAGGGATTGGGTTATGTAGGTGTGTGTAGGCGTGTGAGGTTGTGTGGGGGAGGGATTGGGTTATCTAGGTGTGTGTAGGTGTGTGAGGTTGTGTGTGGGAGGGATTGGGTTATGTAGGTGTGTGTAGGTGTGTGAGGTTGTGTGGGGGAAGGATTGTGTTATGTTGGTGTGTGTATTTGTGTGAGGTTGTGTGTGGGAGGGATTGGGTTATCTAGGTGTGTGTAGGTGTGTGAGGTTGTGTGTGGGAGGGATTGGGTTATCTAGGTGTGTGTCGGCGTGTGAGGTTGTGGTGGAGTTGGGGAGGGATTGGGTTATCTAGGTGTGTGTAGGTGTGTGAGGTTGTGTGTAGGAGGGATTGGGTTATCTAGGTGTGTGTCGGCGTGTGAGGTTGTGGTGGAGTTGGGGAGGGATTGGGTTGTCTAGGTGTGTGTAGGTGTGTGAGGTTGTGTGGGGGAAGGATTGGGTTATGGACGTGTGTGTAGGTGTGTGAGGTTGTGTGGGGGAAGGATTGGGTTATCTAGGTGTGTGTAGGTGTGTGAGGTTGTGTGGGGGAAGGATTGGGTTATGTAGGTGTGTGTAGGTGTGTGAGGTTGTGTGGGGGAAGGATTGGGCTATGTAGGTGTGTGTAGGTGTGTGAGGTTGTGTGGGGGAAGGATTGGGTTATGTAGGTGTGTGTGTAGGTGTGTGAGGTTGTGTGGGGGAAGGATTGGGTTATCTAGGTGTGTGTAGGTGTGTGAGGTTGTGTGGGGGAAGGATTGGGTTATGTAGGTGTGTGTAGGTGTGTGAGGTTGTGTGGGGGAAGGATTGGGTTATCTAGGTGTGTGTAGGTGTGTGAGGTTGTGTGGGGGAAGGATTGGGTTATCTAGGTGTGTGTGTAGGTGTGTGAGGTTGTGTGGGGGAAGGATTGGGTTATCTAGGTGTGTGTAGGTGTGTGAGGTTGTGTGGGGGAAGGATTGGGTTATGTAGGTGTGTGTAGGTGTGTGAGGTTGTGTGGGGGAAGGATTGGGTTATCTAGGTGTGTGTAGGTGTGTGAGGTTGTGTGGTTGCACGTAGGCCTACAGTACATTTCAATTACTGATTACACTCCCATTCAACTATGGTTACAAATAGCAGCTAAAAATTGCTTTACTGTGTATGTCTTTCTTATCTTATCCTCTCTCTCTCTCTCTCTCTCTCTCTCTCTCTCCCCCAGCCCCTGATGGTCGACCAGAGGTTTCCAGCGACAAAGCCGTAGGAAGTAACCCTGGTGGTCGCGCTCCCCCAGTGGTGAGGGTGAGAGGTGCAGGGTGCCCCCCTGCCTGTCTGTCTCTACCCACGGCCCTCACCCTCCTCCTGGTCACTCTGGCTCTACAGTGGAGGATGCTGTGAACAAATCATAGTGCCCCCTACTGACCTGGCCCCATCCACACACACAGTAGAGACTACACCCCTACACCACCTCCTATGTACCCCAACCCCAATGCACAGACTGGACTGGGGTAGAGGAAGGAGGACGGGTGAAGAAATGTGAAGAGGACTTAGAGAGAGGGAGGAGGGGGTGAAGAGAAAAGGAGAGAGAGAGAGATGTGTGTGTGTATGTGGGGGGGGGGGTCAGTATGGATGGGGACGGACAGGGACTGTGTTGTCCCCATAGAGACGTGAGTGTGTGTGTACGAGCTCCTCACAGGCAGATTGTTACAGTACTCAGCCTGCTGCTTCCTGTGTGTATGCTGTGGACTAGGCTCCCTGCACAGCTCTCCTGCTCTCTGCTTTAACAATGCACTCATATTCTCTACCACTGGGACGGACTACCACGCAGTGGGACGGACTACCACGCAGTGGGACGGACTACCACGCAGTGGGACGGACTACCACGCACTGGGACGGACTACCACGCAGTGGGACGGACTACCACGCAGTGGGACGGACTACCACGCAGTGGGACGGACTACCACGCAGTGGGACGGACTACCACGCAGTGGGACGGACTACCACGCAGTGGGACGGACTACCACGCGGGACTTCTGGGCCTCAATATGCAAAACTCGCTCACATACTCACGTGCACGCTTTCACACACACAGACACACACCTACATTAACCCATATGCAGGCAAGCATGCATACGCGCGCGAGGACACACTTTTCACTCTGCTGCTGGTTTTCTGTGTTGTCAGCTACACTACTTACCTCTGTGGATACTTTGCATCTTTAGCCAACCTTCTCCTGGGTTTCAACGCCATTGGGCAGAGTTCACCTCATTTTAAAACTCCCAACTGTTTATTTCCTCTGAAGGATTAAAACATATAAGAAATGCATGCTGAATTAATAATACAGTCACTTTCCACCAGGCCAGCATAGCCGATTGGACCCACTCTAATTGATTAATCGTAATCCACATAATCATTTTGTATTGCCTGTTGCTGCAGGATTGTTTTCCTTCTGCAGCAAACTGGCTCAAAGGAAGTTCCCACGTCTGTATGCAACAGTAGAATGTATCGATCTCATTGGTAGAGAAGGACAGAAACGCACACGTTCGTCAGACGCGGCATGTGTGTGTGGGTGGTATGTACTGTGTGTAGACCGATTGATTTGTTTGAGTATATTTCGATATCGTTGTATTGAACTCTCCCAACAGCGGCCCTTTATTGATAGAGTTGAATGGATGAAACGTGTCTGAATAGATTCTATTTTGTCTCCATTTTGTTTTCTGAATAGCTTTGAATGAACTGTGCTTGTCCCCGTATTAAATGAAACGCAATGCAATAGTATCAGAGATATATTTTGTATCACGACTATACCAAGAATGTACAAGTGTCTTTTCATACACCAACATGGTATATGAAGTGTTGGCAACTTTCTTTCCCCAGAAACCATCGGTCAAAGCCTGTTTGTACATTGTTGATTTACTATTGTTCGTCATTCGTCCATTTTTTTGTTGTTGTCTGTGTGTCGCTCTTTGAATTGCACATATGCATGTCTACCCTTCAAAGGTGTCGTTGTTTTGTTACGTTAGTAACTTGAGACCGTGTACTGTATTACATTGCAGCAGTCTGTTACCTCTACGAAAAAAACAACAACATTGTTTGTGTTTTTAACAGCCTGGTACTTCATTTCATGCTACTCTGCATCTCTCTCTTTATCTCCCTCTCTCGCTCTCTCTCACTCATCTGTCTCTCTTTTCCGTAACCCATTCAATTACTTTAGTTCTGTTTTGACAATGTGATCAAAATATGTAACCAGCTTGTTCTACAGCTACCATATTAACCCATATTTAGGATAATAACCGCTGAACAATACATTATATCACTAATGCAGAAATATACACAATGCCGTTACATACATGGCAGGGCATTTCTATCGCTTGTTGTTTGATTGAATATTTTGATTGATATCTGTTGTATTTTTATTTTTTTTTAGAAGGGAACGTTTCTTTGGTTGGTACTGTAGAGGTTTGTAGACTTGGAAGTGATTAAAACCAGGAGAATGAATGTCTCAAAAAACACAGATGTTTATACTGTTTAGGCTTTTTGCTGACCACGGGATCTGACCAGTAAAAACGATGCTACATTTAGCCTACACCTGGTTCATGTTCATTAGGGCACGCAAAGGAAAGTGAAAATGAGACGTTATCATGACCTCTTTTTTTTCATTTTTTTTCATTCTTGCTGCCGAATGAACACAATCCTCGCCTCCTCTTTCTGCTGACAAGGGCGTGACCTATATTGGGCAAAAAGTACTTGCTGTGTCTCCAAAGTTGGAGTTGTGCATTGCTTCCCACAGTTTCTGTATTGAACTGAGTTAGCCTAATGCAAAGTTGGCCGACAGACATTTTGTTTTCAGGCCACATTCAGAGTTGTACTGTCTACACATCACCTGGTCTGCTGCATTTCTCATCTACCATTTCCTTAACTCGCATCCATTGCATTCAGATCACTTACTATAGCATGTGTATAAATGTATATATTTTAAGTCCCTGTCCATTTGTGGTTTCATTTCCTTTCTTTTATATTGGAGACATCACAGTGTAAGAAATGTGGTGTAGTAAGGTATATCACATTTATTCTACTATAATGCTGTACTGAAGATTTTCCCCATCAGCAAGTTTACTACCATAATGGGTGTGAATGCAGGGTGTGAATGCATTACTACCACATTGAGTGTGAATGCAGTGGACATTTGCCTGACAACTGATATTGGCTCTTTCTCAATTCATCTTTCTCCTATTCCTTGTATCCTCTCTCCACGCCTCATTCTCAAACCGCTTTGGAGAAGAAAGCGAGTGGAGGGACCTTGGGCCTTCTCCTATAGGGTCGAGGAGGGGGTGAGGAATCACTGAAGGACTAGTTAAGAAAGAGCCATTGTTTTCATCCTATATGGCTTATTCCTTATTAAAGGGCTCCCACTGTTACTGCCCGAGTCAACATAACCTTCTCTGAAAGTTCATAAACACAAGCATGTTAAAACCACAAGAGTCATTTCAATGATTGACAGGTATTGAGGCAAGTCTTCCAGGTGTGCGTGCGGGTGCGCTAACGAGTGCGTGTATGTCTAGTTGTGTGCGTGAAAGCCTATGTGCGTGTATGTGTGCGAGCATGCTTATAATGTGAGCGTGTCTATAATGTGGGAAAATATGAGTGTGCATACAACCACTCCCCCATCACCGATGCAGGTTTTTAATTCAAATGTAATTTAATTAGGTTAGGTTTGGCAGCATCCCACGTAGGCCACCCATGGCAGCTGTGGGGTGTCGAGACGTGTTGGGTAGTGTGTACGTAAGGACTCTTTCTTCACCACACACATTTATGTACTTCTGTCGTTGAGCTCTTCTTCGTCTATTCATGTTCTGTATTGTGTCATGTTTCATGTTTTCGGTGGACCACAGGAAGAGTAGCTGCTGCTTCAGCAACAGCTAATCGGGATCCTAATAAAATACCACATACACACACACACACACACACCGCCAGGTGCCCAGAGGAGAGAACATCCTCACACTGTTTACCTGCCCTCTGTAGCACACGGCATGATGGGAAACGGAACTGACAGGTGAGACAACCAATCAGTGAAGAGGAAAGGGAAGGGGGGGCGACAAAGAAGGAGTAAGGGGAGAGTTTCTTCGGACACTTTCTCAATGTAAAAGTCTTTCAAATATTATGTCGGCATTTCCAGAAATGTCGATGAAATTAGATGTAATGTCAGATATACAGTAACCTAAGTGGTAAGACAGTCAGGTCGGGTCAAGAGGTTTCTAAAATGAGAGTTGAGAGGGTTGATCTGTGGACGTGTGTGGGCTCCCTGTGAAGGAAACACCGTAGCCAGCAATGCCCTTCCACCCTACCACCTGTCTGGGTGTTCTTCAGACGGCGTTAGGTTGGTTACCCGCCTGGGTAACTCCCGGATAGGGTTACACTATCTCAAGACTGTCTGTCTTTTTCCACTGCAGTGGACCTGAGCCCTCCGCTTCCCTCTGCTTCCTCCTTGGTTCCTTCTGAAGAGTCACTCAAGCTGAGCTGCTTGAGTCCACTGATTTGTTGACCTGATCTTATCTCACAGACATCTCCAGTTCTCCCTCGCTCTCCACCCCCTTTCCCCATCCGTTTGGAAGTGAAAGAGCACAGTCTCTTGTTGTGTGTGTGTGTGTGTGTGCAACCAGGCCAGAGACTAATATAGCTGGTGCCACTGCCACTGAAGCGCTGATGTGGGCTGCGGTTGAAAATAGACCAGACAGACCAGGCAGGGAGCAGCTGTGACCCTGGATCCCCCTCACTCTCACTCTTTACATGTCCATGGTGTGTGTGTGTGTGTGCATTAATATGTGTGTCTGCCCATTTTTTTCTGGCCTGAATAGTCAGCACTGCAGAAACCCAGCAAGTCAGCCATCTGAACACAATGTGTGCTCCATCTTTAATTTGATTG
The DNA here is from genome assembly GCF_965601325.2 of Salmo salar. Taxonomy (NCBI): domain Eukaryota; kingdom Metazoa; phylum Chordata; class Actinopteri; order Salmoniformes; family Salmonidae; genus Salmo; species Salmo salar. The sequence continues at coordinate 18,890,332 of NC_138304.1, forward strand.
CAATACACTGTCTTTGATCAGCTGTGTGTTTTATAGACTAGGAAAGGAAATGGGGGATACCTAGTTAGTTGTCCAACTGAATGCCTTCAACTGAAATGTGTCTTCCGCATTTAACCCAACCCCTCTGAATCAGAGAGGTGCAGGGGCTGCCTTAATCCACATCCACGTCTTCGGGGAACAGTGGGTTAACTGCCTTGCTCGGGGGCAGAACGACAGATTTTTACCTTGTCAGCTCGGGGTTCAATCCAGCAGCCGTTCGGTTACTGGCCCAACGCTCTAACCACTAGGCTACCTGCCGCCCCTAACTAAACTGCTTACGCACACACATTGCATTCACTTGCGTCAGTATCAAGCTGTACCCTCGTATAAAGTCATTAGTCATGTCTCATCTCTCTGAATCCTGTCAGAGATCAGTCAGAGTACTCGTCCAGAGATCTAATACCTATCCCTATAGATCATCATCCTTGTGTTTCAGTGTGGCGCTCTGGACTAATACAGATGTAGAAACTTAATTTGAGACGGTTTGCTACAGCAGGAAAGTAATCCTGCAGCAACAGCACATGTTCATTATTATTTGGATTATAATTAATGGACATTTTTGTAGGAGTTGCCACATTTTTCAGAAGGGAAAATCAAGTCTGAAATTTCAAAGTGGAAATTACAAACTTTAAAAGCCTTTTTAAGCCTCAAATACACTACAAGTTCTCTTGCAACAGGGTGATCAAATTAAGAACCTACTCCTCTCTCGCTTTCTCCATAGGCATTCTCCATTAGGCATGCGTGCACACACACACACACACACACACACACACACACACACACACACACACACACACACACACACACACACACACCACACACAGATCTTCTACTCGTGTATGTGCGTCAGTTTGGGTGAGAAGACACAGACGTTCCCAGGCACAATGCAGTCCAATTAATGTTGAGCCTGTGAAGAGTCAGTATGTGGCCTTGGACTGTAGACTGTCCACTCTCCTCTCATCCTCCTCTCCTCTTCTCTTTATTCCTCTCCTGTCTCCTAGCTAGACACTGACTCACTGTCTCTCAGTAAGAAGCGTGAAATAGAGTCACGTGTGTGTGTGTGTGTGTGTGTGTGTGTGTGTGTGTGTGTGTGTGTGTGTGTGTGTGTGTGTGTGTGTGTGTCCAGTCTCAGTGCAGGCCAGGAAACTAACATTACTGATCTGTTTCAACCCTGATGGTTTTAATAGTGGGAGGTGTGGTCAGGCTACAGATGTAGGACCTTAATTTGAGCCAATTTGCTACAGCAGGAAAATTCTCCAGCAGCAACAGGAAGTGTGAATTGTTATGTGGATTATTATTCATGGACATTTTTGTAGGGTTTGGTGCATTTTTTTGTAAGAGAAAATTAAGTCTGAAATTTAAAAGTGGAAATTACAAACTTTTTAAACCTCAAAAAGTTCTCTAGCAAAAGGGTGATCAAATGTAGATCTTAAATCTGTAGTGTTGCCCGGCCATCTAATGCTTTCACTGTTACAGTGGAACGATGGGGAATGTAACTACTGTCGTAAGGCAGTGAGGAGTGTTGTAAACGATGATGATGATGATGATGGCGATGACAATTAAGTCAACGACGATGACGAAGATGACAGGGATTATAATGCATGATGATGATAATGACAAATGACAATCAGAACTTGTTTGCCTGACGTAGTGTTATGAGTGGAGGATGTAAGCCCTGATCCCGCGTGCTCTAACGTTGGTCGCCCCTAGGGTTTGCAAAGGGAGGTACTGGAAACCTTCAAAGTTTACCAGTTAAACTACCAGAATTTTGATATCTTTCAAGAATATTATGTAATCTATCACAAGACATCTAGTGGCCCTTTTGGGTACTTCAGATTATCACAGTTTCAGATTATCACAGATTATCACACAGTGGCCCTCTGTGTGGTCTTATCACATGTAAAATATATGAAATCATTAAAGAAGATGATAAAATAAAATAGATGTAAAACATTATCCTAAATATAAACCATCAATTTAGTGAATACCATTGGTGTTTAGTATGATGGTATCAGGATGAAATATCCTTTAAAAAAAATAGGTTTTACAAACTTGTATTTTATTTTACTATGTCAATATGTATTTGTTTTCAATGTTTTGGCGTCAAACTTGTGGCAGTTGTGAAAAAAGTTAATAGTTGGAAGAGTTACAGAGTTAATTGAAATAATCTCGTTGTTCATTAACTAGTCTATTTTCTCTTAACCGTATGGTCTATCTACTAGAAACTCATGGACAATATGGACACAGATATAATTAATGAATACTATAAATTAATTTATTTTATTTTAAGTTATTCAAATACAAATGACCAAAGTTACGATAGATTGCCATAGTTTTCTGTTAACTACCAAATTACCGGTAGCTTTGCAACCCTAGTCGCCCCAGCCCGAGCCAAGACAGAACGACAGTGGGTGCACCATCACACCACATGTCTCTAAGGACACATACCTCTGCCAGCACTCTGGCGGTGTGTGTGTGTGTGTGTGTGTGTGTGTGTGTGTGTGTGTGTGTGTGTGTGTGTGTGTGTGTGTGTGTGTGTGTGTGTGTGTGTGTGTGTGTGTGTGTGTGTGTGTGTGTGTGTGTGTGTGTGTGTGTGTGTGTGTGTGTGTGTGCGCATGTGCATGCGTGTGTAGATCGAACACCACTGGCTAATTCTGGGCAATTATCTTCCATAAATAGCAACATTCCATCCATTGGAACTTCCATCCAGTCAGCCAACCAGCCATACAGACTCTGAACTAGCCAGCCAGTCAGTCACATCAGCTGAGAGAGCTACAGTAGCTGTCAACATCGATACCAGTGGCACCACCACTAACTCACTACTGGGACCATCCTTCCAGCAGCAGTGACTTTTCCAGCCAGAAGTGTCTTTAAAGTATTCCTGGGGCTGTTGGCACATGCTGCTCTCTGCTCTGTTGTCACACAGACACATAGTTACGTTTAGCCATAGGCTTCCTGGATGGAAATAGAGATGGTCGGAGATGCAGCTCTGCCCTACTCTGCTCTTCTCCAAAGTCCTCTTAGGACTCTCTTAGGTAGAGGAGAAAACGGGATTGGAGCTCTGAGAGTTACAACCCTGGTCCCAGATCTGTTTGTGCTGTCTTGCCAATAGCACACACAGATCTGTTTGTGCTGTCTTGCCAATAGCACACACAGATCTGGGACCAAGCTACAGAGTTTCTGCTCAAACGGATCAAACAACCACTTTGCTCAAACTAACATACTGTGACAATCTCCATCATTCACTTTTTCTGCAGTATATAAAGAAATAGATCATAAATGCTGTATGTATTAATACACCACATTGACTTCATGTAGTCTGATCCCACATGGCACAGAAGTCAATTCAACATCTATTCCTCGTTAGTTCAATGTGGAAACATTGTGGAAACAATGTTGATTCAACCAATGTATGCCCAGTGGGATGTGGCATTGCAAAGAGGGGATGGGGACAGGCAAAGGAACTGCCCACTGGGCACAAACCGGTTGTTTCAATGTAATTTGTCAACATATTGTAACTTGGAATCTACATGGAAAATACAGTACATGACATGTAAAAAACTAAAAAACATGAAGGTCATTACATGCAAAAACATTTGATGGTAAAATTTCAGCCACAGGATTAATTCATCATGGTAACCAATTTTCAACATAGACATACCTTGAACAAAATATGTTGAATTTGTACCCTTGGAACAATGTCAGATGTTCAACGTAATATCAATTATAAGAGATAAAACAATAGCCTGGGCAGCACCTACAGCTATCCCTTCAGTCTCCCAACCCATGGTTTCAACCAAGCCCAGCCCTTAGCTTTATGTCACCATCTGACTATTACAAATGTGCTATCGTGAGAATGATTGTTGTGAAATGTCCACTTAATTGATTCACTGTTGCTATCGAAGTCATTCCAAAGGGTAGGTTCAACACAGCAAATGAAATGTAAACATTTGTAAACAAGTCATGAACAGCTATTGTTTAAATTCAGCCCAGGATTAACCTACAATTAGACAGTACCTATAGGCTTAGGGTTTCAAACTTTGGTTGATTTCAAATGGAATCTACAAGCTAATAATAAATATGTTGGATTCACGTCTCTATCTCAACCAAAAATGAAAGTTAAAGAATAGGATTGAATCAAATCGAACCGTATTTAAAGTTTGATTTGATTTAGTCCTCTTTTTTTACTTCGATTTTTTTGTTGAAATGGAGACGTGAATCCAACATATAAATCATTAATTTGTAGACAAACTGGAATTAAATCCGGACTCAGTGGCACTGATGAAGTTATCCAAGCAGATAACTTCATCTTTAAAAGTTGATATTTGGTTCCAATGACAACCAAACACAATTCAATATCACTTTTTGCAATACGGTAAATAGCCTATTAGCTTGTCGAAAAGTTAACAAATGACATGTTGGATTCACGTCTCCATTTCAACCAACAATAAAAGTTAAAGAAGAAGATTAAGTCAGTGGCTGATGGAACTAATCCAAGCAGTAGATACATCTCCTTTAAATGTTGATATTTGGCGGTGCTTTTAGATTAGGCACAGTGATAACACATTCTTGTTGTTGTATAAATGAACAAAATATCTGACATTGTGTTCCCATTTGAACTTTGTTGTGCTATTAAATGCTTGATAACACATTTAGGTGACAGCTAAACCAAAATTCAGACGTTGATTTTCAATTGGAATTTGGTTGGGCTTTCAAATGGTTGAAAGCGCAGTGATAACAAATTGGGAAATCAACAAACGTGTGGCTGTCTTTTTGAGTGGGTGAAAATAGGTTGGAATCTCAATGATCAACGTATCAACCAAATATGATCCATTTCTCCAAGTTTAAATGGATGTGCCTGGTGGGAGGTCACCTTGTGTGTGTTGAAATACTAAATAGAAGTTTCTTTATCACTGTCTGGAATTTGGCTTTTGCTTTGCTTATAGTGTGTGTGTGTGTGTGTGTGTGTGTGTGTGTGTGTGTGTGTGTGTGTGTGTGTGTGTGTGTGTGTGTGTGTGTGTGTGTGTGTGTGTGTGTGTGTGTGTGTGTGTGTGTGTGTGTGTTTCTTTCTAGAGATGCACACACACACACCACAGATTCCAAACAGCACCTTGGTCCAATACCCAGTAGAGCCTTTTGGTGAGTCATTAGAAAGTATCTTGAGGAGGACAAACATAGATGATTATGATCACAATAAGGCTGAGATCACACACACACACACACACACACACACACACACACACACACACACACACACACACACACACACACACACACACACACACACACACACACACACACACACACACACCACTCCCTGCAATAAAGCTGTCATCCCAGAGGAATCCACAGTTATTCTGGAGGTTATTAAAGGAAAATAGAGAAAGGCACGAACAGCCCTGTAACCCAAAGGCTAGTCTGGACCCCTCACTGACTGACTGACCGAGGCAGGGACCGAGAGGGGACAGAGGGGTGAGGAGGTCCTAGTCGCCCCCCTACTTAAGTGCCTACGGGTGGGTTAAGGCAAGGCGACAGAGGTGCATGAGAGTAGAGAAGGAGGTTTAAATCACTTCCTGTTCATTGCACACACATTGACACGCACACACACACACACCCACACACACACACACACACACACACACACACACACACACACACACACACACACACACACACACACACACACACACACACACACACACCCCTACCCCCTCACACACACACCCCTACCCCCTCACACACACACACACACACCCCTACCCCCTACCCCCTCACACACACCTTACATCCCAATGCTCCTCTCCCCCTCCTCTCTAGTGGAGTGTAAAGTGAGCTAGTTGTCATTAGAATATATTGTGTCTTAATAAGGTGGAGAGCAGTAGGGCCCAGGGCATTACTCACAGTGAAGCGGCGACTGTTAGGGAAACAGATTAGTCGCATCGCCCTGATGAGAACGGCCACGCCGTGGAGATATGTGGCCCCGCATGCCGTCCTCATCCTCACCCATTCCAATTAAACGCTAGACTGCGCTAAGGGTTGGTGTGTGTGTGTGTGTGTGTGTGTGTGTGTGTGTGTGTGTGTGTGTGTGTGTGTGTGTGTGTGTGTGTGTGTGTGTGTGTGTGTGTGTGTGTGTGTGTGTGTGACTGTGAGAGGATGTGGGGCCAGTGGGGGGATGGGAGGGTCTGCCCGGGTCTTGTGCACCGAGCATTACTCAAGCCTACCGTCCGCATCGTAAGCTGAATCACTGATGAAATGGTACAGTGTTCTTTCTCTGTGTGCGTTTTAATTTGCTGGCAGTGAAACGTGCAGTCTGGTGCAATCCGTGTTTTAAGTCAAGTTAACAATCAGTGGCATGTAAATCATGCAACCCTTGCAAACAATGCAGGCGGCAAAGGAAATAACAGACGTCTGCAATACAGGGTGGCCCAAAACAAGCTCTTCTTGTCACTAAATCACATATAAAGACCAGCGGATCATCCCTGCAGATGAAATAATAGAAACCTCATCTTCTAAAATCGAGGAACGCTTCTGTGAACGCTCCTCCCTCACTCCTCCCTTTCTCCCCTGGGTGCTATTCCTCCACCTAGACCACTGTTAAATCTAGATGAGTCCCCAGCCCCCATTGGCACCCTTGTTAATCCCTCTCTACTTTTCACTCCCCCCCTACCTCTTTCTCTCTCTACCTCTTTCTCTCTCTACCTCTTTCTCTCCCTCTCTTCACCCTTCTCCCTATTCTTCCCCTCGGACACTCCTCATCTCTAAGGGTAGAGATCATAGGGAAGTGTCGGAACCACGATTGATGTGTTCGTGTGTACGTGTGTGTATATGTGTGTGTATATGTGTGTGTGTGTGCATCACAGTGTGTGTGCGTCACAGTGTGTGTGTGTGTATGCGTGTGTGTGTATGCGTCACCGTGTGTGTGCATGCGTGTGTATTACATGATGGATGTGTGTGGAGATACGGGGGGGGGGGGGTCATTGATCCAGTGTGTATCCTGTGAGTGTCTGACGGTCCCATGCTGCCTGACCAGCGTGGAGATCGATGCTGCTGCGGCTCTCTCCTCTGACTCATAGGGACAGGAGTTTATACTGACTACATAAGCTGACCAGTAAAAAATCGGGGTCCTAGGTAAAGCATCAATAGTCACAGCAGGACAAGGATGAACACTCAAAAAAATAAAAAATGCTGGGTTAAAAACATCCTTATTTGGGTTATTTGGTAACCCAGGACTGGTTAAATATTGGACACGGAACACACTCTGGGTTATTTGGAGCAGTTGGGTCGCGTGAATAACCGAACATGTTGGGTTGTTTGGATAAAACAGTCAAAAATGGATTTAACCCTTCGGCTCATATATCATATCTCAACAACCCAGCATCAACAACACAACCTGGCTCTTTTTAAAGACAACAACCCAACTAAGTGACCCAATGCCTGCAGCCCAGCAGTTGGGTCTTCCTAACAACCCGGCATTCTTTTAAGTGAAGATGCTAATGGGGATTGAATGGAGAGCTAAACCATAGCAGAGACTGGGGCAGTGGTCACCAACAACTGAGTTTCACGTCGTGCTGGAGAAAGTCTTTCCCTACGCCCATGCAGAACGCAGCACATAAGGAAAACTAACCACTTATTGCTGGTATGAAATATAGCCATACTGTACATAACTCATTGTTTCCCATGTAATTGCCCATAGCCTCATACACAAACCCATGTACTTTGTAGCCTTACTAAATGGAGCTCCAGTCAAGTGGCCTCTATTGTAAATCAATAGAAAGCACACAACACTTTCCATCCCTGGTCCCCGCCTGCCTACAGGAAATGTACCAGCCTATTGCAGCCTTATTTGATAAGCGACCAAAAAAACAGAATGTTTTTCCCCTAGACAGCTTTACAAGATTTGTTTTACAATGCAGTTTACAACACCAGATGAGGAGTGTGCTGAAATGACTTAATCTAAATGCCAATTCACCATTAGCCAGGCACTGCTCTGGGCCTGTTTGCCGATAGCGATGGAACTTAGGCTTACGAGTCTTTTAACAATGCATCGTTCTTACAACGGCTGAAGATGTAACTTGCGTTTCCCAAAACACCACTCAGAGAGAACGGCCGCTAGGTGCGTCGTTGGAGCACGCGTCGATAATGAAAGGATCGTAGAGAAAGGGAGCGCTGCTCTCAGATCAGCTTTCTCCATTCAAATGTTTTCTTAACATTAGAATTATTCCACAGTACTGACGAAGGATCAGCTCCCAGAGAGATATTACCCCCTACGGCTGCAAATATTGAAGCGGCTTTATTCTAAAGCTTACCCAATAGAAATTCACAAAATCACCGATTTGGCACGCCATTGGCCTGCACACATGCTACACATCATGAAATATATTGAGATGAGTGACAGACCGCAGCCTACACGTAGCCAAATACAACTCAATTGATTGAACATAGCTTACGGTTTATATTTTAATGCAGTTACTTTAATGTAACATATTTGTATATGTCACTTGTTTGTGTCAAGACATTGGCAACTTTGTATTTATAGTCCAATTTGTTCTGAAGCTATCCCGGTCACAGAGAGACGGATAAACGAGGTGATTCTATGTTTTGCGGAGATCTGTGTAGAAAGTGATGTGGGAGGGCAAAAAGCATCTAATCACACGCGTAGCTGTTCTACGAGCTGTTTGAGGCAGGCGTTAGATTACGAGCTGTTTGAGGCAGGCGTTAGATTATGAGTTGTTTGAGGCAGGCGTTAGATTATGAGTTGTTTGAGTCAGGCGTTAGATTATGAGTTGTTTGAGGCAGGCGTTAGATTATGAGTTGTTTGAGGCAGGCGTTAGATTATGAGTTGTTTGAGGCAGGCGTTAGATTACGAGCTGTTTGAGGCAGGCGTTAGATTATGAGTTGTTTGAGGCAGGCGTTAGATTAGGAGTTGTTTGAGGCCGGCGTTAGATTATGAGTTGTTTGAGGCTGGCGTTAGATTACGAGCTGTTTGAGGCAGGCGTTAGATTACGAGCTGTTTGAGGCAGGCGTTAGATTACGAGCTGTTTGAGGCAGGCGTTAGATTATGAGTTGTTTGAGGCAGGCGTTAGATTATGAGTTGTTTGAGGCAGGCGTTAGATTACGAGCTGTTTGAGGCAGGCGTTAGATTACGAGCTGTTTGAGGCAGGCGTTAGATTATGAGTTGTTTGAGGCAGGCGTTAGATTACGAGTGTTTTCAAGTGCTACGTTAATAACAATGGTTATTGAGAAACAGCTCAGAGATTGAACAATGGTCATACGAAGGTTCTAACGATGAATTTAGCCTTGAGATGCATTTGGGAAACCAGGCCCAGATCACTGTGGACTGTAGAGGCTGGTATGCCAGGCCCCATGCCCAGATGTCCAGATCACTGTGGACTGTAGAGGCTGGTATGCCAGGCCCCATGCCCAGATGCCCAGATCACTGTGGACTGTAGAGGCTGGTATGCCAGGCCCCGTGCCCAGATCACTGCCACCACTGAGAGAAAGGAAGAGAGGGATGGGAGAGAGGTGGGGAGAGAGAGAAGATAGAGAGAAGGAGAAAGAGAAAGAGAGTCCCCAGGGAGAGAGAGAAAACTACCAAAGCTTGAATGGAGAGAGAGAGAGAGAGAGAGAGAGAGAATACCTATACCATCTATCACCACCAGGGCTGAAATGAAGATGATTTCTCCCAGAAGGTCAATTCATTATGAAAACAAACAGACAGAGATGGAGGAAAGTTGGAGTAACTTGATAAAACTGAAGAGGAAAGTATTGGAATGTTGTAGGAATGTTCCGGAGTTCCCAGCGTTCCGGAGAGGCTGTGGGAACATAATTAAGAGTTCCACACAGGGGTCTGAGAACCTCCCCCTCCCCCCCACAGTGAACAGATCCCGGACATGGACAAGGTGCCAATTGTTCCTGTTAGTTTGGGGTTGAGGACTGGAGGTTACTCCTAATACTTCGAGCTGGACGCAACAGATGGCGTGGGATATGGACTTGCAGCTTGACTTGAGAGCTCTTTTGAGGTATGAAAATGTGTGACAAACCACCCTTTAACCACTTTCCATAGTGAAGCTATGCAGGTACAGGACCTTTGTTATGGCAATAGGCTATAACACATTAACAAGCATTGCATTGCGGCTTCGTAAGCTCTGCATTGACGTTCCTAAATGCTCCCGTCAACAAGGCGGGACGGCAAACTTGTGGCGTGTCACGCGACAGCGCAAAACGTAGGGCCCTAGTCGCGCAATCTACATCGTCCTTCGACGTGCTTTTTAATGGTCTGAGTTGTTTGTGTTCATGGCGCGTCATGCGAAGGCCCAGAGTGTGGTTTGTGTCCCCTGACTCCACTCCCCAGCCTGCCGTACCCTCCTCACTCCCTCCCCAAGACGTCATGAGTCCGCAGTGTCTCTCCAAGGCAGCCGCCGAGAGAGGTTCATTTATCCACCAAGACGCGTTACAAACAGACAAGCTGAAATATGTACACGGGAACAGAATGGAAGCCAGCGAAAAGAGTCATTGGATGAAGGGGTCGGTGGAGGAGTGGAGAGCCAGATGGGTGCAGTAATGCTACAGTATGTAGGTGTGTAAGGAAAACCCAAGGAAGAAAGAGAGAGGAGGTTGTACTGTCGATGTGAGATAGATGTTGATGATGTATAGGGCACTGTATTTCCTGTGCTAGTCTATCATCTCTCTCTAACCAAACAGCCGACCTCCATCCATTCCTAACCGCTTTCATTCTGTCCCTCCTCTACGTCGCCCAACCACTTCTCTCCGTCCATTCCTGCAGTCACGGTGCTGTGCCTTACTTCCATTCATTTCTCCACTCTGTCTCATAAACGTTGCTACTGACACCCGACATGGAAAGACCCAGTTGAGCCGATGAGGTGATTGATTGAAATATTTATAGCCTGGAAGCCGGTTTAATGGGATGTGTGGAATGTGTTCAGATTGGTAATTACCTAGCAGACGTGGTGGTTCAGAGTTACCAGGCTACCCGCAGGGAGAGGGAATGGCAAACAGACCTCTACCCACACTCCCCATGGGGCATCGCTCAGCCCCAACAATGGCCCTCCCACTAGGACAACAACAGAATATCTGGGAAAGGAGTATGTTGGCTGGTGTTGGCTGGAGTTGGCTGGCAGGGCTTCTACTCCTCCGCTCCTTTCCCTCTTTCCTTTCTATCCTCCCTCTGTTTCTCTCTCCCTCTTACGTCTCTGTCTATAGGCTTTTCATTGTTTTTTCTGTTTTCTGTGCTCACTCTATCGTTCTAGTTTCTCACTCTCTCTCTGCCTCCCCATTCTATTTCTTTCTATTCTTTTCTCGGCCTTCTCTTTCTCCTCCCTCTACTTTCATCGATATTTCTCCCTTGCTGCCTCTCAGCCTCTTTGTCTCTCTCAGGGCTCTGTGTGGAGAGCCCTCCTTCCTCTCTCTCTCTCTCTCTCTCTCTCTCTCTCTCTGTGTGTGGAGAGCCCTCCTTCCTCTCTCTCTCTCTCTCTCTCTCTCTCTCTCTCTCTGTGTGTGGAGAGCCCTGAGTGGAGAGCCCTCCTTCCTCTCTCTCTCTCTCTAGCCCTCCTTCCTCTCTTGATCTCTCTGTGTGGAGGATAATTCAGATCTGGTATTTGTGTAGACGCTGTGGTTACAGGTAGACACTGTGCAAATGGAATCGCCGTGTGATATAGCGCAAGTATCCAATGGCCCAGAGACTGGAGAATGAGAATCCTGAAAACATCGCTTTGAGTTATACATGAGCTAGAGAAAGAGAGTGAGAGTGAGAGGAAGGGGAGAGAGAGTGAGAGGAAGGGGAGAGAGAGTGAGAGAAAGAGAGTGAGAGTGAGAGGAAGGGGAGAGAGAGTGAGAGGAAGGGAGAGAGAGTGAGAGGAAGGGAAGAGAGAGTGAGAGGAAGGGGAGAGAGAGTGAGCGAAAGAGAGTGAGAGGAAGGGGAGAGAGAGTGAGAGAAAGAGAGTGAGAGTGAGAGGAAGGGGAGAGAGAGTGAGAGGAAGGGGAGAGAGAGTGAGAGGAAGGGGAGAGAGAGTGAGAGGAAGGGGAGAGAGAGTGAGAGGAAGGAGAGAGAGAGTGAGAGGAAGGAGAGAGAGAGTGAGAGGAAGGGGAGAGAGAGTGAGAGGAAGGGGAGAGAGAGTGAGAGGAAGGAGAGAGAGAGTGAGAGGAAGGAGAGAGAGAGTGAGAGGAAGGAGAGAGAGAGTGAGAGGAAGGGGAGAGAGAGTGAGAGGAAGGGGAGAGAGAGTGAGAGGAAGGGGAGAGAGAGTGAGAGGAAGGAGAGAGAGAGTGAGAGGAAGGGGAGAGAGAGTGAGAGGAAGGGGAGAGAGAGCGATGGGACAGAGACAGAGATGTTTTTGTTGTTGTTATTATTATTTAACTTTTTTCTTTATTTGTATTGCTATTTGCTACCATTTTATATTCTTCTTCTTTATTCTTCATTTTATGACAATGTATATTGTATGCATTGTTGCTTTGGCAATGTTGACGCAATGTTTTTCATGACAATAAAGCAGCTTGAATTTGAACATTTGAGAGAGGGGGGGGAGTGATGTGACAGAGAGAGAGAAAGAGAGTGGGAGAGGGTTGGAGGGAGAGAACGGGATGGGACAGAGAGAGAGAGAGACAGGGAGAGAAAGAGACAGAGAAAGAGAGATGGGGAGAGAGAGAGAGAGAGAGAAAGAGAGAGACCATATTAGAGACACATATTTCCCTCAGATTACACAGACCCACAAAGAATTCAAAAACAAATCAAATTTTGATCAACTCCCATATCTATTGGATGAAATACTACAGTGTGCCATCACAGCAGCAAGACTTGTGACTTGTTGCCACAAGAAAAGGGCAACCATTGAAGAACAAACACCATTGTAAATACAATCCATATTTATGTTTATTTATTTTCCCGTTTGTACTTTAACTATTTGCACATAATATGACATCTGAAATGTCTTTATTATTTTGGAACTTTTGTGAGTTTAATGTTTACTGTAAAAAAAATATATGTTTATTTCATTTCTGTTTATTATCTATTTCACTTGCTTTGCCAATGTAAAAATATGTTTCCCATGCCAATAAAGCCCTTGAATTGAATTGAGAGAGGGAGACAGAGATAAAGAGCGAGAGAGACAGGGAGAGAGAGAGATTTGAAATACCACAGTGTGCCATCACAACAGCAAGATTTGTAACTTGTTACTACAACAAAAGGACAACCCGCGAAGAACAAACACTACTGTAAATACAACCCATATTTATGTTGATTTATTTTCCCTTTTGTACTTTAACTATTTGCACATCATTATAACACTGTACATAGCCATAATATGACATTTGAAATATGTCTATTCCTTTGAAACTTGTTAGTGTAATAATTACTGTTCATTTTTTATTGATTATTTCATTTTTGTTTATTATCTATTTCACTTGCTTTGGCAATGTTAACATATGTTTCCCATGCCAATAAAGCCCTTTGAATTGAACTGAATTGAGAGAAAGCGACACACACACACACGCCACACACACACACACACACACACACACACACACACACACACACACACACACACACACACACACACACACACACACACACACACACACACACACACACACACACACATACACTCAGAGCAGCGGCTATGGCCAGCTGACAGCGCCTACCCCAGTGCATCAGTGGGGTTTCTATGTAAATGCCTGTGTGCTGGCTTAACAGATCGAATCAGCCTTTAGTACAGAGGGATCACAGTGTGTGTGTGTGTGTGTGTCTCCTCTCCTTAGGTGTAATCCCGGGGTGAAACAGATAGCATCCGCTCACTGCGATATCGTCTCTCTGCTTTATAGAAACCATTTGGAGGAAAAGCCTTAGAACAGCACATGGTATGCTGGTGGTATGTGTTTTGTGCATGACTCACGGTGTGTGTGTGTGTGTGTGTGTCTGTGTGTGTGTCTGTGTCTGTGTGTGTGTGTGTGTGTGTGTGTGTGTGTGTGTGTGTGTGTGTGTGTGTGTGTGTGTGTGTGTGTGTGTGTGTGTGTGTGTGTGTGTGTCTGTGTGTGTGTGTCTGTGTGTGTGTGTGTGCGCATCTGACTAATCCTAAAATGTTTTTAACTCTATGATTTGAGTTTACTAGAGCAGTATAATTTATAAAGAACAGTATATCACGCCCTAAAAATGCCTGTCATGTAATAACAGTGTGGAAGATGTGTGTTCCCTCTCACCCTCTCACCCCCGGGCCTCACTCCTCCCGCCTCCTCCCCCTCACCTCCCCCTCCAACCAAACACAAACACACACACACACACACACACACACACACACACACACACACACACACACACACACACACACACACACACACACACACACACCCTGCATCCTGCTACTCGTTAGGAAGGCTTTTATGGTCAGGCCCAATAAAACTTCAATGGTGGAGCCTGGAGACAACATGCCTGTGTTGTGGCTTTAACCCACGTTAATAATCCCCATACCAGCCACCGGAGAGCTTCCCTACCAGGCTGTCCATATATACCACAACCAAGGGCCAACCTAGGGCCAACCTAGGGCCACACGTGTTTGATAAACACTCCATTTCCATTTGAGTCATTTAGCAGACGCTCTTACCCAGAGAGACTTACAGTTAGCGCATTCATCTTCAGATAACTAGGTGGGACAACCACATATCACAGTCGTAGTAAGAACATTTTGCCTCAATAAAGTAGCTATCAGCAAAGTCAGTGCTGGTAGGAAAAGACAAGTGCAATTTTCGATGAGGGGAGGACGGCTCCTAATAATGGAAACCACGCGTGTGATGTTCGATAACGTTCCATTTATTCTGTTCCTGCCGTTGCTATGAACCCGTCCTCCCAAATGAAGGTGTCACCAGAGACCTGAGGCACACGCACCAACCTAAGGCCATATGTGAGACAGTCTGGTAGGGTAGTAAGTCACACAGGATAAAGCGAGGGAAAGAGAATAACAAGGAGAAAAAGATGTCTCGACTGTACCTCGCAGCATTTTGCTGGGTCTACAGTAGCCTATGTGGGCTAACTAGGACTATCTCAGGCCGTGCCCGTGTGACACAGAATATCTAACTACAAAGTAAAACAATAAAATGAGGCTTTACAATGCAGAACAGTTAATATTACAATAGCAATTCATTTCCACTAAGAATAACTATTACGTGTTATAGGAGAGGGGGGTGAAGGGGGGGGTCTATTTATTTGCGGGTGTACTGTGATATGTTATATATATTATATTAGCCTGTAGCTAATGTTAGGAGTGATCAGGTCACATGGAACACCTAAGAATAGAGTGACTGTCGTTAATGTATTCCTAAACATTATCATATGATCACAAATAGGTTCATGAGGTAGGATGGATATGACTATTTATGGTGTATGGCACACTTTCTCTCTCTCTCTCTCTCTCTCTCTCTCTCTCTCTGTTGTTCTTCCCTTCCCTCCCTCAGTCTTCCCCTGTCTTCCTCTATCTCACTGGTCCTCTCCTTCTGTCTTTCACTCCCGCCCTCTCTCTTTTGTTCCCACTCCTCTCTATCTAGCCCTCCTTCCCCCTCTCTCTCTAGCGCTCCTTCCTCTCTCTCTCTCTAGTCCTCCTTCCTCTCTCTCTCTCTCTAGTCCTCCTTCCTCTCTCTCTCTCTCTAGTCCTCCTTCCTCTCTCTCTCTCTAGTCCTCCTTCCTCTCTCTCTCTCTAGTCCTCCTTCCTCTCTCTCTCTCTCTAGTCCTCCTTCCTCTCTCTCTCTCTCTAGTCCTCCTTCCTCTCTCTCTCTCTCTAGTCCTCCTTCCTCTCTCTCTCTCTAGTCCTCCTTCCTCTCTCTCTCTCTCTAGTCCTCCTTCCTCTCTCTCTCTCTAGTCCTCCTTCCTCTCTCTCTCTCTAGTCCTCCTTCCTCTCTCTCTCTCTAGTCCTCCTTCCTCTCTCTCTCTCTCTAGTCCTCCTTCCTCTCTCTCTCTCTAGTCCTCCTTCCTCTCTCTCTCTCTCTAGTCCTCCTTCCTCTCTCTCTCTCTAGTCCTCCTTCCTCTCTCTCTCTCTAGTCCTCCTTCCTCTCTCTCTCTCTAGTCCTCCTTCCTCTCTCTCTCTCTCTAGTCCTCCTTCCTCTCTCTCTCTCTAGTCCTCCTTCCTCTCTCTCTCTCTAGTCCTCCTTCCTCTCTCTCTCTCTCTAGTCCTCCTTCCTCTCTCTCTCTCTCTAGTCCTCCTTCCTCTCTCTCTCTCTAGCGCTCCTTCCTCTCTCTCTCTCTAGTCCTCCTTCCTCTCTCTCTCTCTAGTCCTCCTTCCTCTCTCTCTCTCTAGTCCTCCTTCCTCTCTCTCTCTAGTCCTCCTTCCTCCCTCTCTCTTTTGTCCCCACTCCTCTCTATCTAGCCCTCCTTCCCCCTCTCTCTCTCTCTCTCTCTCTCTAGTCCTCCTTCCTCTCTCTCTATCTAGCCCTCCTTCCCCCCCTCTCTCTCTCTATCTAGCCCTCCTTCCTCCCTCTCTCGCTCTCTCTCTCTAGCCCTCCATCCTCTCTCTCTCTAGCCCTCCTTCCTCTCTCTCTCGCTCTCTCTCTCTCTCTCTCTCAGCGAGGCCCGGTTTTCAGACCAGGACAGTTCTATGACACATCCCCCCCTTTTAGAATTCTGTGATCGAACAAGGAAAAGGATGCTCCAATTCAATGATGGATATTTATATCATTATACAGTGCACTTCAGAGTATGGTTTTGTGCAAGTAAGCCAGTAGAGATGTATTTTATTGTGCCGCACTGGCCATTGAGTCCCATTAGATCTGTTAGTTAAAAAAGATACAACCGAGAAAGAGATGTGGTTGAGTAAGACCGGCTTTAGAGAGGAAGGTGTGAGAGGAACGAAGGACCAAAGAACTGAAGTGTGTGATTACGCAGCCGGCTGGCGAGATAACCAGTAGGACGCTTTCTCACTGACGCACCCGCTCACACGTGTACTGCCCTTAAAAATACACAGACATCACACTTACATAACCACACAAAGGGATACGCCGCCAAGAGAGGGGCATGAGAAGAAGGGAGAGAGAGAGAGAGACAGATGGTAGGAGAAAGAGACAGACAGACAGACAGACAGACAGACAGACAGACAGACAGACAGACAGACAGACAGACAGACAGACAGACAGACAGACAGACACAGACAGACAGACAGACAGACAGACAGACAGACAGACAGACAGACAGACAGACAGACAGACAGACAGACAGACAGACAGACAGACAGACAGACAGACAGACAGACAGACAGACAGACAGACAGACAGACAGAAGGGGGATTGGAAAAAGGTACAAATCTGTGAAACTGAAATGTAGAAAACTCTTGTGTATCGAAGACAGGTGATAAGGCAAGAGAGTATGAGTTTCTATGCATATCCCAATGTTGGGATAGTTACCACTTTGTTATAATATGAAAATAACCATGTTATTAATTATAGAATAAAATATGTAATTTGCTAAACATATTTAAGGAAAATTGAAATGTGCACTGTAAAAACTTAACATGATGAACATGAATGACATTAACTTTCACTTGTGAGCCAAAAATAACTATCTGAAAGCCACGCCCCCAATAGGCCATACCTTTGGATTACTCAAACATGTGTTCATTTAATCATCAATTGGGTTTTTAAACACTTTCATGCTGGCTTGACCCAGCAGATGGGTCTTTTTTAAAGCTACAATATGTAACCTTTTGGGGACCTGACCAAATTGACATAGAAAGGTGAGTAATAGATATTTCATTCCCATTTAAAGCAAGTCTAAGAAGTGGTAGATATGTTCTATGTGTGATATTTTTATGCTTCCTGTTCTGAAGTTTCGTTTTGGTGTCTTTTACTTTCGGTTTTGTCCACCAACTTCAAACAGCTGAATATAGAATATTTTTGGTTATGAAAAATATATACAGTGAGGGAAAAAAGTATTCGATCCCCTGCTGATTTTGTACGTTTGCCCACTGACAAAGAAATTATGAGTCTATAATTTGAATGGTAGGTTTATTTCAACAGTGAGAGACAGAATAATAACAAAAAATCCAGGAAAACACATGTCAAAAATGTTTTAAATTGATTTGCATTTTAATGAGGGAAATAAGTATTTGACCCCCTCTCAATCAGAAAGATTTCTGGCTCCCAGGTGTCTTTTATACAGGTAACGAGCTGAGATTAGGAGCACACTCTTAAAGGGAGTGCTCCTAATCTCAGCGTGTTACCTGTATAAAAGACACCTGTCCACAGAAGCAATCAATCAATCAGATTCCAAACTCTCCACCATGGCCAAGACCAAAGAGCTCTCCAAGGATGTCAGGGACAAGATTGT
This sequence comes from Salmo salar, assembly GCF_965601325.2. Classification (NCBI taxonomy): domain Eukaryota; kingdom Metazoa; phylum Chordata; class Actinopteri; order Salmoniformes; family Salmonidae; genus Salmo; species Salmo salar. The sequence continues at coordinate 18,908,681 of NC_138304.1, forward strand.
AGACCTACACAAGGCTGGAATGGGCTACAAGACCATCGCCAAGCAGCTTGGTGAGAAGGTGACAACAGTTGGTGCGATTATTCGCAAATGGAAGAAACACAAAAGAACTGTCAATCTCCCTCGGCCTGGGGCTCCATGCAAGCTCTCACCTCGTGGAGTTGCAATGATCATGGGAACGGTGAGGAATCAGCCCAGAACTACACGGGAGGATCTTGCCAATGATCTCAAGGCAGCTGGGACCATAGTTACCAAGAAAACAATTGGTAACACACTAAGCCGTGAAGGACTGGAATCCTGCAGCGCCCGCAAGGTCCCCCTGCTCAAGAAAGCACATATACATGCCCGTCTGAAGTTTGCCAATGAACATCGGACCTCTGATTGCCAACAAGGGTTTTGCCACCTAAGTCATGTTTTGCAGAGGGGTCAAATACTTATTTCCCTCATTAAAATGCAAATCATTTTATAACATTTTTGACATGCGTTTTTCTGGATTTTTGGTTGTTATTCTGTCTCTCACTGTTCAAATAAACCTACCATTAAAATTATAGACTGATCATTTCTTTGTCAGTGGGCAAAAGTACAAAATCAGCAGGGGATCAAATACTTTTTTCCCTCACTGTATCAGAGCAGTTTAGATGGTACAATGATTCTCTACAAAATGACTGCTTGTTTTGTCACATAAACTGAAATAAGGCAAACTATTAGAATTTTGGAAACCAGGAAATGGCAGAGCGATTTCTTCAAAGTGCATCTTTAATGTAATCCATAGGTTATTTTCAGGAGCTGTGGCCCCTCTGTCTCTCTCTCTCTCATTCTGACTCTCTGCCTCCTCTTCCTCCTCATTTGGCTGTAGCAGCGCCGGGAGAGCATCATTAAAGTGAACTAGACTGGACGGTCTCCGTTACTGCAATTTTACTGGACGCTCCTCTGCTGAACGCTTTCAAAGAGGTTTTGTGGGCCACCCATGAGAGTAAATGTAATTACTTTTCATCATGTTTGTACACTGCAAGTTGACATTTCCCTTAAATATTTTTGCACATTACATATTTGAATATACAATTAACATCATTATTATTTAAATATCATATCAAAGTGGTAACTATCCAAACATTGGGACACACATACTGTAGGCACTTGAGGAACTCAACTTGTGTACACCTCATTATGCTACAGAAGTGTCAGTGCTTAACCTTAACATGTGTTGACAATACAACAGAACAGATTAACCGGGATGACATTTACTCTGACGATTGGCAAACAGAAATATAGCCCCTACTAAACCACACTTCCAGTTGTCTGATCTGACCTTGGGTTTTATTTATTTATTTATTTCACCTTTATTTAACCAGGTAGGCAAGTTGAGAACAAGTTCTCATTTACAATTGCGACCTGGCAATTGCGACCTGGTTGTGGAGATATGATCCACAACTAAGTGACCCAACTGTCTGGGTCAAAAATAACCTAACGTGTCCACTATTTAGCCAGCACTTGGTTGTTTCTAACCCATCATTTTTTTGAGAGTACTTTACACATGCATGGATAAGTCCACATGTCCAATGTAGCCTCGGCTAATGTATTTTCTGTATTGCATTTAATCATTCAAAAGATGTTATAGTGCGTAAAACATCCCTAAAAACGAACGAAGTCCGTTTCATTGGCCCGATCAACGGTTGGTTTGATGCAACATCCTGTGGGGAAGCTCCGTCGCAGTCACGAGCTCCGCCGTGTCCTCCTGCAGTCGGTGCCTCTCTCTTTCTCTCCCCCCTCTTTCTCTCTCTCTCTCCTCTCTCTCTCTCTCTCTCTCTCTCTCTCTCTCTCTCTCTCTCTCTCTCTCTCTCTCTCTCTCTTTCGTTCTGACTCTCCGCCTCCTTCTCCTCATTCGACTGAGTGGCAGCGCCGGGAGAGCATCATTAACTTGAACTAGACTTAACGGTCTCCCTTACTGCCGTTTTACCGGGCGCTCCTCCGCTGAAAGCTGCCTGTTGGGCTGTCATCGCCGGTAATACCATAAAGAGACGTTCTTTTCCATTAATGTCACCTGTTGATTTTCTGGAATTTTGTAAATTCCTGTTTTGGCTACTAATCATGTTTATATTGCCTTTCCTCAGGTGACTGAACATTGTTAACTGAACTGTCTATGAGGAGGCGCAGATCATTTGTGTGAAATTGCTCCAGTGGTTGATTTACCTACACTGCGACCAAAAAGGCCTGCGAGCTGCCCAGAGAAGAGACGGGACTGCTCTCCCCCTGCGCACACACACACTCCCTCTCATTCCGTGCAGCACAGCGCTGAGACTGGACGCAGCGAACCAACCACAACAGTATTGCGAAGCCCGACGCAACGGAGAAGTTTTGACGAACGCCTGCTATCGGGCAGCGGGAGTGGATGTCTCCCGTCGTTTAGGACTTAACTCAATCACACTACACCCCTCTGTCGGATTTGCACTTGGCCGTGTGGCTGTAATACTGTAGGATGGATTTCGCTGTGGTTATAGCTCTGGTGCTTTGCGCCCTGACGGTGCCGGGATTCGGGGATACGGGGAGCGGAAAAGCTCAGAGTTGTTCGGATATCCGACAGTTCTACAACGGCAATGGTTTTAGTCTGAAAGGAGTGCCCCAGTCGGAAATATCAGGTAGGTTAGTCTATCTCTGTCACTGTAATGATGAATTTACTTTATTTGTGTACGAAATATATGAATCTTGTAACGCCCCTGACCACCTGAGCATCAGCATCTATGGATTGTTAAAGTACCTGTCTGAAAAAAATGATGTTCCAATAACAGAACCCCAAACTTCCCTTCCCCTGAAAATAGACTAGGCTACTTAGGTTCACTCGGGTTTGCAGGTTCAATTGATAGTTATTGTGCTTCAGGATTCCTTGTCACGCCCTTAGAAACTGTTGGCTATGTTCAGTCGTGTTATTGCGAGGATATGCATTGTCTTATGTCGCTCTCTCTCTCTCTATCTCGTGTTTGTTTCCCTGGAAACTCCCGCTAGCCAGACGATCACTTGACCACAAGCATAACCGCACAAATATGATGCACACACTGTGTGTGTGTGTGTGTGTGTGTGTATTGCACTATGTGATGTCAGAGCTAGCTCTTTTCATAGACACAGTCACAAGTCAGCATTCAGAACAGCTGATTATATGTGTGCCTTCCCAGGAATTCACCAAGCATGGGCTGTCACAAATGGCACCTTATTCCCTATATAGTACACTACTTTTGACCAGATGCCTATTGGCCCTGGTCAAAAGTAGTGCACTATATATGGAATAGGGTGCCATTTGGGACGTAGCCATGGTGGTTAGTTACCACACGGTGCTGGCTCCGCAGTCCACACTCTAGCCACATTGAGAAAGCAATCACTAAATAATATACAGTAGGCTAAAGTCAGCTATCCATGTCTATATATCCTCCAAACATCTGCTTCGGAGGTATTATCACTTTTTTACAACGGGTTACCAACATATTCAAATAGTGATTGACATATTTTCATAAAAAATGTTATTTTGATGAATTTATTCCAACTATTTGTTGGCACAGCCAGAAGAGGACTGGCCATCCCCCATAGCCTGGTTCCTCTCTAGGTTTCTTCCTAGGTTCTGGCCTTTCTAGGGAGTTTTTCCTAGCCACCGTGCTTCTACATCTGCATTGCTTGCTGTTTGGGGTTTTAGGCTGGGTTTCTGTACAGCACTTTGAGATATCAGCTGATGTAAGAAGGGCTATATAAATACATTTGATTTGATTCGATTTGATATTTCCTCCTTCCACAAGATATTGTCCCGACACAAACCTAGGGTTGCTACCCAAGCCGGCTGGTTGTTCGTTCTATTGGTTCGGTTGCCAGAGACGCGACCCAGTCGTTCAGTCTTTTTGTTCTGTATCTATGGAGCGATCCAGTCGATCGTTCTAAATGTTCCATTGACATACTGGCTGGCAACGTTTTTATCCCTTGCTTGCTAGCTAGCCAACTACGGCTAACTTACAGTCACATCAAAAAGTGCAGCCAGAATAACAGCAAAGTAGCTGCATTTGTTTAAGCTGTTTTCTAGTGACATTTATTTGGATACATCCATAACAATGAGCTAATGAGGTGCGATTTCACCTGGCATAGAAAATGTGCTCTCTCGTTAGGAAACTGTTGTTCAGAGGAGCTAGCCAACAACACAGCTAACACAATCACTTCAAACTGAAGCTGGAAAGACTGCAAACTAGCTGCATTTTGTTTCGTTTGACCTTTTTTCAATTGACATTTCTTTGTATTTATCCATAAAAATGATGCCAGCTGATCCATGATTCCGACTGGATGAGAAACGTTGCCTGCCTGTCGGTCTCGTCCCGACTGATTCATTACTATGGGACAGCTGGAGAGCGAATTTGAATATTGAAACAAAGTTGCAAATGTCAGAGAGATAGACAGTAAGGTTTGTACAAATCTCCGAAAACTAAATGTTTATTTTTATTTTATTTCACCTTTATTTCACCACGTAGGCCAGTTGAGAACAAGTTACAACTGCGACCTGGCCAAGATAAAGCAAAGCAGTGTGACAAAAACAACAACACAGAGTTACACATAAACAAACATACAGTCAGTAACAGAATATAAAAATCTATGTACAGTGTGTGCAAATGTAGAAGATTAGGGAGGTAAGGCAATAAATAGGCCATAGAGGCGAAATAATTTCAATTTAGCGTTAATGTTAGTCTAAAAAAAAAGTGAGATAATGTCTAGATGCTTTTTATAGTGGAGATCAAGTTGATAAATTGCCTGGCTGGGCTGATGAGACAGTGGATTGCACAGTCAGATGGAGCAGAGTAAATAGGCATTTTAACGTCATAGATTTAGCCGGCGTTAACTTGAGGAATAGACACTGGCTGGAATGTGCTTTTAACTAATCAGCATTCAGGATTAGATCCATCCGTTGTATAATGTACAGTATTCCATATATAACGATACCCATAGTTTACATTAGTATTAGCATTATAGAGGTAATATTATGTACTTTCTTCTAATGCTAATATATTTTCAAGTACTTCTCTTCCTGAAAATATCTTTACCGCTATGCTCAATCCATAGCCTAATGCTAAAGTTAATCACTATGGGGCTGCGTTTCAAACTCATAAAAGACACACCCTCCTCCACTTACCCTCGTCTTATGCCCTTGGGGGAATCCCCGCGGCCATCTTTGTCGTTGGTCCAAATGATTAGCCAAGCAAGGGAAGTTGGCATCGTAAGCCCCTCAGCCCTCGTTTTTGATCGAGTTTGCGAGCGTACAATTATGTTCACTCCGGGGCCTGAAACTCCCCACAATTCAACTTGCAATGATTGTACACCCGCTAAGAAAAGTCAGCCAAAACTTAAAACCAACATTAATATGGAGAAGTCAACATACAAGTGTAAGTAAAAACAAATGTAAATAAGTTAGAAAGTGTGCTACTAATACACATGACGGCTCAAACACGTATCATAAAAGTAATTATGTTTTTGTTTGGTTAGCTTTTGGAAACGTTAACTTGCTCACATAACTTTCCCTGACATCACAATTATACATTGTCATTTTCACTTTACCTGATATAGTAGGGTGGCTAACATTCAATGTCCGAGGATGCGTTGTCTTCTAGCCAAGATATGAAACGCAATCAGAATTGACTGTAGCTCATATAAGGCACACACACAACAGTTCCACGATGACTGAAAACACAACCGTGGGATGAACGAGTGACAAACTTCCGGGCAAGAGCGGTCCATTTTTAAAATGAATTCTTCCCTCGCCCCTCAAGTGTCAACTCGTCAGACGTCATGATACGTCATCAGAAGTGTCCACTTAATTTGAGGGCTGAGAGGATAGGGTGTGTGTTCTAAGTGCTTGGAATGCAGCCACTATGTGATTGGGATTGCTAACAGGAGTCGTGTGATGTGATTGCATAAAGGAGTCGTGTGATGTGATTGATAAAATGGGATCGGGAAGTGATTGTAATGTTGCTGTATTGACATGTGGAGGGAGATGTAATGTGGTGAATGTGTCAGCAGCCATACATCATAAAGCCGGGAGGTCGCCGTGCTAATGGGACAGTCTTAATCAAGTTGATTAACCATACCGTGTAAATCAATGGGCGGATTTAACGCCAGTGACAACCCCTTTTTTTGTTTAAATGTCTAATCCATAGGGTGTTGAGAACAAATCTGTCTTGACAGAACGTGATTTATTTCTTTTCTTTGGTGCTGTGGACTTCACGCTAGTCTGAGGTCAGAGAGAGAGAGAGAGAGATGAGATGAGAGAGAGAGAGATTGTGGGAGAGAGAATGACGGAGAGAGGGGAGAGATGAGAGGAAGAGAAAGAAAGGAGGAGAGAGACTGCAACAGAGTGGGCAAGGGAGTGAGAGAAAAACAAAGAGAAGAGAAAGAGTGAGAAAGACAAACAGAGAGAGAGAGAGAGAGAGAGAGAGAGAGAGAGAGAGAGAATGAGAGAGATAGTTTATATCAGTGTCCTCTGAGCTAACAAAAATAATGTCTTTCTCTGGCATATTAAACAGCTCAGTGAAGTAGTCTCCCAATTATGAGACACCTGAATGTTGCATCTTGGCCGTTCTTTCTTCCCAGGCAGGGGCAGTAAGACTGTGGGCTTGATCAGACTAATGTATTGGCTGAGACTGCCTCAAGGTTGCACACCAAGTCCATCATTGTGATTCACTCTGGGAGAGAGAGGAGAAGGAGGGGTTATAGGAGCTGGTGGCTGGGTCTCAATACTGTAATATGGACGCCTTCGCTTTTACTCTTTCTTGTTTGTCATCATTAGGACCTGGAGTTTTTCCTGGTCAGGTCATGGGGTAGGAACAGGGAAATCTCCCGTCCTTATTCTTTATCTCTGGTTGGTGAAGGGACTAGAATAGGTTTCCACCATGTTGCTTAGAATAGGTTTCCACCATGTTGCTTAGAATAGGTTTCCACCATGTTGCTTAACACCTGGCAGGTGTTGTCAGATCATTGATTGTGGAGTAAAGGACACAAGGAAAGGAGGGTAGTTAATACTATTGAGACACAGCCGCACTCCTTCTCAGTTTTGATTGGAAGAGGCATCGTCAGACGACAGGATAGGCAGCATAGTCATGAGCAGTGGGTTAGCAGATGTCTTGAGGAGTCCACTTTCCATTACAGACCTAGTAAAAACTCTGAAATACACATGGAAGTAATACTGTAAATAATAATTACATATCAATAAATCGTACTTTAGTGTGTATTTCTAGTGTTACTAGCCTACTGTGTAAGATTTATGGAATGTAAAGTGCACATTATCATGCCTGATTATCATCACAGATGTTCACTGTGTTTACTGTGAGTGGAGGTAATGATTTTGTGTGGATCATTCCTCATCACACAGATACGCATGCACACACACACACACACACACACAACACATACACACACCCTGTCCCTCATGCTCATTACCCTCATGATGGCTTAACGATCGTTTTGTCTTTGAGAAGATGACATTATGACGCTTATCAAACTGATCGACGGAAATGAATGAGATTTCAGACCTTGATTCATCAAAGCCGTCATTGGGTGTCTGGTCGATTTTGTTTAGCCCTTAGACACCTCTGGTGTTACTTGATGTAACCTTGTCTTTGTTGTTTTTGTGCCATTCTTCAAGCACTTATGCCCTGACTATCACTAAACAAAAGTGTTTGGAAGGCTAAATGCAATTGTCAGCTTTTCAGGATAGCGCCCCCTAGCTGAGACAGTAGCCTTGGGAGAGGTGTGTGTGTGTGTGTGTATGTGTATACGTGTGTATGTGTGTGTGAGGCGTGTGTGTGTGCATGCCTTTGTGAGCAACAAGATTTCATAGTTTCCCTTCGAAATTCAACGTATTATGGAAGAATAGCTATTTTTGACGCATTAGTTCAGCATGGTTACAGGGTTAATTCCACATGTTTACAGGGTTAAAACAGAAACAACTTAAAAAGGTTAACAGTTTAGGTATTCATTCTGAGTGGTTACGGTTAGAGTTATGGTTTGGGGAAGGCTTAACAGAATTTTTCAACTTCATATTCATCATCTCCGGCACCACCCCAACATCAATGTAAGGACAGACGCAGGGAGACAAGAAGCAAGTACAGGGAGTGAACATTTAATAAACGACGGACATGAAACAGAACACGGACAGCGTCTGGACAGGGGAAACAAAATGACAATAACACTGACATGGGGATGAAACAGAGGAACAGACCGATAAAGGCAATCAAAACCTGAAGGAGTCCAGGTGAATCCAATGAGCGCTGATGCACGTAATGATGGTGACAGGTGTGAGTAATGATGGGCAGCCTGGCGCCCTCGAGCACCAGAGAGGGAGAGCGGGAGCAGGCGTGACTATCAACATATGTAAAAAATGGCTTGTTTCTATGTTTTGTAGTAAAAAAAGATAGAGAAAGATAAGTGTTTCCAATGACATCATCAACCAATTTATAGACAATTAATAGACAATTAGTAGGCAAGCCCACTCACAATTGGTCAAAATCACAAGATGCACACCGATGATGTAATTGGAAACACATAGCTAGTTTCCCTTTAACCTTTTACTGCAGAGGGCTAAATTTTGGGTCACACAAGGTCAAACAAAAGTGTAAACCTCATCACAAGAAGACACCTGTACCATGTCAGCTATAGAGTTGAACTGTATTACATTTTGAGTTTGCATCCCAGTATTACACTTTATATACGTCACAGAAGACTGAAATATAACAAAACCGTTTGACATAGAAACACCGGACTTTCGGAGGTAAAAAATAAATACATGTTTATTAATTATGAAATCCTGAAAAATATGATGAACATTCCATCCATGTTCCATCTTCTGGTCATGTGACTGCAGGAAAGGGCTACAACAAAATAATAAAAAATGACATGTTTGGTATCATCAGTATTCACAGTATTTCCACGGCGTTCTAGAGCATTGTGAACTGCTGTAGCGCAGTGGTCTAAACAGCACGCGCCGCTCCGTGCATCATGAGTTCGCGCCCGGAGCAAGGCCAATTTTTGTTGTTGTAAGCGACTAGGAAGGCATATATTGACGTTCTTTGGACCTTTTCAAACGTCCGAAATCGCCGTCTATTTCTAGTGACCAGCCTGTCTGTGCGTGTTTGTGTATGCACTTGACGTGAGTACGTGCGTGCACGCTTCCACACGCTTGTGTGTGTGTGTGGTGTGAAGCATGAAGGAGCAACACACACACTCCCAGTGGGCTGCTCAATTTCACCTCTTAGACTGGGGGCTAATGATATGCTAATAGTGTCTATGTGGCTGCTGCCCTTACACACTGCTCTCAGCCCAGAGGTTAAATACAGACATTTGGTACACTGCACACTGGCGCAACAATGAGGACCAGCTGATGACTCAGAACTAGTCAACTACAACATGCTATGAAGCGAATACTACTAAGTATTGTAGCCTACGGATGTTGTAGAGCTTTTAAACTACTGTAAAATGTATTTTGAAAGAAGATTTCCTCAACTGACTCTCCCTTCTGTTTTGTGAGTGAAGATTGCTTACACTCTTTGGGAAAAAAAGGTGCTAAGTAGAACCATGTACGGAACTCTTTTGGTGCTAGATAGAACAAATGATTTACTGTATGTATTCAGATGATGACTGAAAGGGGGCGCTGTTCAGAAGTCACTGTCCGCCATTATGTTCCTCCTCATAAGGAACGGCCTCCATAGGAATTCACGGGAATTTACAGTATTTCAATGTCATGTTTAAAAAAATACATGCGTTTAAGTATGTCTTTGTTGTAGTGGGGACTGAAACATAAGAACTCTAATATAAAACATTTTCCATTTTTATTGAGAAATTACAGGCTTCTGTTTTGTTAATACAATACTATGTATTGTTTAAAAAAAAAGTATGTATTAGTGTCTGTAAGGAAGGGAAAAGAAAACGTTTATCTTCCCAAACCTGTAGCTATTGAAATGAAAACATGTAGCTCCGCTCTACACGACAAAGCAACACAGTGTTGATTACTAGAATGTGAAGCTGGAGAAGTTAAAGCAGGATCCCATAATAACATGTTTTCAATACTGCTGACCAATTTAAGATCAATCCGATTGGAAGTAACTCCCCCATGAAGCCAGTAAAGTCCAGATCAATAAATTACTAAGTACAATAAACCTAGGGACCGGCCCATTTTACATTCGCATAATTTAGCAGACACTCTTATCCAGAGCGACTAGGGTTAATAAGTGCCTTCCTAAAGGGCACGGACAGATGTTTCACCTAGTCAGGTCTGGGATTTGAACCAGCAACCTTTCAGTTACTGACCCCAACACTCTTAATCGCTAGGCTACCTGCCGCCGTCACACACAGACTGAAAAACACTGTTCACTGGGGCCCTTTTTGTATACATCATGTCGTGTAGTACTAGGCTGGCTGCTAACGTTTTATACCACTGACTGTTAAGTTCATGTAACTCCTAAATCAACAGTAGAAATGTTACACAGATTATCCAACACTGGGTAAATCTGGCCAATTTGCTGTGTACCATATAACACAACGCTGGTTCATTCATACGCCCTCCTATTCTACCACTCTCACAGAAAGAACAATCTCATGAAGTACATTACAATAAAGAAGCTTATTCAGACTCAGAAGGGGTTCTATGTAGGACCCTTCACGCTTTCCTAAGAATCACCAAAGAACACTTTCTTCCAAAAAGGGTTCTTAGGATGTTAAAGGTTAAAGGTAAAACCCTTTACCTTACAAAGAACCCTCATCTTCCAAAAAGGGTTTTTCAGATGAAAACAGTTCTGAGTAAAACCCTATCCCTCTGTAAAGAACCCTTTTTTCTAAGTGTACTTGACTTCAAGATAAGGATTAATGAGGACCATTTGAAGGTTAATGTTAGCATATGGCAATGTGTTAGGCTATAGACATCTGCTAGATAGATGTGTGTTAGATAAAAGGACTTGTGCTATCTCACTGTCTGCCTGTCTGTTTGTCTGTCTCACTGTCTGTCTAGCAATAAATCCTTCAGCAGTTCAAAGTCTGTGAGCTGGGTGTTGACGTGTGTGAGCTGGGTGTTGACGTGTGTGAGCTGGGTGTTGACGTGTGTGAACATGGGTGTTGACGTGTGTGAGCTGGGTGTTTGAGCGTGTATGAACATGGGTGTTTGAGCGTGTGTGAACATGGGTGTTTGAGCGTGTGTGAACATGGGTCTTTGAGTGTGTGTGAGCTGGGTGTTTGAGCGTGTGTGAACATGGGTGTTGACGTGTGTGAACATGGGTGTTGACGTGTGTGAACATGGGTGTTGACGTGTGTGAACATGGGTGTTGACGTGTGTGAACATGGGTGTTGACGTGTGTGAACATGGGTGTTGACGTGTGTGAATATGGGTGTTGACGTGTGTGAACATGGGTGTTGACGTGTGTGAACATGGGTGTTGACGTGTGTGAACATGGGTGTTGATGTGTGTGAACATGGGTGTTGACGTGTGTGAACATGGGTGTTGACGTGTGTGAGCTGGGTGTGGACGTGTGTGAACATGGGTGTTTGAGTGTGTGTGAACATGGGTGTTGACGTGTGTGAACATGGGTGTTTGAGCGTGTGTGAGCTGGGTGTTGACGTGTGTGAGCTGGGTGTTGACGTGTGTGAACATGGGTGTTTGAGTGTGTGTGAACATGGGTGTTGACGTGTGTGAACATGGGTGTTTGAGCGTGTGTGAGCTGGGTGTTGACGTGTGTGAGCTGGGTGTTGACATGTGTGAGCTGGGTGTTGACATGTGTGAGCTGGGTGTTGACGTGTGTGAATATGGGTGTTTGAGCGTGTGGGTGTTGACGTGTGTGAGCTGGGTGTTTGACATGTGTGAGCTGGGTGTGGACGTGTGTGAATATGGGTGTTTGAGCGTGTGGGTGTTGACGTGTGTGAGCTGGGTGTTGACGTGTGTGAGCTGGGTGTTGACGTGTGTGAATATGGGTGTTTGAGCGTGTGTGAACATGGGTGTTTGAGCGTGTGTGCGCGTGCGTATGTTTGTCTCGTAATAAATCCTCAGCAGTTGAAAGTCAGCATGCTACTGTGCATTGGTGTGTGTGTGTGTGTGTGTGTGTGTGTGTGTGGTGGACGTGCAGGAGTTGTTAAAATGCTGGTGTCAGTAGTCAGTCTCTTGAAGCATTAAGCCGTGATGGTGTGCCGGGAGCATGAAACAGACCACCGTGTGTTTGATGTTCTCCAGAGGGGAACACAGGAGGTTGGGGAGCTCTGCTCTGCTTGGCCCTGTACTCTGGCCAGGTTCTGGCCTGAATATTGGGGAAGAGAAGACAGGACGAAGAGAGAAGGGGGAATGGAAGAGGAAGAGGAGGTGGACGATCCTTGATTGGTCCTGCTCGATGTTCCACATTGGTGAAGAGAGAGGATAGGGGGAATAGATAAAGGAGGAGGGGTGAAGTAATGTTGTTTGGCATTACTCTGGGGTTCTTTAACAAAAGAAAGAGGTTATGGAGGTGGTCAATTGAATTGTTTTAAGTTGGTCAACTTGGCCAACCTGTTTGAAGTTGGTCATACCAAGGATTATTTAGCTAGTTGATTTGGAATTTTAAGACCCCTTAAGGTATCAAAAAAATCTCTAAAACAAATATTGGATTAAACATTGAATTTGGCATTACTGCTATTAGCCAATAGAAACGCATTGAATAATGGATTCACTACATAGGCCAAAAAAAATCTAAAGGAAGTTTGTTCTGAAGTGTCTGTCCTATATCTGAGAGATACAGCGCATTCGGAAAGTATTCAGACCCCTTGCCTTTTTCCACATTTTGTTACGTTACAGCCTTATTCTAAAATGGATGAAAAAAAATAAAATCCTCATCAATATACACACAATACCCCATAATGACAAATCAAAAACAGGTTTTTAGAAATGCTTGCAAATGTATTAAAACGGGAAAAAAGAAATACCTTATTTACATAAGTATTCAGACCCTTTGCTATGAGACTCGAAATTGAGCTCCATTGATCAACCTTGAGATGTTTCTACAACTTGATTGGAGTCCACCAGTGATAAATTCAATTGATTGGACTTGATTTGGAAAGGCACACACCTGTCTAAGGTCCCACAGTTGACAGTGCATGTCAGAGCAAAAACCAAGCCTTGAAGCCGAAGGAATTGTCCATAGAGCTCCGAGACAAGATTTAGTTGAGGCACAGATCTGGGAAAGGGTACCAAAACATTTCTGCAGCATTGAAGGTCCCCAAGAACACAATGGCCTCCATCGTTCTTAAATGGAAGAAGTTTGGAACCACCAATACTCTTCCTGGAGCTGGCCGGTCAGGTGTTTATGGTAGAGTGGCCAGATGGAAGCCACTCCTTAGTAAAAGGCACATGACAGCCCGCTTGGAGTTTGCCAAAAGGCACCTAAAGGACTTTAGACCATGAGAAACAAGATTATTTGGTCTGTTGAAACCATGATTGAACTCGTTGTCCTGATGCCAAGCGCCACGGCTGGAGGAAACCTGGCAGCAGCAAACTCCCCAAATACAGGTGTAGCCAAGCTTGTAGTGTCATACCCAAGAAGACTCAAGGCTTTAATCGCTGCCAAAGTTGCTTTAACAAAGTACTGAGTAAAGGGTCTGAATACTTGATATTTAAGTTTTTTATTTTTAATACATTTGCAAAAATGTCTAAAAACTAGTTTTTACTATGTCATTATGGGGTATTGTGTGTAGATTGATTAAAGAAAAAAACGAAACAATTTTAGAATAAGGCTGTAACATAACAAAATGTAGAAAAATTTAAGGGGTCTGAATACTTTCTGAAGGCACTGTATAAGAAAGATCAGGAAACTATTTATATATTCTCTGACATGTATTTATCCCCTTATATTAGGCACTAAACTATCTCCATATATACTTCCATTCATTTCTTTAACTGGGACCTTCAGACAAGTCTTTTTTGGGGCATAATGGAGAACACCATCGTGTAGGCCAAACCGTTAGGACGCTACAGATGTTTTGTGAGAAGACCGATTTTTCGGGATATCTCATGGTCTGAAAAACACCGCTCTAGCCACCTTTCACCGCAGATGCGGAAGGGAAAATTCGGCGGATGCAGTGGATTGAGACGCAGCCCATGCAAAAAACAAAAAACAGATATCTCTAGCTTAAACAGACAGAGCTTGTTGGGGATTTGTTATTATGTTAATTCGATTTCCACAGGCCGTGGAAATGGTAGGCTAAAGGTTAACTGACAAGTGGCCTGTACAATGCTGGACACCTCAAGGTCTGCTACTGTTCTCCCCTATTTGTTTTCCCTTCTTTTTTCCTTCAATTTCATTGGCCCCTGTTGCTCTTCAGATGTGAGAGGGGGAGGTCACCGTTGCTGTTATGCCCCCGGCAGGTGCAGACACACACACACACACACACACACACACACACACACACACACACACACACACACACACACACACACACACACACACACACACACACACACACACACACAAAAGCCCCCTGCAGGGTCACAGCAGTTCAGAGGAAGAGCTGCCCAGCATGTCTCACTTTGTGTGTGTGTGTGTGTGTGTGTGTGTGTGTGTGTGCTCGTGTTTGTGGTTGGGTGTCAGTGTGTTTGTATGCATGTCAGTGACTGTGACAGAGGGTGTGTGTGTGTGTGTGTGTGTGTGTGTGTGTGTGTGTGTGTGTGTGTGTGTGTGTGTGTGTGTGTGTGTGTGTGTGTTTGTGTGTGTGCGTGTTTGTGGTTGGGTGTCAGTGTGTTTGTATGCGTGTCAGTGACTGTGACAGGGTGTGTGTGTGTCTGCGGGGGTGGCAATGTGTCTCAGCTTTTGTCTTCAGAGGAATGGGTTCTGTCAAACGCAGAATTGTAACCCCTCATTACAGCAAGAGGGCTTGTGTCAACCCTGCTCCTCTCTGCCAAAGGCTTTGTGTGGTGTGTGTGGTTTGGTTTAACAAGGATAATAAAACAAAGAAGATTTAAACAAGTGGGGACATTTCGCCGGTCCCCTTTTTAGGTTTCGGGGGTTAGGATTGGAGTTAGAATTAGGTTTAGGAGTTAGGTTTAAGATTAGGAGTTAGGGTTAGTTTTGGGGTTAGGATTAGGGTGAGGCAAACTTCATGGCTGACATTTTCCATGGAAAGACTTGCTGCCATAAAGTTGAGATGTGGGGGAAGCAGTAACTAGGTGAAGGTTCCAGGCAGGTTTAGAGGTGAATAATGTTTGAGGATTGGAGCACATGCCAGAGCAGTAAAAGAAAGGGAATAGAAAAGTAATACAGAGGAAATGAATGTAGCTTCTTGTCACTTCAGACGTTCTACTGACAATACTGCTAGCAAGGACATGATCCACAAAAGATTGACTTGGCTGGCTTAAATGCACGTACGTGCACACACACAACGTTGACTAAGGTGACCCAGACTGGCCCGCCCCCTCACGTGGGTGATGCCATGTTTGATGGATCTCCTCTGTACTGTGACAGCCTTCAGGCTCTAAGTTTCACTAGAGAGAGAGAGAGAGAGAGAGAGAGAGAGAGAGAGAGAGAGAGAGAGAGAGAGAGAGAGAGAGAGAGAGAGAGAGAGAGAGAATGAGATCGAGAGAGAGAATGAGCTCGAGAGAGAGAGAGAGAGAAATCAAAAGGGAGATACAGGGCGGGAGAGAGAATAAAACCGAATGAGGGAGAAAAGGAGGGAGCAAAAGAAGGGATGTCAGTGAGAGGTTGAGAATTGTCCGATCTGTACATCAGACTACATGATGTCTCTCTATGGTTGTAATAGGGTTTGGTCTATGCTGTGTGATCTGATCACTGTACTGCTAGCTGACAGGACGACTGAGTGTGTGTCGGCCAAATCCCCCCTCTGTGAATATATACACAGTCTTTCACTAGGTTAGCCATGTCAGCTTAGCACTACAAACCTCCCATTGGCAATCCTTTTTTGCTTTCCTCTTTTCATCTCCCTCCCTCCCTCCCTCCCTCCCTCCCTCCCTCCCTCCCTCCCTCCGTTTGCCCTAGAGAGTGCCTTAGCTCTCGTTCTCTGCTTTCAGCTCTCCTTCACCCTCTCTCTCTCTCTCTCTCTCTCTCTCTCTCTCTCTCTCTCTCTCTCTCTCTCTCTCTCTCTCTCTCTCTCTCTCTCTCTCTCTCTCTCTCTCTCTCTCTCTCTCTCTCTCTCTCTCTCTCTCTCTCTCTCTCTCTCTCTCTCTCTCTCTCTCTCTCTCTCTCTCTCTCTCTCTCTCTCTCTCTCTCTCTCTCTCTCTCTCTCTCTCTCTCCGTTCCCTTTCTCATGCAGACTGAAGAAATTGAATCAGATCGTAGGTAATTGTTCTGGGGACGATAATGTTGCCAGTGTGATTGATGATCTATCCTCTCTTTTTTTATTTTCTTCTACCTGGCAACATGCAGGTCTGTATTGAACACCTTATGTTGTAGCTACCTGAATGAAAACTGGGCTAGATTGTGTGTAAATAAGACTATGTGCCATATTCACGTTCTGTCTCAGAGTAAGAGTCCTGATCTAGGATCAGTTTTGCATTTCAGATGAATAAGATCACATGGACAGCGGGGACGTAAATCTAGATCAGCACTCCTACTTTACCCAAACCCTGATTCCATAGTCTAGACAGAGCTTGTATACAAACTGTTCTATTTTGTAGATTGCATGTAGAACTCGACAGATTACATCATACATGCCTGCACGCACGCACACACACACACACACACACACACACACACACACACACACACACACACACACAGCATATTTTGGAGAGAGACCGAGACCGGGAGGGGAACAATCTCTTAAGATCCAATCATTATTTTTATTTTTCTTTGTTGGTCTCTGGGGAGATAAATCTAGTTAGCTAAGTCAGTCATTTGCTAGGCCATCTGAAGCTAGATAAAGGCATCTGCCATTTGACTGTATTAGGGCAACATTTTGGAGTGACAGTGGAATCAACCAATCACATTTTGACTTAATGGGTGGGACCGTTTTTACAAAAAACCTATGGAAACGTCTGCCTTCTTGAAGGCCAACAGGTCACTGCGCAATAGCAAGCAGTAGTTTTCCCAAGGTCTAGCTAGCTAGCTTTTGTTGTCGGCTAGAAGATATTGTTGCTAATATGTTAGCTTCTCCCTATTAAATTTTTACTTTCAACAAGAAGTTACATTTCAAATGATCATCATCTGGTGAGTGGAACTGTGTTTTTTATTGCAGCATGATTGCTGTTGTTAGCTACCTCTTTGAAAAAAAGTGGAGCTGACAGCATTGTAGCAACATGAAATCTTATTCAAATCTGTTCATTTACAACCCCTTAAGGAACATTTTCTGACAAGCGACCACTTACAGGACACCTACTTTGTGCATAACACAAGTCATTTTTCCAACAAAACTCATTTTTCAAACCACTCCACAAATTTCTTGTTAACAAACTATAGTTTTGGCATGTCGGTTAGGACATCTACTTTGTGCATGACACAAGTAATTTTTCCAATTTTTCCTTCCACTACAATTGTTTACAGACAGATTATTTCACTTATAATTCCCTGTATCACAATTCCAGTGGGTCAGAAGTGTACATACACTAAGTTGACTGTACCTTTAAACAGCTTGGAAAATTCCAGAAAATCATGTCATGGTTTTAGAAGCTTCTGATAGGCTAATTGACATCATTTGAGTCAATTGGAGATGTACCTGTGGATGTATTTCAATGCCTACCTTCAAACTCAGTGCCTCTTTGGCCACTATCAGGAAATAACACTGATCGAATGTTGTCACACTTTTAACATGTTACTTATACCAGCTGTTGTATAATATGATACAAAACACAGGTGAAACTGAATTTTGACTGCACTGGGCCTTTAACATATATCCAAAGTGTGGATCTGGGTCTTGGAACCCAATGTCTAATTCTGGTATGGATGGTCTAATTCTGGTATGGATGGTCACAGAATTGTAGACATTATTCAGGATACAGAGAAAGACAGAGAGCTGACGGCATGCCTTCAAAAGCACTAAAAGGGTTCTCTCCCCTTTTCCCTAAAAGGGTTCTCTCCCCTTTTCCCCACTCCTGTCTCCCTCTCCCCTCTCTCTCTTCCCTAAGTAAGAGGCGAGCATTTATCTAATGAACGTGAAATGCAACAAGCTCTCAGTCTCACGTCAGAATTAGACGTTCATCCAAATGTCAAATTCAGAAGTTGTTCCAAACGTCCAATTTCAACATTTTTACGGTCAAGTTTAGGCAATAACTCGGACTTTTTTAAGGTTATGTTTAACTTTAGGCATTGACTCCCAAATCTTAAGGTTAGGCATTAACCACGAATGGTTAAGGTAAGGGTTAACGTTTGGGACAGGCTTAAAACCAAAATCTCAAAAACAACTTTCTATCACTGGTTTCCAAAACTGAACCTTTTGCCCCAGATGCCAAGCCGCCATCCGCGTCCACAACATCCCAGCAAAACAGAAACCTACTTGAAGGTAACAGCTCTCACTGTTGCCCCTAGTGGCCAGTTTCCACGTCATCTCCCGACGTCCTCAGACATGGATGGACGTCTAATACTGACTTGTATCACGGGTGACCTGGCTGGCAAAATGACAATGGCTTATTCAGCGTTCATACAGTATCTTCTACTGTAACGGAGGGCATCTCAGTCTCTCTCTCGCTCTATCCCAACCTCCCTCCCTGTTCCTCTCAATTTTCATCTCACCCCCCCCTGCAGAATTGTCTCTCATAAATATTTGACTTATCAAAACGAACCCCCTGAACTCAAGCTTTGTGCACAGCTGGGTGGCCTGTGTGATTTTGGTATCTGTGCGTGTGTGTTCGATATGAATGTGTTGATTTCTACTTTCTTCATTTCTATGCCTGTGTGCACATTTAAGACGTTTGTGATGTCCCATGTGATTGTAGTACGCATCTCTGTGCCACTTCACAAGTATGTATGCAGTGTATATGCCATTGGCATGGTGTTAGAGCATCTAGGGAATGTGTGTGTGTGTGTGTGTGTGTGTGTGTGTGTGTGCGCATTTGTGTGCAGTCGTGCGTCTTTCAGTTCGTGTGTCTCTCCAGTGAGTGACTAGGCCTATATTTTTTTTGGGGGGGGGGGGGGGGGGGGGCGGGGGTGTTGCCAGCTCTGGATCGGGAGTAGCTGCTATGTCGCTCAGCCAACCCTGCCCAATATGTGTGTGTCTTAGAGGCCTAGGCTTTACTAAGAGCCTGTCTCTGTAAATCTTTGATGCTCTCGCTGCCTCCCTCCTGAGACACATGGAGCGAGGGAGGAACGGAGGAAGGTAGAGAGAGGGAAGGAGGAAGAGAGCGAGTTGTGGCTCTGGCTCATGGTTTGGAGACAGCCATTCACTACCAAGCTTTCTTTTTGTCCTTCTCTCCATCTCACCCTCTTCTCTCTGCGTCCCTCCCTTTGCCCTTCTCTCCCTCTCTCTGAATTTTTAATCTCCACTCGCTCTTATCTTTCACATAATCCCCCCAGTTTTATCTTTCTCTCTTTCGCCAATTGTTCTTTTCTCTTACATTCTGTCCATCCCTCCTTTCTCAATCCTCCTTACCCTAGAGAGTACTGTATATCTCCCCTATAGCCCCCTCTCTCTCACCCTATCCTAATGATATTCCCTTTCTGTCTGCTTTTCTCTGATCCAGGATGAAATAGTTTACTATTCTAGTTCTCTGACTGTTCTGTGGGACTATCTTAACTCTGAACTGTGTGTGTGTATGTGAAAGTGTGTGTGCGTGCACATATCTGTGTGTGTGTGTCTGTGTAAATCTTATTTCCTCTCCTCTCCTCTCCCTCGGACTATTAAACCAGTGCTGTCCTTTTACCCTCGTCACAACACCCCGATCCAACACCCCAACCCAACACCCCAACCCGACAGCCCATCCCAACAACCCAGGCCTGAGGACATCACTCAGATAAATTGAAATACAGAGCTGTGCTAGAGGCAGAGAATAGCAAGATGAAAGGGCCTGCTGGTCTCACTGTCTGACGGCTGCACTGACGGATGGCTGGGTCTAGAAGGTCTTGGCATACTACTGAGATTTACTGGGGACTTTACTGTAGGACTACTGAACTGTACTGTTTGGAGGTACCCGGCCATAGGGAACAGGCCTGCAGACTCAGTGGCTAGGTTGGTTGAGAATTACAGTTTGGATGAGTAATAGATGTCTCCATTACTCTATCTCTCTATATGGGGCGGCAGGTAGCCTAGTGCTTAGAGCGTTGGGCCAGTAACCGAAAGGTTGCTAGATTGAATTCCTGAGCTGACAAGGTAAAAATCTGTCGTTCTGCCCCTGAACAAGGCAGTAAATCCACTGTTCCTAGGCCGTCAATGTAAATAAGAATTTGTTCTTAACTGACCTGCCTAGTTAAATCAAGGTAAAAATATATATGTACAGTTGAAGTCGGAAGTTTACATACACTTAGGTTGGAGTCATTAAAACTCATTTTTCAACCACTCCACAAATTTCTTGTTAACAAACTATAGTTTTGGCAAGTCAGTTAGGACATCTACTTTGTGCATGACACAAGTAATTTTCCCAACAATTGTTTACAGACAAGATTATTTCACTTATAATTCACTGTATCACAATTCCAGTGGGTCAGAAGTTTACATACACTAAGTTGACTGTGCCTTTAAACAGCTGGAAAATTCAAGAAAATTATGTCATGGCTAGAAGCTTCTGATAGGCTAATTGACATCATTTGAGTCAATTGGAGATGTACCTGTGGATGTATTTCAAGGCCTACCTTCAAACTCAGTGCCTCTTTGCTTGACATCATGGGAAAATCTAAAGAAATCAGCCAAGATCTCAGAAAAAAAATTGTAGACCTCCACAAGTCTGGTTCATCCTTGGGAGCAATTTCCAAATGCCTGAAGGTACCACGTTTATCTGTACAAACAAGAGTACGCAAGTATAAACACCATGAACCACACAGCCGTCATACCTCTCAGGAAGGAGACGCGTTCTGTCTCCTGGAGATTAACGTACTTTGGTGCGAAAAGTGCAAATCAATCCCAGAACAACAGCAAAGGACCTTGTGAAGATGCTGGAGGAAACCGGTACATAAGTATCTATATCCACAGTAAAACGAGTCCTATATCGACATAACCTGAAAGGCCGCTCAGCAAGGAAGAAGCCACTGCCCCAAAACCGCCATAAAAAAGCCAGACTACGGTTTGCAACTGCACATCGGGACAAAGATCGTACTTTTTGGAGAAATGTCCTCTGGTCCGATGAAACAAAAATAGAACTGTTTGGCCATAATGACCATCGTTATGTTTGGAGGAAAATGGGGGAGGCTTGCAAGCCAAAGAACACCATCCCAACCGTGAAGCACGGAGGTGGCAGCATCATGTTGTGGGGGTGCTTTGCTGCAGGAGGGACTGGTGCACTTCACAAAATAGATGGCATCATGAGGAGGAAAATTATGTGGATATATTGAAGCAACATCTCCAGACATCAGTCAGAAAGTTAAAGCTTGGTCGCAAATGGGTCTTCCAAATGTACAATGACCCCAAGCATACTTCCAAAGTTGTGGCAAAATGGCTTAAGGACAACAAAGTCAAAGTATTGGAGTGGCCATCACAAAGCCCTGATCTCAGTCCTATAGAACATTTGTGGGCAGAACTGAAAAAGCTTGTGCGAGCAAGGAGGCCTACAAACCTGACTTAGTGACACCAGCTCTGTCAGGAGGAATGGGCCAACATTCACCCAACTTATTGTGGGAAGCTTATGGAAGGCTACCCAAAACGTTTGACCCAAGTTAAACAATTTAAAGGCAATGCTACCAAATACTAATTGAGTGTATGTAAACTTTTGACCCACTGGGAATGTGATGAAAGAAATAAAAGCTGAAATAAATCATTCTCTCTACTTTTACATTTACATTTAAGACATTTAGCAGACGCTCTTATCCAGAGCGACTTACAAATTGGTGCATTCACCTTATAATATCCAGTGGAACAACCACTTTACAATAGTGCATCTAAATCTTTTAAGGGGGGGGGGGTTAGAAGGATTACTTTATCCTATCCCAGGTATTCCTTAAAGAGTTGGGGTTTCAGGTGTCTCCGGAAGGTGGTGATTGACTCCGCTGTCCTGGCGTCGTGAGGGAGCTTGTTCCACCATTGGGGTGCCAGAGCAGCGAACAGTTTTGACTGGGCTGAGCGGGAACTGTGCTTCCTCAGAGGTAGGGAGGCGAGCAGGCCAGAGGTGGATGAACGCAGTGCCCTTGTTTGGGTGTAGGGCCTGATCAGAGCCTGAAGGTACGGAGGTGCCGTTCCCCTCACAGCTCTGTAGGCAAGCACCATGGTGTTGTAGCGGATGCGAGCTTCAACTGGAAGCCAGTGGAGAGAGCGGAGGAGCGGGGTGACGTGAGAGAACTTGGGAAGGTTGAACACCAGACGGGCTGCGGCGTTCTGGATGAGTTGTAGGGGTGTAGTGGCACAGGCAGGGAGCCCAGCCAACAGCGAGTTGCAGTAATCCAGGCGGGAGATGACAAGTGCCTGGATTAGGACCTGCGCCGCTTCCTGTGTGAGGCAGGGTCGTACTCTGCGAATGTTGTGGAGCATGAACCTACAGGATCGGGTCACCGCCTTGATGTTAGTGGAGAACGACAGGGTGTTGTCCAGGGTCACGCCGAGGCTCTTAGCACTCTGGGAGGAGGACACAAGGGAGTTGTCAACCGTGATGGCGAGATCATGGAACGGGCAGTCCTTCCCCGGGAGGAAGAGCAGCTCCGTCTTGCCGAGGTTCAGCTTGAGGTGGTGATCCGTCATCCACACTGATATGTCTGCCAGACATGCAGAGATGCGATTCGCCACCTGGTTGTCAGAAGGGGGAAAGGAGAAGATTAATTGTGTGTCGTCTGCATAGCAATGATAGGAGAGACCATGTGAGGATATGACAGAGCCAAGAGACTTGGTGTATAGCGAGAATAGGAGAGGGCCTAGAACAGAGCCCGGGGGGACACCAGTGGTGAGAGCACGTGGTGCGGAGACAGATTCTCGCCACGCCACCTGGTAGGAGCGACCTGTCAGGTAGGACGCAATCCAAGCGTGGGCCGCGCCGGAGATGCCCAGCTCGGAGAGGGTGGAGAGGAGGATCTGATGGTTCACAGTATCAAAGGCAGCAGATAGGTCTAGAAGGATGAGAGCAGAGGAGAGAGAGTTAGCTTTAGCAGTGCGGAGAGCCTCCGTGACACAGAGAAGAGCAGTCTCAGTTGAATGCCCAGTCTTGAAACCTGACTGATTAGGATCAAGAAGGTCATTCTGAGAGAGATAGCAAGAGAGCTGGCCAAGGACGGCACGTTCAAGAGTTTTGGAGAGAAAAGAAAGAAGGGATACTGGTCTGTAGTTGTTGACATCAGAGGGATCGAGTGTAGGTTTTTTCAGAAGGGGTGCAACTCTCGCTCTCTTGAAGACGGAAGGGACATAGCCAGCGGTCAAGGATGAGTTGATGAGCGAGGTGAGGTAGGGTAGGGGAGAAGGTCTCCGGAAATGGTCTGGAGAAGAGAGGAGGGGATAGGGTCAAGTGGGCAGGTTGTTGGGCGGCCGGCCGTCACAAGACGCGAGATTTCATCTGGAGAGAGAGGGGAGAAAGAGGTCAAAGCACAGGGTAGGGCAGTGTGAGCAGGACCAGCGGTGTCGTTTGACTTAGCAAACGAGGATCGGATGTCGTCAACCTTCTTTTCAAAATGGTTGACGAAGTCATCCGCAGAGAGGGAGGAGGGAGGGGGGGAGGATTCAGGAGGGAGGAGAAGGTAGCAAAGAGCTTCCTAGGGTTAGAGGCAGATGCTTGGAATTTAGAGTGGTAGAAAGTGGCTTTAGCAGCAGAGACAGAAGAGGAAAATGTAGAGAGGAGGGAGTGAAAGGATGCCAGGTCCGCAGGGAGGCGAGTTTTCCCCATTTCCGCTCGGCTGCCCGGAGCCCTGTTCTGTGAGCTCGCAGTGAGTCGTCGAGCCACGGAGCAGGAGGGGAGGACCGAGCCGGCCTGGAGGATAGGGGACAGAGAAAATCAAAGGATGCAGAGAGGGAGGAGAGGAGGGTTGAGGAGGCAGAATCAGGAGATAGGTTTGAGCAGAGGGAAGAGATGATAGGATGGAAGAGGAGAGAGTAGCGGGAGAGAGAGAGCGAAGGTTGGGACGGCGCAATACCATCCGAGTAGGGGCAGAGTGAGAAGTGTTGGATGAGAGCGAGAGGGAAAAGGATACAAGGTAGTGGTCAGAGACTTGGAGGGGAGTTGCAATGAGATTAGTGGAAGAACAGCATCTAGTAAAGATGAGGTCAAGCGTATTGCCTGCCTTGTGAGTAGGGGGGGAAGGTGAGAGGGTGAGGTCAAAAGAGGAGAGGAGTGGAAAGAAGGAGGCAGAGAGGAATGAGTCAAAGGTAGACGTGGGGAGGTTAAAGTCACCCAGAACTGTGAGAGGTGAGCCATCCTCAGGAAAGGAACTTATCAAGGCGTCAAGCTCATTGATGAACTCTCCAAGGGAACCTGGAGGGCGATAAATGATAAGGATGTTAAGCTTGAAAGGGCTGGTAACTGTGACAGCATGGAATTCAAATGAGGAGATAGACAGATGGGTCAGGGGAGAAAGAGAGAATGTCCACTTGGGAGAGATGAGGATTCCAGTGCCACCACCCCGCTGGCTCGATGCTCTAGGGGTATGCGAGAACACGTGGGCAGACGAGGAGAGAGCAGTAGGAGTAGCAGTGTTATCTGTGGTAATCCATGTTTCCGTCAGCGCCAGGAAGTCTAGGGACTGGAGGGTAGCATAGGCTGAGATGAACTCAGCCTTGTTGGCCGCAGACCGGCAGTTCCAGAGTCTGCCGGAGATCTGGAACTCCACGTGGGTCGTGCGCGCTGGGACCACCAGGTTAGAGTGGCAGCGGCCACGCGGTGTGGAGCGTTTGTATGGCCTGTGCAGAGGGGAGAGAACAGGGATAGACAGACACATAGTTGACAAGCTACAGAAGAGGCTACGCTAATGCAAAGGAGATTGGAATGACAAGTGGACTACACGTCTCGAATGTTCAGAAAGTTAAGCTTACGTTGCAAAAATCTTATTGACTAAAAATGACGAAAATGATACAGTACTGCTGGCTGGTGGAGTAGGCTAGCTAGCCGTGGCTGCGTTGTTGACTTTGAACGTGTAGCTGGCTAGGTAACCTCGATAGTTTCAGTACTACACCTTGTCATGATACAAAAGCAACTTTGTAGCTAGCGAACATAACACTAATCAAGACGTTCCTTTGTAATGTATTTAGTTTCTACAATGCTGCTCGTCGGTAATAGTTGGCTGGGTTTGGAAAAATGGCGTCGCGGGGGACGGAAATAGCTGGCTAGCTAACCTCGATAATTACTAAACTACACAATTATCAAGCTATGACAAAGACAACTATGTAGCTAGCTAGCTAACACTGCACTAGTCAAATCGTTCCGTTGTAAAGTATTAGTATCTACAGCGCTGCTAGTCGGTAACGGTTGGCTAGCTAGCAGTGGGTTAATGATGACTAGGTGTGTTGACTAAGTCTGGCGTCGCGTCGCGGCTGGCTAGCTAGCCTCGATAATTACTCTAAACTACACAATTATCTTAGATGCAAATACAACTATGTAGCTGGCTAACTAACACTAACACTACACTAATCAAGTCGTTCCGTTGTAATGTAATAGTTTCTACAGTGCTGCTGGTTGGCTAGCTAGCAGTGTTGACTAGCTAGCTAGCAGTGATGACTACGTTAGGAGGACGAAGATAGCTAACCTCGATAATTACTCGATAATTACTCTAATTATTCTAAACTACACGATTATCTTTGATACAAAGACGGCTATGTAGCTAGCTAAGAAAAATTGCTCAGATCAAACAAATCAAACCGTTGTAATGTAATGAAGTGTAATATTACCTGTGGAGCGAAGCGTAGTGCGACTGCTCGCTCCAAACCGGCAGATATTTCACATTCTTAAAATAAAGTGGTGATCCTATCTGACCTAAGACAGGGAATTTTTACTTGGCTTAAATATCAGGAATTGTGAAAAGTTTAAATGTATTTGGCTAAGGTGTATGTACATTTCCAACTTCAATATATATATATATAATATATATATATATACACACATATATATATATATATATATATATACAGTATATATCTGTCCCTGTCTTTCACTTCTCTCCTTGTCTTTCTACTCACCCCACCCCCCTGTTCTTATCAAAAGTTTAAGGAGGTTTCTGTTCACCAATGGCTGATACCTCTACCCTTTCAAATCCCTCTCTCTATCCTTCTCTCTCTCTCCTGTTCCATTTCTCTCTCTCTCCCTCTCTCTCTCTCGCTCTCTCTGTTCACCTCTCTCGCTCAGTCTCCCGCTCTCTTGGCTTTGTTCACTTGATTAAGCCCAGCTGTCACCCTCATCCGAAACCGTTCTTGTTACATTGTTACATAAATTAGCTGTGGTTCTCAGGCTCCTAGCTAGCGCTGTTGATTTGGCCTGACGTCACTCTCCCTTGTTTATGCATTTGACACACAGCTCATTTGCTTTCCACTGCACTTCGTCTCGGGCCAGCCAGTGTGTGAGTCTGTGAGTGTGTGTGTGTGTGTGTGTGTGTGTGCCTGCATGCATGTGTGTGTGTGAATGTGTCTAACTGTGTTGTGTGGCGTACGCCAGCCATTAAACTCAAGTCAATCATGTCCTCCTTCTCCAAACACGTCTCGTCCCTCCATTGCTTCTCCCAGAGTTGATTATTATCTTTCATATTTTGGCAGGCCAATAAAATCAAACCCTGACTAAAGGATTGGTCTGGGTGGGTAGGAATAGATTTGGCTGGCGCTTCTGCTGCTGCTGTGTTTTGCTTTCTTAAATCTTCCAGGCAGAGGTTTGTGTATGTGTTTGTGCGTGTGCGAGAGCTATATAGTGCGAAGGAGAGTGTTTATGAAAACTGTGTGTGTATATAAGTGTGTCAGAGTGTGTGTCTGTCTTTAGGGTGCCAATGCCTACAAGAAGATCTCACAGTTTGACAAATTTGACTTCAGATTCCAACGTTTGTCCATTGCTATCGCCTACGTCTCGCGGCTGGTTAAGTTTAGGCATTTATTCCGAATGGTTAAGTTAAGGGTTAAAGTTTTGGATAAAAATGTTAAAATAAGAGCCTATCGCTGGCTTAGGCCCACCCGACACCAATGTACACAACGCCCAAATCTACTTGATGGTAATAGCGCTCACCGCTGCCCCTAGTGGACAGTTGAAGGCATCTCTCAATGTCCTGGACGGACGTCGGATTTCGAAGTTGATCTTGAGCGACCTGGTTGGCCAATGCAGTGTGTGTGCATGTGCGTGAGTGCATTGTGTGTGTGTGTGTGTGTGTGTGTGTGTGTGTGTGTGTGTGTGTGTGTGTGTGTGTGTGTGTGTGTGTGTGTGTGTGTGTAGGTCCACAGCAGGGTGCCAAGACAGTTAGAGCATGGTGCATGCGCCAGGGTGGACGTGGCTGTGACATTGAGGTGACGGCAGTGTAAATCATTTGTTGCTCTCCCAGGCTGGGGGTAAGAAGTTTGACCTCTGGAGAGAGAGAGAGAGAGAGTCAGAGGGAAGAAGAGGGGGAGAGAGAAAGAGAGAGGGAGAGATGTTGCGTCTGTGTAGGGAAAAAGAGAGTAAGGCTCTAGCATACACAGCCATTTTGAGCCAGGGCCAGGAGATTGTCCTGAGCACATGACTCAACAAGGAAAAACTCTGGATAGTGTTGCTGATCAGGTTACATGGCCAGGGAAAACTCCTGGCACTAGTCTGAGCTTACTGTCCCTCTGAACAGTCCGTAGAGCATGAACCTAAAGCAGTGTGATTATTTTTGCTGCTTTATTACAGTGTCTGTTTCTCATTGAGTCTGGGTGGATGTGAGCAGCATGCGGATGCCGCAGTGTTGTTGTAGACTACAGCGTTAGGCAGATAACCAAAGAAATCCTTCACTAAGTAGGACACTGCTACAAAGCGATGCGAAACCAAACCACTCAGACGTCTAGTGAAGATACTCTCCACAATGAACAACAACAACAAAAATACTCTTCTACCTCTCTTTCCCTACATTTTTTCACCAATCCTTTCTTTACCTTTCCCTCAGTCCACTCTCGTTTCTTCAGTTTTTAACGGACACGCGCGCTTATTGTATTTGACGGCCTCAGAGTCTCCGTCGTCTTTCGTCTGACAGACGACACGCAGCCGCTGTTAGGAGCGGGAGGGTTGAACACCACCCTAGGGCTGTCTCTTCACGCTGTAGGCTTCAATGTGAAGAGACGTCTCGTGGGAACACAGCGCCTAATGCACCGTTATACAACTAAATATACAGCAGACACAGACCCTAGATGACACTTAGACGCTCTCTGGTATATGCTGCTGCCATTAGATAATGATTCATTTCACAGTCCAGACCGATGTTCAGTGCTCTTCAATGCTGGCATGGGCCCACTTCCACTCTCTGTCTGTCTCAGATTATGTTATGAGAGAGAGAGAGAGAGAGAGAGAGAGAGAGAGAGAGAGAGAGAGAGAGAGAGAGAGAGAGAGAGAGAGAGAGAGTTTGTGTCTTTATCAGAGTGTGTGTCTTTGTCAGAGTGTGTGTAAGAGAACGGTAAAGGTAGAGAGTGAGCAAGAGAGGGAGAGTCTCCATGGACTTCTCACTGTATTGTCCAGTCTGATTATTCTCAAAGTTGGACAGCAGTGGAGATTGGTTAGTGTTTTTCTTAACTGGCCCCCAGGGGATGAATAACGTTTGTCTTGTAGTATACTGTACTGCACTATATAATGTGCTTATGAGTTATGTTGTTGTAGTACATTTTGGTCAGTGTAGCACAGACAGGCAGTGAAGGTCCGCAGGCTCATTCCCATCTCAGTAGCTAATTCTACTTAAGAAAAAGGAAACAAGGAAAGCACACACACACACACACACACACACACACACACACACACACAGCGTTGGGTCAGGGAAATTACCAGGCCACTCAGTCCATCCAGTGTTTACCATCGGATTAGACGCTCTGTTTTCATAATGGAATTTTCCTGGGAACGCCACGGCTATAATCTGTGTCTAAAACACAAACTTCACCGACCGCAGACTCACCCGAGGGTGCAGAAGTAGCCTACCTCATCTAATGGGAAGTAGCAACATGGGGTTTAGATGGCTAAGTGTCCTTTTATTGGTGTTTCTGGACCCAAACGGATATTGGGTTGTTGGGTTGTAATGAGGTTTTAATGAAGAAATCTGTTTTGTATGTGTGGATGTGTGTGTGCGTACTTGGTGTGTGTGTGTGTATGTGTGTGCCTGTGTGTGTGTGTTTTGTATGTGGAGTGTGGTGTGTGTGAATGTGTGTTTTGTGTGTGTGTGTGTGTGTGTGGATGGGGTGAGTGTGGTGTGGATGGATGGGGTGTGTGTGTGTTGATGGGGTGTGTGTGTGTGTGTGTGTGTGTGTGTGTGTGTGTGTGTGGATGGGGTGAGTGTGGTGTGGATGGATGGGGTGTGTGTGTGTTGATGGGGTGTGTGTGTGTGTGTCCGACCTCCTACTGAGTACAGCATTTCTACTCTCTAATGAAAAGTGTCCTTTCTGTAAAGAGAAAGTCAGTGCTGCTGTAAAGGAACTCCAGAGGACTTTTAGGTAATAAAGACATCTGTCTTGGCTTGGTTGGTGTAGTTAAGGACTACTGCTGTTACATTGATACAGTGGTTTAGAGCTGCTGGGAAGGAAAGGAACAAGTCACTTCGATGGCTGTACTGTTAATGAGACTGTCACAGGGCTGAGAAAGTTAAAGGAAGAGGTGTTCTTTTTTTGTTAGGACAAGACTGTTAAGGATCCACCCCTTTTTTCAAATGTTTGCCTAAAATGACATACCCAAATCTAACTGCCTGTAGCTCAGGACCTGAAGCAAGGATATGTATATTCTTGATACCATTTGAAAGGAAACACTTTGAAGTTTGTGGAAATTTGAAATGAATGTAGGAGAATATAACACATTAGATCTGGTAAAAGATAATACAAAGAAAACCAACCGTTTTTTTTTGTATTTTTTTTGTACAATCTTTTTTGAAATACAAGAGAAATGCCATAATGTACTATTCCAGCCCAGGTGGAATTTCGATTTTGGGCACTAGATGGCAGCAGTGTATGTGCAAAGTTTTAGACTGAACTAATCAACTGTTGCATTTCTGTTCAAAATTTTGTATCAAGACTGCCCAAATGCGCCTAATTGGTTAATAACTTTTCAAGTTCATAACTGTGCACTCTCCTCAAACAATAGCATGGTATTCTTTCACTGTAATAGCTACTGTAAATTGGACAGTGCAGTTAGATTAACAAGAATTTAAGCTTTCTGCCAATATCAGATATGTCTATGTCCTGGGGAATTTTCTTGTTTCTTACAACCTCATGCTAATCGCATTAGCCTACGTTATCTGTTCTCTCTAACTTTAATTTCTGTCTTCCGTTGTCTACTTGATCGTTTCTCCCACGTATTTTCTCTCACTTTTTACCTTTCTGCTTCTCTGTTCCACTCTCTCTCTTTCTCTCCCCCCCCTCTTGCTCTCTCTTTCATGGGTGTGGCCTGCTGTAAGCCAGTGCCCTTTCTCCCCTCTCCTCCTGTTTCTCTCTCTCCCCAGCTCCCTCTGTTAGTCTTTGATCTCCAGTCCTTCTCTCAGCACCTCTGCTTCACCACTGTACAAAAAAAGGTTTCTCTCCAATTTAGAAGCTGCAGGTGGGAACAGAGCTGTGCTTTATGGCTGGCCTTGTTATATGAGCACTGCTATATTATTCACACAGCAGGAGTGTTAAACTCAGGTGGAGCTATTGTATGCCAGCGCATTTTGTACCCTCATGATTTCTGGGCTGTTGGAGAAAAATGCATGTAACACTCTGTAGTTATGATGGCAAAACTGGAAAAAGAGATGTTTAACGCAAAAGGTCACACTAAGCCAATTTGCCTTTCTTACAACTTACCTCCTCTTGCATGACTGTAAAGTTCAAACACTTAGGGGAAGTGTTACAAGGAGATACATTGTGAACCTACACACTGAAGAAGGCTGTAAAGCCGAAACGTCTGTGTACTCTATCCCCAATGCAGTGAAAAAAGAAAAAAAATGAAGTAAGCTTTATGCCAATTTTTTTTTTTAGTGCGGACTCATTACACCTTTTGTTTGTTTCATGGGTTTTACGCAGCAGCCAAGCTTCTGGGAGAACGCCACTGCCCCCTTTTGATTAGATACAATGTGATCCAACACAAAATTCTCCTCAACTCCTGTGTTAGTCATTTGTATAGTAGCTTGACAAAGTGAATGAATGCGTTTTTTTAATGAATTTAAGTTAATTGAAGGAATTGAATGAATGAATGTTCATAAATACCCAGAATACTCTGTGTTGTTGTGGATGATGGTGTTGATGGTCACTGTGTCTCCAGGACCTGTAATTGGTCTGAGCGTGTGCTGACATGCAGGTGTGTCTGTTTCTCAGTTGACACACTGCTCTTTGTACAGTTTCATCAACAAATGTTAAGCTTTCCTCACTTCAAATGAACATGGAAATTATCCCAGTGCATTAATGGTCCAATGCAGCCGTTTTTATCTCAATATCAAGTAATTTCCGGGTAACAATTAAGTATCTTACTGTGATTGTTTTCAATTGAAATGGTTAAAATAAACAAAAATAGTTTCACGTCCTGACCAGTATAAGGGGTTATTTGTTATTGTAGTTTGGTCAGGACGTGGCAGGGGTGTGTTTGTTTAGTGTTTCGGGGTTTGTTGGGCTATGTTATTATTTAAGAGGGGTGTTTGTTTAGAGTGTTTTGGGGTTTGTTGGGTTATGTTATTGTTCGTCTATTTCTATGTTAGTTCTAGTATGTCTATTTCTATGTGGTGTTTGTTGGGTTGACCTTCAATTAGAAGCAGCTGCTCCTCGTTGCTTCTAATTGAAGGTCCTATTTAAGAGGGGTGTTTTTCTATGGGATTTTGTGGGTAGTTGTTTCTTGTTTAGCTGTGTGCCTGAAAAGACTGTTATCGTCGTTATTTTTGTATACTTTTGTTTTGGTTTTCCTTCTTTCTGCCGAATAAAAGAAGATGAGTATACACAGTCCCGCTGCATTTTGGTCTAATCCCTATGACACCCGTGACAAATAGCTTCTTAGCAAAGAGCAATTTCTAAAGCAAGAATTTTGTTAGGACTATCTGGGCGTGGTCTGAGTGGGGAGGGGAAAACTGAAAACCAGCTGTTATTGGAAGAGAGGTTTGGAACTCTTTCTTATTGGTCTATTAACTAATTTACCACCTGGTGATGTCACCAGGCAGACCAAAACTCCATCCCACCAAAACAGGCAGAAATTTCAGGCAGTCTTTTCAAACAGCTTTTACACTGAAAGAGCATTGTTATAATTTTCACAATTCCACAGTATTATTCTAACCTCATAGTGTGGAACTATAAAGCACAGGAAAATCGTGTTCTTGACTGCACTGGGCCTTTTAAGTAATTTCATGTAGCCGATAGTGGCATTGATTGATGAACATTGTATAGAAAGTCTGGCTAGTTATCAACAAAGCATCAGTGAAGTCAGAGTTATGCAATCCAGTCTGGACATGTAGAAAGAGGCTGCTGTTTGAAGACATGTTCATTACTGTACTGTAGACACAAAGAGAAAACACACACGCACGCACACACACACACACACACACACACACACACACACACACACACACACTTGCATACTTGTGCCTGTGGGCATATTTTTGTGTTCATTGAAATCAAGTGCAACAATATAACCTAAGTAACCTATACAAAAGAGATCGACCACAGCAGTCTCTCACTGGTCATGAGACTGTATGAACTTCCTGGTTGACTTTCGAATCACCATCCCATCCTGCTCTCCCATAAACTCCCAAAGATAAAATCCCCCTAAAGATCAAATGTTGCATGATCTGACATGCTCTTTCTGGCATGGCTTGTCGTGTCTGACAGATAAGAAGTTAATTAAACGTGCTATTCCGTCCATTCAGTGTCATTCTCTGATGCCAGTGTGGCATGATCTCAGGAAGCGACTGGCGAGCCACGGTTGGAGAGCTTGACACACAAAGGAGGGCTTTGTGGCTGGCTGTGGTGCAGGGGAAAGAGTGCAATGATGTCAGAGGAATACACGCCCGTTGTGTGTAGCTACACGCAACGGGCGATTCTCACGCCCACTCAAAACACACTCAGACACACTTTCACTCTGCATCTCAGAGTGGTTGGGATGAAGATGATGATAATGAAGATGATGATGGTGATTTCATTATGACAAGGGATTAACAAGATAAAGTTTAGAATACTAATGATGATGATATCAGTTTGACATGGATTAGGAAGAGTACCTTTTCCACCCTGCACTGTGAATGTTTACACGCTGTGTTCAATAAAGACATGAAAACGTATAATTGTTTGTGTGTTATTAGTTTAAGCAGACTGTTTTTGTCTATTGTTGTGACCTACAGTGAGGGAAAAAAGTATTTGATCCCCTGCTGATTTTGTATGTTTGCCCACTGACAAAGAAATTATCAGTCTATAATTTTAATGGTAGGTTTATTTGAACAGTGAGAGACAGAATAACAACAAAAAAATCCAGAAAAACGCATGTCAAAAATGTTATAAAATGATTTGCATTTTAATGAGGGAAATAAGTATTTGACCCCTCTGCAAAACATGACTTAGTACTTAGTGGCAAAACCCTTGTTGGCAATCACAGAGGTCAGACATTTCTTGTAGTTGGCCACCAGGTTTGCACACATCTCTGGAGGGATTTTGTCCCACTCCTCTTTGCAGATCTTCTCCAAGTCATTAAGGTTTTGAGGCTGACGTTTGGCAACTCGAACGTTCAGCTCCCTCGGTACATGGCCCCATCCATCGTCCCTTTGATGTGGTGAAGTTGTCCTGTCCCCTTGGCAGAAAAACACCCCCAAAGCATAATGTTTCCACCTC
This sequence comes from Salmo salar, assembly GCF_965601325.2. Taxonomy (NCBI): domain Eukaryota; kingdom Metazoa; phylum Chordata; class Actinopteri; order Salmoniformes; family Salmonidae; genus Salmo; species Salmo salar. The sequence goes on from NC_138304.1 coordinate 18,942,641, forward strand.
CATGTTTGACGGTGGGGATGGTGTTCTTGGGGTCATAGGCAGCATTCCTCCTCCTCCAAACACGGCGAGTTGAATTGATGCCAAAGAGCTCCATTTTGGTCTCATCTGACCACATCACTTTCACCCAGTTGTCCTCTGAATCATTCAGATGTTCATTGGCAAACTTCAGACGGGCATGTATAAGTGCTTTCTTGAGCAGGGGGACCTTGCGGGCACTGCAGGATTTCAGTCCTTCACGGCGTAGTGTGTTACCAATTGTTTTCTTGGTGACTATGGTCCCAGCTGCCTTGAGATCATTGACAATATCCTCCCGTGTAGTTCTGGGCTGATTCCTCACCGTTCTCATGATCATTGCAACTTCACGAGGTGAGATCTTGCATGGAGCCCCAGGCCGAGGGAGATTGACAGTTCTTTTGTGTTCCTTCCATTTGCGAATAATCGCACCAACTGTTGTCACCTTCTCACCAAGCTGCTTGGCGATGGTCTTGTAGCCCATTCCAGCCTTGTGTAGGTCTATAGTCTTGTCCCTGACATCTTTGGAGAGCTCTTTGGTCTTGGCCATGGTGGAGAGTTTGGAATCTGATTGATTGATTGCTTCTGTGGACAGGTGTATTTTATACAGGTAACAAGGTGAGATTAGGAGCACTCCCTTTATAACCTACCATTAAAATTATAGACGGATCATTTCTTTGTCAGTGGGCAAATGTACAAAATCAGCAGGGGATCAAATACTTTTTTCCCTCACTGTAGATGAAGTTCAGATCAAAATTTATGACCAATTTATGTGGAAATCCAGGTATTTCCAAAGGTTTCAAATACTTTTTCTTGCCACTGTATGTTTGGAACATCGAATCACAATAAAATCTTAGTATCGAATCACAACACATAATGAATCGTGAGTATCGCAATACATATCGTATCGACACCTAAGTATCGTGAAGTAGAGGCTCCTCAGAGGAGGAAGGGGAGGACCATCCTCCTCAGTGAATTTCAGAAAAATAAAAAGTGAAACATTAAAAAAGTTATCCTTTTCAGATAAAACTATGCTATATTCACGTCACCAAAGCATTTATTAAAACACACTGTTTTGCAATGAAGGTCTACAGTAGCCTCAACAGCGCTCTGCAGGGTAGCACCATGTTGTAGCCGGAAGACAGCTAGCTTCCGTCCTCCTCTGGATACATTGACTTCAATACAAAACCTAGGAGGCTCATGGTTCTCACCCTCTTCCATAGACTTACACAGTATTATGACAACTTCTAGAGGACGTCCTCCAACCTATCAGAAATCTTGCAGCGTGAACTGACATGTTGTTCACCAGAGAACTAATCTAGTACTGAAAGCATAAGCTACAGCTAGCTAGCACTGCAGTGCATAAAATGTGGTGAGTAGTTGACTCAAAGAAAGAGAAAGACAATAGCTTAACATTTCTGAACAAATTAATATCTTCAAAAAGGAGGAGATAGAGAGAGAGCTAGCTATATTTTGTTGTATTTTTTAGCTGTCACTTTCACTTAGCTAGCAAATGCAGCTACATAGTTTAGCCTACTCAAACACCCGGCTCAAATAGAGAGGGATGCTATATCAGCTACCTGGCTATGGCTATCCAACACTGGAACTCTTCCAAGTCAAGGTAAGCTTTTGGTTTTATTAATTTATTGCCACCGGGGCCCGACACTGTACTGCATGATTGTAGCGGGTTTACTAATGCGTTAGTCCTAGTAACTATGTTGACTATGACGTTAGCTAATATGGTGACAATGATGTAGGCTGTGTGTGCTGTTAGCGGTTATGGTATGAAGGTTTGGCTTGGAAAGCTTTTTCCCCTGGTCACAGACAGCTGTTGTGTTGTGTACTGAAGTCCACAAGTGAAGGGAAATGGTGAGAGGAGCAGAGCGCGTAGATGTGAGAAGGAATTATACAACGAGCAAAGTGATCATGCGGTTGTATGTGGCTACTTGAAAGTGAACTGTGTTTGCGGGTGATCCGGGCTGTATTCATTCTGCCAATTCTGTTGAAAAACGTTTCTTAAACGGAAGGAAACGGTACGAAATGGGGATAAACACACCTGAATTTGTCCAATAGAAACTCTCGTCTGCAACTGTTTGGACTAATGATTACACCGTAGATCAGCTAGATGAAGGCAAGAGTGTCCAAGGCGGTATTGAATGTGTCAATGTCTGGCACCTTGATTACTCCAATTTGTCTGGCAACCTGTTCATCTACGTTGTAAACTTTCATTTGTAGGCCTGGTTGTAGCAACCTCATGATGGGTATAGGACAAATTTGAGTATCATGTAGTAGCCTAAACCTATCAATGTTACATTGACCAGGGTGAATGAAATATGAATGACCGTCATCCAACATGCTGTAATAGAAATAAGGCCATGTTCATAAAAAAATATATATAATTCTCCCTCATCTTAAACTGCGCCGACCGCCACTGGTATAGTGGTTATATCGTATCATGAGGTTCCTGGTCATTCCCAGCCCTGCTGTCTATTCCTCTTCTCCTCTTTCTCTCCCTTACTCTCTCTCACACTATTTTTCTCTCTCTCTCTCTCTGTCACTCACTCACTCTCTTTAGGCAAGGATAACCATCTACCCTTTCAGCAGAGGCCAGCTCTCTTTCTTTCATACTTTCTCCTTTCCCTCTTTCTTCCTCCGCTACCGCTCTCTCTCCATCTCTTTCTCTTAGTAGAGAAAGTACAGAGGTAGATAACCATCTACCCTTTCAGCAGAAGCCATCTCTCAGTAATGAGTGTTTGGAGCATGGTAGTGATAGTGGAGAATACCACCGTTGTCCTCTCCACTGTGGTGCGTTCTAACAGCTCAGGAAAGAGGAGGTTATTTTCTGATTAATATTTGGGCAGCAGCGAGATAAGTTTGTCTAATTTTAATGTGTTGGTTGGATGAGAGGGCGTGCTGTATTAACAAGGCTGATTGGTCTATAGATGAGCCTCTCATGTAATCATTTTACAGGTCATTTTCAGAGGACAGGTTAGCATGGTTGCGCAGGTTTTGTCAGGTAGGCAGTAATGAATTAGCCTCATGGCTAACGCCTTATTCACCAGATACCATTGGAATATCAGTTATGTTTCATGAGCTAAAATAAAATATCAGATTTCTTTTTACATATGCACAGAAAGCTTATTTCTCTCAACATTTGTGCACACATTTGTTTACATCCATGTTAGTGAGCATTTCTCCTTTGCCAATATAATCCATCCACCTGACAGGTGTGGGATATGAAGAAGCTGATTAAACAGCATGATCATTACACAGGTGCACCTTGTGCTGGGGACAATAAAAGGCCACTCTAAAATGTGCAGTTTTGTCACAAAACGCAATGCCACAGATGTCTCAAGTTGAGGGTGCGTGCAATTAGCATGCTGACTGCAGGAATGTCCACCAGAGTTGTTGCCAGAGAATCGAATGTTAATTTCTCTACCATAAGCCGCCTCCAACGTTCTATTGGAGAATTTGGCAGTACGTTCAACAGACCTCAAAACCGCAGACCATGTGTAACCAAGGCAGTCCAGGACCTCCACACCTGGCTTCTTCACCTGTGGGATCGTCTGAGACCAGCCACCCAGACAGAGGATTAAACCGGAGTATTTCTGTCTGTAATAAAGCCCTTTTGTGGGGAACATTTTTGGGTGGACCCTGTGGGTGGACCCGCTCCCAGTTGGTGAGCCTATGCCATCCCAGGCCCACCCATGCTGCGCCCCTGTCCAGTCATGTGAAATCCATAGGTTAGGGCCCAATTTATTTATTTAAATTCAGTAAAATCGTTGAAATTGTTGCATGTTGCATTTGTATTTTTGTTCAGCATAGTTACTTCATGCATACATGGCCAGGAGTTTTTCCTGATCACACATTGTCAGGAAGAACTCCTGGCCATAGTCATAGTCAAACAAACATAGCAGTGGCACACAAATGCCTCTTAGCTCGCTAGCAAGCGTCTCACATTTTTTTACCATTGAGATCTATTCATATGTATTTCTATAGGGAGTAGGATCTGAGTCAGAAAGACAACCAGACACTTTGACACCGCAAGCACGTCCTAGCATTTACTCTGCCGGGGGAAGGCAGCCACCTGGCTGTCAAAGTGCTAGATCAGACAACTTGACAGGTACAATGAGTAAGGGGGAGGGAGAAAGAGAATGAGGGGGTTAAGAGAATGAAAAGCAAAAGAAACCCACAACAAAAGGTACAGACCGAGATAATTCTATGTTTGGGAAAGATTGACATGAAACAAGCTGGAATAAAGGGACATACTGTATAGGGATACAGAAAGAGAAAGAAGAGAAAGAGAGGAAGTTTCGGAGACACAAATGCAAAAGAACGAGAAACAAAGTTAGCAGAAAGAGTGTGTCACAAGGGAATGAAAGGAATTGTGAACAGAGGAGAACGAGGGAAATGAACGAGAGCGCGAGGGAAGAGCGGGCGGGAAAGAGCTGTGTTGTCTTCCAGGTTCAGAATGACTGTAGATTCGACAGAAGCGTTTAGTTTTTTTTTCATCCTATGCTTTCATCCTTTCTCCGAAGAGAGCTCTGTGAAAAGCGTCTTTCAGTACGCCGTTGACAGGGCGGATTAGCGAGAGACTAGGCCAAAGAAAAATGCAAACATTCTTCTGCACACCTTGTGCATTTACCTTGTCATGGTGTCTCAATAAAGTTGGATTCGTGTGGGCCGCAGGCCAATCTTTTGAACTCTACAGACTCGACAGAGATTTTCTATGGTTTGTTTTGAACACGGCGTTCTTTAGCCTCAGCCTGCTTTTCTCTATCTCCAAGTTAATGGTGAGGTATTTGGCCCATGATCCTCTTGAGTGTGTGTGTGTGTGTGTCCTCCTGAATATGAACTAAATGTGGCACTCTGAGGTTCTTCCCCTCTGACCCTGTGGTTCTGTGGATGATGTGGCCCCTGTGGGCATCATGAAGAATGATAAGTTGCGGTTACAGCTGATAAATGTGTGACGAATGCTAGGATTGCACTGCGCAGGACATTATTGTCTCTCTGTAAATAAAATGTAACTTTCGCTACCAGCGGGATGGAAACTCACAACATGTTGCGCCGTTAAGATCATTCAAGTGTGTGTGAGGGTTGGGAATTGCCAGGGGCCTCACGATACAATATTATCACGATACTTAGGTGAAGATATGATATATATTGTGATTCTCAATGTATTGTGATGATGTTCCAAACATATTGCTCACTATGTCTGCTGCAGAGGGACCAGAGAGCACGAGACAGTTTTAATCAGTCATGGAAATAAAAGTGCTGTCTATTTATAAAGAAGTTGGAGGATAAGCTATAGGATGAAAAATACCGGAGTTTTGTCTCAGGTACAGCCGACTAGCGCTAGCTAACGCTACCTAGCACACAAAAAATCCAAAAGAATATTGCAATATTAAACTGTATACATTTATTACCCTATCACTTGTGTGTGTGTGTGTGTGTGTGTGTGTCAGTGTAGACATGTTTAATTAACTATACTTGTGGGGACCAGAAGTCCCCACAAGAATAGTAAACAAACACATTTGACCAACTGGGGACATTGCCAGTCCCCACAAGGAAAAAACTATTTCAAGGGGGTTTAGGGTTAAGTTTAGAATTAGGGTTAGGTTTTGGTGTTGCGGTTAGGATTACGTTTAGGATTAGGTTTGAGTTTACGGGTTAGGGAAATAGGATTTTGAATGGGAATCAATTGTGTGTGTCCACAGTTAAACAAGGTGTGTGTGTGTGTGTGTGTGTGGCGTTGCGTTAACACCATTCTGTCACGGCTGTCAAAAGGAGAGGACCAAGGTGCAGCGTGTGTGTAGTTCCACATTTAATGAAACTATGCAATACATCAAAATAACTGAATAGACAAAACAAACCGTGACGCAGAGGAGAAACAAACACTACTCAAAAATAATCACCCACAAAATCCCAGGAAGAAAAACCCCTACTTAAGTATGATCTCCAATTAGAGACAACGAGGACTAGCTGCCTCTAATTGGAGATCATCCCAAACAAACCAACATAGAAATACAAAAACTAGAACCTAAGAACATAGAAATAGAACACATAGAATAAACCCCCCTGTCACGCACTGACCTACTCTACCATAGAAAATAACAGCTTACCATGGTCAGGACGTGACAGTACCCCCCCCCAAAGGTGCAGACTCCGAATGCAACTAAAAAAACAAAACTAAAAAAACAAAAGGTAGGGTAGGGAGGGTAACCAGTGTCTATGGCGGCTCTGGTGCAGTACCCAGAACCTTATCATCCAGCGCATCCTCCAGTAGAGGAGGCGGCTCTGGTTCGGGGCATAACCCCCGCTCCGTCCGCTGATCCCTCTGCTTCTGTGCCACCGGACCGTAGATCATCGCCAGAGGTTCTGGGCCGCAGGCCGCCGCCGGAGACTCTGGGCTGCCGGCCGACGCCGGAGACTCTGGGCTGCCGGCCGACGCCGGAGACTCTGGGCTGCCGGCCGACGCCGGAGACTCTGGGCTGCTGGCCGACGCCGGAGACTCTGGACTGGGAATGTGCACTGGAGGCGTGATGCATGGGGCTGGCACAGGTGACGCCAGACTAGTAACACGCACCTCAGGGCAAGTGCGGGGAGCAGGAACAGGACACCCTGGACTGGGCAGGCGCACTGGAGGCCTGATGCGTGGGAGTGGCACAGGTGGTGCCAAACTGGTGACACGCACCTCAGGGCAAGTGAAAGGAGCAGGCACAGGACATACCAGGCTGGATAGAGTTACTGGAGGCCGGATACGTGGGGCAGGCACAGGATATACTGGGATGTGGAGGTGCACTGGAGGTCTCGAGCGTATAGCTGGCAGAACCCCTCCTGGCTGGATGCTTACTTTCGCCCGACAAACGCGGGGAGCTGGCACAGGACGAACTGGGCTGTGAACATGCAGTGGCGACACAGTGCGCAGCGCCGGCGCAGGATATCCTGGACCGAGAAGGCGAACCTGAGACCAGGAGCGCTGAGCTGGCACCACCCTTCCTGGCTGAATCCTCAACCTAGCACAGCGAATGTGGGGCGCGGGAACAGATCGCACCGGGCTGTGAATGCGCACTGGCGACACAGTGCGCATCACACGGTGTTTGCTGCTTCACTCGCTGCAGGCCGCCGCATAGAAATACAAAAACTAGAACCTAAGAACATAGAAATAGAACACATAGAATAAACCCCCCTGTCACGCCCTGACCTACTCTACCATACAAAATAACAGCTTACCATGGTCAGGACGTGACACATTCCAGGTTGTGTGTGTGTGTGCGTGCGTGCGTGTGTGTGCGTGCCTAAGTAGGTGTGTGATTGCTGTGGAGTAATTTGGTGTTCCCTCCAACATTACTGTATTCAGGCGCATGCAGGCAGCAGGCCTTAACAAATGGTTGAGTGGTCAGGACTCGGGGGGGATTTTCCCTGTGGAATGTGTGCAGGTCTTTTCTTCCAGGAATGGCACACAGGTCTGGCTCTGACAGGTCAAAAGAAAGATTAACCATCCCCGTTTGAGCTGGTGCTGCTGGGCTGGCTTTCTGCTGCTTCCAGGGAGGTGGTTGGAGCTTGTTTTCACTCAAATATAACACCATAAAAACATTTGGGAGGAGGACTTATGGTCACTGAAGAGATTTCCGAGCAAACAACTGCAATGTATGTGCAGACTTGAGCTATGTAGGCCCAAACCTCATACTAAAAATAAGGAAGACGAACTTACCAAAACAACAGTGACAGTAATGTGTGATTCACATTGGTGCTCCCATATCAGAGGAAGGAATTGTTGAGAGCGATATCAATGGACTTTCCCATATGATGATGACACTCTATGCCTTACATGATCACACTAAACCAGGGGTCTCCAATCCCGTTCCTGGAGAGAAGCCAACCCCAGTTGTAACTAACCTGGTTCAGCTCATCAACCAGCTAATTATTACAATCAGGTGTGCTAGATTAGGGTTGGAGTAAAAACCTACAGGATGGTTGCTCTCCGGGAACAAGGTTGGAGAGCCCTGACCTAAACGATCTAAACAACAGAGACCCAACCCTATCCCATCCGATCCCCCTACTGCTACCAAAGGTCAAATGACTCATCTTCCCAATTTTGCCTGGTATTTGCTCTGTGACCATAGGGGAAGCTGGGAGTTGCGGTCTCTGATACATGATTTTGAATTACTGGTCAAGCTCCACGCTGCTCTGCAATGAACAGGAAATGTTGTGGCTTACATTAGCCTGTGGCCTACATTGAACAATGGGCAGTGGTGGTGGCCTAGTATTCGGAAGTAGCTGCTGTACTGTGATGTTGTGTGCTGTTTCGGGGTTTGTGTCATTGTGGTTTGGATGGAAAATATGGTGGTCTACATTCTAAATGATCACGCTCTTTCTCTGTCTTTCTTTCTCTCTCCGTTTACCTCTCACTCTGTCTTTATCCCTTTATTCTGTATCTTTCTCTCTCATCTCTCTGTCCCCCTCTCTCACCTACCTCTTTTTTTACCTCTCTCTCTCTCTCTCTCTCTCTCTCTCTCTGTCTGTCTCTGTTTCAATCAGTGAGACTAATAGAAGCCTGGAGAACTAGCCTGTCCTGAGCCGTTTAGAAATGAGACCACCCAGCCTGCTCTTCATATGCGACGTACTCACAACATTCTAACAACATTATTGTCAGTGTGAAACATGATTTCCCATGTCAGTGAGTCTCTCTCAACCAGAGAACGCTGCATGGGACGCTGCATGTTAGGATTCATCCTCTAGGACTGCTATGTAGAGGAAGCCACAGTACAACTGTACACAGATGCATTGAAGACCTTGTCCGTCAAAGCGGTATGTAAAACACACGTTGGTAGTACCAAGACCGTTAGAGCCACTCATTTATTCATGCTTCATTGTTTTCCCTGTTTAGGAATTGCTTTAGGTGTGGGTTGTTGTATTCTGAACAGAGCTGCAGACTACCCAACACTGACAGCACTGCTACCAGACTACCCAACACTGACAGCACTGCTACTTACAATATATTGACCCAACTCAAACCAAATACTGCTGCAAAGCATGAATTTCAATTTCCAGTTCTCCTTTGGGAAAGAGGCCTGATTGACAATGGGACTTTCTGGTTTGGTTAAATAAAAGATCAATAGTGGTATATACACTGAACAAAAATATAAATGCAACATGTAAAGTGTTAGCCCCATGTTTCACGAGCTGAAATAAGATTCCAGAAAATTTCCATACAGACAAAAAGCTTATTTCTCTCAAATTTTTGTCTGAGACCAGCCACCCGGACAGCTGATGAAACTGAGGAGTGTTTCTGTCTGGCTCCCCAGTGGGTGGGCCTATGCCCCCCCAGGCACACCCATGGCTGCGCCCCTGCCCAGTCGTGAAATCCAGGGCCTAATAAATGTATTTCAATTGATTGATTTCCTCATATAAACTGTGGACACCCCCTGAAATTAGTGGATTCGCTATTTCAGCCACACCCGTTGCTGACAGATGTATAAAATAGAGCACACAGCCATGCAATCTCCATAGACAAACATTCACAGTAGAATGGCCTTACAGAAGAGCTCAGTGACTTTCAACGTGGCACTGTCATAGGATGACATCTTTCCAACAAGTCACTTTATAACATTTCTGCCCAGCTAGAGCTGCCCCAGTCAAATGTAAGTGCTTTTATTGTGAAGTGGAAACATCTAGGAGCAACAACAACTCAGCTGCGAAGTGGTAGGCCAATCAAGCTCACAGAATGGGATCGCCGAGTGCTGAAGCACGTAAAAATCGTCTGTCCTCGGTTGCAACACCCATTACCGAGTTCCAAACAGCCTCTGGAAGCAACGTCAGCACAAGAACTGTTCGTTGGGAGCTTCATGAAATGGGTTTCCATGGCAGAGCAGCTGCACACAACCTTAAGATCACCATGCACAATGCCAAGCGTCGGCTGGAGTGGTGTAAAGCTCGCCGCCATTGGACTCTGGAGCAGTGGAAACGCGTTATCTGGAGTGATGAATCACGCTTCACCATTTGGCAGTCCGACGAACGAATTTGGGTTTGGCAGATGCCAGGATAACGCTACCTTCCCCAGGTTCAGGGTAGGCCCCTAAGTTCCAGTGAAGGGAAATCTTAACGCTACAGCATACAATGACATTCTAGACGATTCTGTACTTCCAACTTTGTGGCAACACTTTGGGGAAGGCCCTTTCCTGTTTCAGCATTACAATGCCCACGTTCACAAAGCGAGGTCCATACAGAAATGGATTGTCGAGATCAGTGTGGAAGAACTCGACTGGCCTGCACAGAGCCCTGACCTCAACCCCATCAAACACCATTGGGGTGAATTGGAACGCCGACTGAGAGTGCCCGACCTCAATAATGCTCTTGTGGCTGAATGGAAGCAAGTCCCTGCAGCAATGTTCCAACATCTAGTGGAAAGCCTTCCCAGAAGAGTGGAGGCTGTTATAGCAGCGAACTGATTTGGGGGACCAAATCAGTTCACCCTACCAAACTTCCCTGCTAAAACATACCGTAGGTCTGTCTGATGCCTTTTCGTTGTCACAGCCTAAATGCCAATCACAAACGAGGGGATTAATGAAAATGTGGATGAAATCGATTTTCGTACATGCTGTCAAGAGACTACATTCTAAAACAGGGACGGGAGTAACAGCAACCTCATTTTGTTGACAACATTGTACATAAAACAATGCTACCGTGGTGCTCTTTTTACGGTTTTATAAACTCAGCGGAGAACGTTCTCTCTCCTCATTCAGCTCCACTCTAATCTTGGGGCGTTTCTTTAAAATGCGCATCCAATCCCCTTTATCCCTTACATAACTAGACCATTCATATGCTTCAATGAGCTGCGTTTCACAATGCTGTGGCAAGAAAGGACAATTATAGTGGGTCTGCTCGTAATGTTAAGTTGCAGGCGCAGATGCTTCGATTTCAAAATGGTTTGGGGCACAGTTGAAAAGGTAACGCACTGACTATACAATGGATTCATTCGACAAAAAAAACAACAGTACTTTTCAATGCATGAGATATAAGAGGTGTGGCGTGTAGGCGTGAGAAGATGGTCAAATACTTGTGTCTCACCGCCAATGCGTGAGAGTTGGCAGCTCTGTGAGTTTGCTGCCAGCCCAAACTATTACATTGCTTCTCTGACAGACTGTCCCCAGTCATGTGACAGGGGTGTTCAGTATGAAGCGTGTCAACCTGTGAGTCATGCTGTCTAAAGACCAGAGAACCAGTCACGCCATACAGCAGGAGGAAAACAGAAATCAGGTCATCACAGGCGGTTGTTGTCTTGCTTTTTAAATGACCCAAGACAGACTGAAACTGTTACGGGTCACACACACACACACACACACACACACACACACACACACACACACACACACACACACACACACAGATAACACAGACACACACACTTGCCCAGTCATGTCTATGACCCAGAGGTTTGTTTATGAAGGGGCTAACTAGTACAGGATGGTGAGCCGTCTGTTTTGGTGATGTTTTAGAGACCTAGGAAGCTGTGTTGCCACCGTGTCTTCTTGGTTCATCAAAAATACAATACGACAACATACTACGGTGACCTCATTTAGATGTTTTCACGCTGCTGTGCGTTGTGACTGGTTCCTGTTGTGTTTAGACACTAGACAGCATGGCTCACAAATTGACATACGGTACGTCTGACCCAGACCAGGACTCAACGTTTAGACAGAACACCCAAACGCATGTGTGTCAAACACTTTAGAAGCCTGAGGATCCCCGTGACTGCTCAGATGCTCTACACACACACACATCTGTAACAGTGTTGCCTGCATGGTGATGTTCACAGTCCCAGCTCATACACTCATTGGTTATTCATCGGGTGACATTACCACTGGGATGTGTGTGTGTCTGTCACATGCCTGTCATGGAAGGCAGCCATGCATGTTTCTGCAGGCTACAGCAACTTAATTACAAAACCTGTTGTAATCCATCATATTCCTGATAATTCTGCCTCATGTGTTAGAGCCTGTGTGTGTGTGTGTGTGTGTGTGTGTGTGTGTGTGTGTGTGTGTGTGTGTGTGTGTGTGTGTGTGTGTGTGTGTGTGTGTGTGTGTGTGTGTGTGTGTGTGTGTGTGAGCAAGTGAAGCATATTATGTGTGTGTGAGGGTGTGCACACAATGTGTGTGTGTGTGTGTGTGTATCTGGGTCTCAAGTTGTTGGTGGGTACCTAACAGCAACATTTGAGGAGCCTGTGGAAGTCTCAGCCCCCCAGACTGCAGACCGGCATAAGACAAAGGCGAAGCAGCTAGAGAGGTACTGCTTCTTGTCAGCAGTCATGGACAGCCTTGCTGTCCGGAGAACAAGGTGCTATCTCTTTCCCTAGGTGTCCAGATATCCCTTTCCGGAAATCTTTGAATCATTATGGTATGATTTGTGATTTGTGGATTCAAATAAAGTATGTAAAATGTGTATGTTCTGGTACGTGGTGTGTGTGGGTGTCAGGTGGCCTGTGAGAAGGTGGATTGGTTTAGGAAGAACATTGCCCAGAGGTCAGCCAGCCCAGCCAGCCACCAGTAGTCATGTGTTATGGCCTGCTGCTATTGCTGCTGGAGGGAGGAAGCTATTTCTGTTGCCAACCTCTAGATCACATTACAATACCAACCTGGTGATCAGACACATGCACCAAGGGGATATTATTGCCTGGGTGGGCTGAAGACGTGTGTGGGTGTGTGTTTGTGTGTGTGTGAGAGAGAGAGAGAAACAGAGAAAAATAGAGTCCACTACACTAACCTCTCCACACTATATCCCAGTGATTTCCAAATGCCAATTCCGAACCCACTTGTGAGTGACAGCCAGTCTCTCTTGGGCCGCGGCTAAGGGCTAGGGACTGAGTTGTGGTTAAAATCATTTTTTATTTCTATTACGTAGGTCACAGTCGCAGGATTATTGGACAGTCTTTAGGTAAATCCCAGGATTATTGGACAGTTTTTAGGTAAATCCCAGGATTATTGGAAAGAACTCTCGGTGGGTCACTGTGCAACAAGCTCAGTGACCACTGCTGTAACTTTCTATCAACCCTGTGGAGTTTTCACCTGGTATGTTTTATAATCCTCAGCGGGACACAGTGATTCTACATCTGCACTGGTTGCTGTTTGGAGTTCTAGGCTGGGTTTCTGTATAGCACTTTGTGACATCGGCTGATGTAAAAAGGGCGTTATAAATACATTTGATTGATTGATGGTGTCATCATCTCATCCCTGGTGATGTTGGGTAGTTCCCCTAGCAGTGACGTCAATGTGCCCAGCTGTGGATTACACACACACTGGCAAAAATGTTGGGAATGTTACCGGAAATTTGCATTTAAAAAAAAGTATTATATTTTTTACCTTTATTTAACTAGGCAAGTCAGTTAAGAACAAATTCTTATTTTTCAATGACGGCCTAGGAACAGTGGGTTAACTAACTTGTTCAGGGGCAGAACGACAGATTTTTACCTTGTCAGCTCGGGGATTTGATCTTGCAACCTTTCGGTTACTCCCCAACGCTCTAACCACTAGGCTACCTGCTGTCACAGTTTAGAGAGTATTACCAAATATTTTTATGAGTAAACAAAGATAGGCCACAGCCTGTAATTTCCAATGGGAACAAATGAGTCAAAGTGGGCAGAACAAGCAAGGAGGTGGGCAGAGTCAAGCACGAGCTAACGAGATCCTATTGGTGCATTTTTGCCCACATTTGCATATTTCTGTTAAGGAACGTCTACTCTGTGAAGTGCGCATTTGCAATAACTCAATTCACTTTTGCATTCCCTCTAAACAACTCAATTTAAAAAATTTTTTTTAGCAAAGGGTAGTCTAGAAAACTTAGTCCCCTCTGTTCATAACAAATTATAGTTTTGGGAACAGAAAACTGTATTGAGATCAAAGGTTTTATCAATGACAAAATTTGAAGAATGTCTGCCAAAATCCATCTCGTTCCATCTTCTCCCACTGCCGGCCACTGGGCTTCCTCTCACTACCATATTTGGTAGTGGGTGGAAACACTAAGTGGATGCTTCACATTTACACATCCAGTGAAATATCTGCCTCATCGTTCTATCTGAGGTATTACTGCTGAACTGATTCAAAACTAAAGTGCTATGGCTTTTCAACCTCTGCCATATCGTGGATTCAGAGCTATCTGTCCAATAGAACTCAAAGGGTTTTCTTTAATGGAGGCATCTCTGTCAAACATGTAAATTGTGTTGTACTGCAGGGCAGCTCTCTAGGCCCTCTACTCTTTTCTATTTTTACCAATGACCTGCCACTGGCATTAAACAAAGCATGTGTGTCCATGTATGCTCATGATTCAACCATATACACATCAGCAACCACAGTTAATGAAGTCACTGAAACCCTTAACTTCTTGCGGATTAGTGGGACGCTAATGAAATTGCAGAGCGCCAAATTCAAATTAAATTACTATAAATATTCAACTTTCATGAAATCACAAGTGCACTACATCAAAATAAAGCTTAACTTCTTGTTAATCCAGCCGCCATGTCAGATTTCAAAAAGGCTTTACGGCGAAAGCAAACCATGCGATTATCTTAGGACAGCGCCCAGCACACAAAAGCATAACAAATCATTTTCAACCAGGGAGTTGCGACACGAAAGTCAGAAATAGCGATATAATATATGCCTTACCTTTGAAGATCTTCTGTTGGCACTCCAAAAGGTCCCAGTTTCATTACAAATGGTCCTTTTGTTCGATAAAGTCCTTTTTTATATCCATAAAAACTCAGTTTAGCTGGTGCGCTCAATCAATAATCCACTCGGTTTCCCTCCTTCAAAATGCATACAAAATGAATCCCAAACATTACCAATAAACTTATCCAAACAAGTCAATCAATGTTTATAATCAAAGTTTTGTCTAGTTTTGTCTAATCTTGGTTGATGTCCAGTTGTGTGGTCCAGTGCTGCAAGGAAAGACCTAGTTAAGCTGCAGCTGGCCCAGAAAAGAGCAGCACGTTTTGCTCTTAATTGTAATCAGAGGGCTGATATAAATACTATGCATGTCAGTCTCTCATGGCTAAGACTTGAGGAGGGACTGACTGCATAACTTCTTCTTTTTATAAGAAACATTGTGTTGAAAATCACAAATTGTTTGCATAGTCAACTTCCACACAGCTCTGACACACACACTTATCCCACCAGACATGCCACCAGGGGTCTTTTCATAGTCCACAAATCCAGAACAAATTCAAGAAAACATACAGTATTATATAGAGCCCTTATTGCATGGAACTTCCTTCCATCTCATATTGCTCAAATAAACAGCAAACCTGGTATAAAAAAACAGATAAAGCATCACCTCGCAGCACAACACCTCTACCCTATTTGACCTAGATAGTTTGTGTGTATACATTGATATGTAGGCTGCTTTTGCAACAGCTAATGGGGATCCTAATAAAATACTAAATACCAACCCTCCTTCAACAAAGCCAAAGGATTTTTTGGTAATCAGCGTCTTGGACAGTCTGTTTCAACAGGTTGTTTTGTTGTAAATCTCTGAGTAATTTGTCACAACGGGGCATCAGAGATATGACACATTGAAGGACAGCTCTGACAAATTGCTCTTCCTGTAATGTGTAGATTCAAGCAAAAAGGCAGACTGTTTGTGAAGGTGAAAGACAACCATTTCTAAATGTAGGCTATAGCCAGTGTCACTCCTTCAACTTTGTGTAATTTGTTCTATATGGAAGTTCTATATTGACAAGTATTATTCAAATAGTTTTTAGACAGCCTACTTGACTGGCCGTCTTAGACGGTGGTCCTTTCAAACGGGTCATTATTTCATTGTGGAGCTCCCTTGGGCACCGCCGCCCTCTCTTTTCTCTCTATCCCTCTCTCTTCCCTTCCTCTCTCTCTTTTTCCCCTGACTCTTGTGTTAACCTCTGTCACAGTAGCCCAGACCGATAATTGAAACAATCCGGCAATGAACCCCTTTGATTCTCTCTTTATTTCTCTCTTTTATTTCCCCAACATCCTCCCATTCTTTAAAAGCCCTGTCTATCTGTTTCTGGCCCGGGTTTATTGGAGTGTGCGCAACATTATTTAGCTTCCCCCCCGATTGGTTTTTAATAGGGGTTTTCCTCCCTGGTGGCCTATGATAAGTTAATGGCCTGAGAATTGTTCCCTGTTTAGTGACTGTGTGTGTGTGTGTGTGTGTGTGTGTGTGTGTGTGTGTGTGTGTGTGTGTGTGTGTGTGTGTGTGTGTGTGTGTGTGTGTGTGTGTGTGTGTGTGTGTGTGTGTGTGTGTGTGTGTGTGTGTGTGTGTGTGTGTGTGTGTGTGTGCAAGGAGGAAGTGGCTCGAGGGGAACAAGGAAACTTAAGTGCTTCATAACATCCCTCCTCTCGCTCACGCCCCCTCTAACACCCTCTCTCAGGGGGCTAAGGGGTGAGGTGGGGAGACACAAGGACATGGGAGGCTGCTTTGCTGGGGTGTGTAGGAAGGGTCAGACCAGGTCAAGTTTGTGTGTGTTTGTTGTCGTTACTCTAACCATAAATAACGTGCGTGGCTGGCACAACATCTTTGTGCTTATTCCCCAGCTTATTTGCTGTTAAATATTTAAAAAGAAAGGTCACTTTTATGGAGCCATTCCATATACCCATCCCTTATCCTCATTTTCCCTGTGCCTTCCGATAGGGTAATTCCACAGCATTCAAAAGAATATAACTTGTCCACAACCAATACCTCCCAAGCACTATACCTCCCAATGCCCTTTGAAAGCACTATCAATACCTCCCAATACCATCTTAAAGGTCGTGTGACTCTACGACAGTAAGGTATGTGTTCTTCAGTAAGAATACTGTTGTGATTACCCCAGTGTCCTCTGGGAAGGAAATGGAGTGTGAGTGATGACTGGCGAGGAGGGGACAGAGAGTACCGTTAAGGAACGCTGCTTCTTCAATCTGCTCTACCGTCTGATTGAAAGTGATTTGGCTGGCTTGCCCACGCACAGGCACAGGCACGGACAAATGCACACGCACACTCATACACACTCATACAAACTTACACACACTCATACACACTTCTGAGTGTATGAGTGTAATGCGGAGGTCTGTTCTGCTTCGAGACAAACCGACTGGAGAAACAACACTATTACGGATGAGCTGTGCAAGGCGGAGGATTAGGAGGCTGTGTGTGTGTATGTGTGAGAGTGTGTGTGTGCCAGCTCACTTAGTTCAGACGTCCTTCAGACAGCAGGCAGCAGGCAATAGACCAGGCAAACACACACCCACGCACACACAGACACCACCCCCCCCCCCCCCCAGCACACACAGACACAAATGTAGAAACAACCACATACACATATCGATTAATAGCAGGCTACAGCTAAATAAGGGCAAAATGCTTGCCTTTAACTAGAGGTTGACCGATTATGATTTTTCAACGCTGGTGCCGATTATTAGAGGGCCTAAAAACCCGATACCGATTAATCGGCAGATTTTTAATTTTTTTTTTACTTTATTTGTAATAATGACAATTACAACAATACTGAATGAACACTTATTTTAACTTAATATAATACATAAATAAAATCAATTTAGCCTCAAATAAATAATGAAACATGTTCAATTTGGTTTAAATAATGCAAAAACAAAGTGTTGGAGAAGAAAGTAAAAGTGCAATATGTGCCATGTAAGAAAGCTAACGTTTAAGTGCCTTGCTCAGAACATGGGAACATATGAAAGCTGGTGGTTCCTTTTAACATGAGTCTTCAATATTCCCAGGTAAGAAGTTTTAGGTTGTAGTTATTATAGGAATTATAGGACTATTTCTCTCTATACGATTTGTATTTCATATACCTTTGACTATTGGATGTTCTTATAGGCACTTTAGTATTGCCAGTGTAACAGTATAGCTTCCGTCCCTCTCCTCGCTCGAACCAGGAACACATCGACAACAGCCACCCTCGAAGCAGCGTTACCCATGTAGAGCAAGGGGAACAACTACTCCAAGTCTCAGAGCGAGTGACGTTTCAAATGCTATTAGCGCGCACCCGCTAACTAGCTAGCCATTTCACATCGGTTACACCAGCCTAATCTTGGGAGTTGATAGGCTTGAAGTCATAAACAGCGCAATGCATTGCGTAGAGCTGCTGGCAAAACGCACGAAAGTGCAGTTTGAATGAATGCTCAGGAGCCTGCTGGTGCCTACCACCGCTCAGTCAGACTGCTCTATCAAATCATAGACTTAATTATAATATAATAAACACACAGAAATACGAGCCTTAGGCCATTAATATGGTCGAATCCGGAAACTATCATCTCGAAAACAAAAAGTTTTTTTCTTTCAGTGAAATACGGAACCGGTCCGTATTTTATCTAACGGGTGGCATCCCTAAGTCTAAATATTCCTGTTACATTCCTGTTACATTGCACAACCTTCAATCGTATGTCATAACTGTGGCTCAGTTGGTAGAGCATGGTGTTTGCCTACGCCAGCATGGTGTGTGCAACGCCAGGGTTGTGGATTCGATTCCCACGGGGGGCCAGTACAAAAAAAAAATGCATGAAATGAAAATGAAATGTATGTATTCACTACTGTAAGTCGCTGGATAAGAGCGTCTGCTAAATGACTAAAATGTAGATAATTACGTAAAATTCAGGCAAATTAGTTCGCAACGAGTCAGGCAGCCCAAACTGTTGCATATACCCTGACTCTGCATGCAATGAACGCAAGAGCAGTGACACAATTTCATGTTAGCAGGCAATATTAACTAAATATGCAGGTTTAAAAATATATACTTGTGTATTGATTTTAAAGAAAGGCATTGATGTTTATGGTTAGGTACATTGGTGCAACGACAGTGCTTTTTTCGCAAATGCGCTTGTTAAATCATCACCCGTTTGTCGAAGTAGGCTGTGATTCGATGAGAAATTAACAGGCACCGCATCGATTATATGCAACGCAGGACACGTTAGATAAACTAGTAATATCATCAACTATGTGTAGTTAACTAGTGATTATGTTAACATTTTATAGTTTTTTATAAGATAAGTTTAATGCTAGCTAGCAACTTACCTTGGCTTCTTGCTGCCCTCGCTTAACAGGTAGTCAGCCTGCCATGCAGGCTCCTCGTGGAGTGCAATGTAAGGCAGGTGGTTAGAGCGTTGGACTAGTAACCAGAAGGTTGCAAAAAAAAACGTTCCTAGGCCGTCATTGAAAATAAGAATGTGTTCTTAATCTGACTTGCCTAGTTAAATAAAGGTGTGTAAAAAAAATATTAAAAAATAAAAAATAAAAATCGGCAAATCGGTGGCCAAAAATACCGATTACCAATTGTTATGAAAACTTGAAATCGGCCCTAATTATTCGGCCATTCTGATTAATCGGTCGACCTCTAGCCTTAACAGTTGAGGTCCTGCAGAGCAGATCAATATCTTTGATCAGTAAAACTGTTGGGCTTTTATTCTGATATTCCCCTTTGTGGGCCAAACATACCCTTCAATAGATGCCAGCCTGGTCACTAGAAATAGACGGCGATTTCAGACGTCTGAAAAGGTCCTGAGAACGTCGATATACCGTATACCTTCCTCAGTGCTCACAACAACAACAAAAATACAATTGCCCAGCACTGGTGATGTTCGGAGCCGGAGCACTCTGTTTAGGCCACCGCGCCACCACAGTTCACAATGCTCTAACAAGGCACGGGAATACTTGATGATAGTTGATTGGAAAACAGCGTGTTGTTTTTAAATGATTTCCTTTTACGCCTTTCCCAAACCATAGCCCGAACCTTAACCCCTCGGGAATGAATACCTGAACTTAACCCTTTGAGTTGTTTCAGTTTAAACCCTGTCAACCACGCGGAATTAACCCGGTAACCATGCGGAATGAATGCGCCAAAAATAGACGTTTGTCTGTAATACGTGGAATTTCTAAGGGGAACTATGAGATCTGGTATCAGCAAGATACAGCATGTGCATGCTAAATGGACACTACTGGACACCTGAAAGAAAATCACTACGACTAGCAGTTAGTGTGTGTTCACTACGTCATATTCACTGTGTAATGTTGTGTAATAGACTATCATTGATCAGTGTGCAGCCAGGTGTTACTCAATCGACAGGCAGTCTCTGCGTGTCGGTCCCGGTGTGTGTGTGTGTGTGTGCGTGTGCGTGTGCGTGTGCGTGTAGAGCTTTCTGTATACACAATGAGTCACAGAACAAAAGATTTCCAGTCATTTAAGAGTTGTTGGTTAGTCAGACCTCTCTCTACTTTAGCGAGAGAGAGAGCAACATGATGTGAATACAAAATGGTTTTCTTTGTTAGATACAGCCCACACTCTCTGTCTCACCTTGGCAGGACTAGAGCAGTGATCAGAGAGAGAGAGAGGTTTGTGTGCCAGAGGCTTAATACAGCCTCTTAAGAAAGGGAATGTAATTAAACAGTGAAAGGATGTTGACATGCTCCATCTGACAGTATGCATAGCGTGTGGGTAGATGTGAACACATTCGGAATGTGATAAAGAATCTATGCAGTTGAACCTCTTAGATATTGTGTCTATTTTTGATTGGCTGATAACTGTTCCCAATCTCCACACTGTGTGAGGCCTATGTGTGAATGTTTGCAGAAGGTTTATTGCTTGAGGCCAAATAACAGCAAAGTGTATAATACGTCATATACAGTTGAAGTCGGAAGTTTACATACACCTTAGCCAAATATATTTAAACTCAGTTTTTCTCAATTCCTGACATTTAATCCTAGTAAAAAGTCCCTGTCTTAGGTCAGTTAGGGTCACCACTTTATTTCAAGAATGTGAAAAGTCAGAATAATAGTAGAGAGAATGATTTATTACAGCTTTTATTTCTTTCATCACATTCCCAGTGGGTCAGAAGTTTACATACACTCAATTAGTATTTGGTAGAATTGCCTTTAAATTGTTTAACATGGGTCAAACGTTTTGGGTAGCCTTCCACAAGCTTTGGCCCATTCCTCCTGACGGAGCTGGTGTAACTGAGTCAGGTTTGAAGGCCTCCTTGCTCGCACAAGCTTTTTCAGTTCTGCCCACAAATTTTCTGTAGGATTGAGGTCAGGGCTTTGTGATGGCCACTCCAATACCTTGACTTTGTTGTCCTTAAGCCATTTTGCCACAACTTTGGAAGTACGCTTGGGGTCATTTGCGACCAAGCTTTAACTTCCTGACTGATGTCTTGATTTGTTGCTTCAATATATACACATAATTTTCCTTTCTTGTGATGCCATCTATTTTGTGAAGTGCATCAGTCCCTCCTGCAGCAAAGCACCCTCACAACATGATGCTGCCACCCCCGTGCTTCAAGGTTGGGATGGTGTTCTTCGGCTTGCAAGCGTCCCCCTTTTTCCTCCAAACATAACGATGGTCATTATGGCCAAACAGTTGAATTTTTGTTTCATCAGACCAGAGGACATTTCTCCAAGAAGTACGATCTTTGTCCCCATGTGCAGTTGCAAACCGTAGTCTGGCTTTTTTATGGCTGTTTTGGAGCAGTGGCTTCTTCCTTGCTGAGCACCCTTTCAGGTTATGTCGATACAGGACTCGTTTTACTGTGGATATAGATACTTTTGTACCTGTTTCCTCCAGAATCTTCACAAGGTCCTTTGCTGTTGTTCTGGGATTGATTAGCACTTTTCACACCAAAGTTCGTTAATCTCTAGGAGACAGAACGCGTCTCCTTCCTGAGCGGTATGACAGCTGCGTGGTCCCATGGTGTTTATACTTGCGTACTATTGTTTGTACAGATGAACGTGGTACCTTCAAGCATTTGGAAATTGCTCCCAAGGATGAACAATTTTCTTTCTTTGGTCTTGGCTGATTTCTTTTGATTTTCCCATGATGTCAAGCAAAGAGGCACTGAGTTTGAAGGTAGGCCTTGAAATACATCCACAGGTACACTTCCAATTGACTCAAATTATGTCAATTAGCCTATCAGAAGCTTCTAAAGCCATGACCTAATTTTCTGGAATTTTCCAGCTGTTTAAAGGCACAGTCAACTTAGTGTATGTAGACTTCTGACCCACTGGAATTGTGATACAGTGAGTTATAAGTGAAATAATCTCTCTGTAAACAATTGTTGGAAAAATTACTTGTGTCATGCATGAAGTAGACGTCCTAACCGACTTGCCAAAACTGTAGTTTGTTAACAAGAAATGTGTGGAGTGGTTGAAAAACAAGTTTTAATGACTCCAACCTAAGTGTATGTAAACTTCCGACTTCAACTGTACGTCCATACCTTTTTCATGTAAAGAACAATGTTTTCATTTCAAGGTTGTAGTTGAAGCTTTTCTTGACCGTATATCCCCGTTGACATGAGTTCCTGACCCTATCCCATCCATCCATCTCGCTCCGATGCTTCCAGAGATGAACCGTCTCAGAGTAGCATTTCGCCTTTTAGATTACAATGAATAATATTATAACGACAGGTCCTAGATCAGCACTCTTACTCTGAGACACTTTGCGGGTTCGGGCCCTGATCTTGGTGTTTGCTATGCCGTTCCTGCTTCATCGCGCGACGAGCTCTCGTCTAGGGCTAGTGAATAGTAAACAAGGGCTCGTCAATAGCGTATGTATCGCAGTGCAACTTGCTGTCGCTTCAGTAAGGCTCTTGCCGTGCTCTATGTTCTTAGGTATAACGGAAATGTTTTGTGTTGATCTGTGGACGATACCAGATAATCAATCGATCGGTCGATGACACTGACAAGACTAAGCAACTACAGTGTGGCCGAACCGTACCAGTCAAACCTATGATGCTAAGTGACCTATAGTGTTAATCGACTCTCTACTCTCTCTCTCTCTCTCTCTCCCTCCACTAGGAGAGCACCTGAGGATCTGTCCCCAGGGCTACACGTGTTGCACCAGTGTCATGGAGGACAGCCTATCCAACCTGAGCCGCACCGAGATGCAGGGCCTGATCAGAGATGCTGGACGAGCCCTGCAAGCCTCCCTCAACGGACAGTACAAGGCCTTCGACGGTGAGTGGGGAGGGGGGGGGGCAGAAGGAGGGAAAGAGACAGATGGAGGGACTGGTCAAGCATCCCTTATTGGCTTTACAAGGCTTTTGACGCTGAGTAGGAGAAAGGGAGGGAAGAACAGACAGAGATTGAGAGGGAGAAGAAACCCTGTGTCTCTTTCCCTCCACATCTCTGCTATCTCAATCAGGCCTGTGTCATCTCTGTTCTCGTTAATTAGTTTCTCCATCGGTCTGATTGGCTCTGATCACTGTGTGTTGGTTAACCAAGAAGTTGTCGGAAGGTGTGTGTGTGTGTGGTGTGTGTGTGTGTGACAGTGACAGTGAGAGAGGGGGTGTTTGACTGCATGTATATGTTTGTATGTGTGTTAGACTGAGTGTGTGTGATTGCTTTGCGTTCATGTGCTTGTACGTTGCGGTATGTGTCTGTATATAAATACAACCAGCTGGTTGTCAGTATATCACTGTGAGCTATTTACTGTGGAACCAGTCAATTTATTTCAGGGGAAGTGTTTTTCCTAGCGCACTCTTTGAGTAATGCTGGTACTTGTTGTCCTCAAGTCCAGACAGGACAGCTGGGCTGTCTCCCCCGCCACTCCCTCAATCCCTCCGTTCTAACCCGCTCTCCATACACAACACACTTGACAAATCATCCCTTGCTTTTCCTCTCCTCCGCCTACTCAAGTCACACTCAACTGTCACTCTACTATCAAGCCACATAGGATTGCTATTAATCGCCTTGAGTCCTATGGAGGGAAATCCCCCCCCCCCCCCCCCACACACACACACACTCGCTCCAGAGTATTCCTGTGTGTGAGAAGATAATATTGCTTTAATCCTCCCTGATTGATGAGGAATCTCACACACACTCATGGTCCTGCGGCATAACTGACTGATCAATGCAGAGTAAAGAGGTTCCATAATATTAAGCCATCATAAGTACACGAGAGAGAGAGAGAAAGAGAGACAGAGACAGAGACACAGAGAGAGAGAGAGAGAGATGGTCAAGCTTGGGCAGTATCAATATACAGTAATATCATAACATACACCATTTCTGAAGTAGGAGTCTGTTTGTGTAGCATGTACAGTATACCGAAGTATGATATCATGCCATATTAAATACATTGATATCCTACCATTTTATATACATTCATATGATTACTGTATTTTTAATGAACAGTAGTGTATTTCTTTTTAGTGAGGGTGAAAGTCAAGCTGTTCTGTGATTCAGGGGTCCGACTGAACCCAGATTAAAGTGATTAGAACGTACAGTGATTGGGACATTGATGATGTGATTATTTACGTTTAATGTTACAGTACAATCTGTTCCAGTCGACAGGAAGTGACTAAGCATCTGCCTCTGCTCTACTCGTTCCTCTGGTTGATTGATCTGTCATATGGATCTGTTTGTCAGCCTGACCTTTCTGGGCCCATCCTGATTAGTGGCTGAGTGACGTCTGTGTACAGGGCATTCTCTCTCTCTCTCTCTCTCTCTCCTCTCTCTCTCTCTCTCTCTCTCTCTCTCTCTCTCTCTCTCTCTCACTCTCACTCTCACTCTCACTCTCACTCTCATTCTCTTCCTTTCTTTCTTTCTTTCTCTCTTTCTAGCTCTCTCTTCGTCCTCTCTGTACCCAGGGTGTTATAGCAATGCCAGAGCAGCATCCGTCTCATTTCATGGACAACCTGTCCAAAACGTTCAAATACACACACACACACACACACACACACACACACACACACACACACACACACACACACACACACACACACACACACACACACACACACACCAACATGGCCCGTCCAAGACACACAAACACGTTTATGTGCTTGAGAAGTATCTGGAAGGCACCCAGCATGCAGAAAACAACTCTTCCACAATCACAGAGCCCTGATAAACTACACAAAGCACACAGAAATGCTCCGTCAAGCATCACTCACTCAGCTGCGTAAACACACTAACGAAGTGCTTCACACACACGCGCACACACACACACACACACACACACACACACACACACACACACACACACACACACACACACACACACACACACACACACACCTTCCGACATCTTCTTGGTTAACCAACACACAGTGATCAGAGCCAACTCCAACCGTCGGAATGGCTTCCAGTTTCCCCATCTCCTCATCAGAAAAGAACCACTCCTCACTCTCCTGGAAAACTCCATCTTGGGTCTCATCTCCGTGTGCTTGTGGAAAAGACGTTGTTCTCCTGCTCAGGCTGGCTGTGCTGGTTGTGGTAGCGAAAGCTGGCTTTGTTTAGGGACTTCCAGTATCACTCACAATGCAAGATCTCTGAGACACCTGACCTAAAGGCACACATAAATCCAGTTGTAGATGTACCTAAATTCATTCTAAACATGAATTGTTGTGAAATACACCAAAATAAGCAATTAACCAACTTGTGTTAAGAATGTACTTTTTGATTCGTACCATTGATGATGGCAGGAAGATACTGATACTGTCCCTGTGCCATTCATTGTCCAGACTGGTTTAATCGCTGGGTGTTGAAGCTCATTGTTGGATATTGAAAATCTTGCATAGCATGTCGCATGTCTAGGCTTGGGGGTTGTCGCCACTAAAACTGAGTTCCAAATCAATATTGCCTATCAACCGAACATTCTAAAATTCTGATTCATCTCAATTGTGATATCATCATAACTGTCATCTTCTGAATTAAATCTCCATGGAATGAGTTTTAAATCTACACTGTTGCTCTTATCAGCCACGCGTTCTACCAACTTTGCTTTGCATGATTTTGTATTTTTAGGATTCTGAATTGCCTTGACAATGGAAAAAGAGAAATTCATGGGTGTGATGTGCATCATCATGTAAAATAATTTTTACATTGGATCCACCATATAAATATTTTGATTTCTAAATCGATGGAAGCCACTAACACCACAGCTAGCACAAAACGTTCTGAGAACCATATGTGTCTTAGATCTTGGTGAAAGCGTTATGGTGCCCTATGGTTATTTTGCGTACAACCTTCCCACAACATTCTAGGATTGGTGCAGAGTAGTTGCTTGGCTTTGGAACATTCTCAGCACCTTTAAGGAACTTGAAAAAAAATATTTTTCTTGGTATTTCATTACTTTAACAGAAGGTTTTCAAAATGTTCAAACATGGTTACATTTCATTTGATGATGGTAATGTTCTAGGAACGTTATCCAACTGGTTTGACATTGTGTTCAGAGAACGTTAAGAAAATTCGTTGGAATTTCAGTACTTCAGCATAACGTTTCCTACAGGTTTCCTCATGGTTCTATTTAAAGTCATGTTCTCAAATTGTTCAGAGAATGTTAAGAAAGCATATTTTTTATGGTTAGATTTGTATTTTTATTTTCAATACCAAACATACACATACATACAAATGACAACATACAGATGCACACAAACATCCACAACATCACCCCTACCCAGACCCACCTGCTCACACCCCCATCTCCAGCGCCCGTATCACTCTTCACCACATGGCCTCAAACTGCACCATTTTGTTTCTCTCCATCACCAACATGCTTTCAACATTTAGATAATAAAGCATTTTACATTTTCATTGTGTTAACAATGGAGGATTGGTTGATTTCCAGTTTTTTATAATACGTTTTTTTCAAGATGATTGACGAGAAAAGTATCGTCCAACCCATCGGGTATCTCACTGCACCGTCATATGCCATGTCTTGAAATATTTATTTATTTTTACTTAACCTTTATTTAACTAGGCAAGTCAGTTAAGAACAAATTCTTATTTACATTGACAGCCTATGCAGGCAGACGGATTAAAAGTACATTTACAATGTATTCTGACAGCCAACTTTCTAACTCTGCCCATAACTTTTGAACTTTATAGCATTCCCAGAAGGCATGGATTATTGAGTCAGTGTTAGTTTTACACTTTAAGACATGACTATGCCGTTGTGCTGTAGAATTTTGTCTCTTGTTTAATACATTCTATACATTAGTTTATACTGGATTAATCATACATTTTCGTTAACTGTAATTTTGTTAGTTATGTTCCAACATTCCCTCCACATTCCCTCCAATTATAAGTTATCAGTTCCAGCAGTTTATATTTTTTTCTAAGAGATTGTCAGTTGGCTGTCAACCTCTGCAAGGATTTGTAAATCTTACCTATCATATAAAAAAAAATTCTGACTCAAATAGGGTTCTCTCAAGATTACTCTGATGTCCAAAAGATTTCAATTTGAAATGTCTTGATATGAAACTATTAAGTTGCATGTATTTGAAAATATCTACATTGATCAGTCCAAAATAGCTTTTTATTTCTGTCATTGAAATATATTGATTTCCGATTACCAAGTAATTTAAAAAATGTTATGCCTTTAGAGCAATTTATCGGCTAGCCTCTGGATTGTTCCACTGGGTTGTGTTTTTAGGGCGTAGAATTAATTAAATTGTCTTCCATATTGATTTAGTGTTCTTAATTATGAAGTTGTTAATGTTCTTAGATTTATCCTGAGAAAATCGACACTTAATAAGGTTCTGGGGATACAATTCCAAGTCTGGAAGGTTAAAACCATCCTCTGACATAGGAAGATGTAAAACGTAACTTTTTATTCTATGAATTTTATTTGCTCATATAAAGTCTGTTATGACCGAGGATACTTTTTTAAAGAATGTCTTCGGTGGGGTAATTGGTATTACCGAGAGTAAATATATTAACTTAAGGAGCCATGCCCTTCTGAAGAGGTTTATTCTACATGTAAGATTTATGGGAAGATTGTTCCATTTAATTCGATAGAGTATTCTGACATTTTTAGCGAGGAGGGCATTGTGTTTTCAATATTGGTCAGGTACATCAGAAGATCATGTGCAAATAAGTTTAGTTTATTTTCATGTTTACCAATTCTGATACCTGTTACGTTGGGGTCTTTCAGCAAGCGATTCAATTTCCAGTGCAAACGATGGGGGAGAGAAGACATCCCTTTCTTGTGCCCCTTTCTAAAGCAATTTCATCAGATATACAGTATACTACTGTTCAAAAGTTTGGGGTCACTTAGAATTGTCCTTGTTTTTGAAAGAAAAGCAAATGTTGTGTCCATTAAAATAACATCAAATTGATCAGAAATACAGTGTTATCAGCAACCATCACTCCTGTGTTCCAATGGCACGTTGTGTTAGCTAATCCAAGTTTATCATTTTAAAAGGCTGATTGATCATTAGAAAACCCTTTTGCAATTATCTTAGCACAGCTGAAAACGGTTGTTCTGATTAAAGAAGCAATAAAACTGGCCTTCTTTAGACTAGTTGAGTATCTAGAGCATCAGCATTTGTGGGTTTGATTACAGGCTCAAAATGTCCAGAAACAAAGAACTTTCTTCTGAAGCTTATCAGTCTATTCTTGTTCCGAGAAATTAAGGCTATTCCATTTGAGAAATTGCCAAGAAACTGAAGATCTCGTACACTGCTGTGTACTACTCCCTTCATAGAACAGCGCAAACTGGCTCTAACCAGAATAGAAAGAGGAGTGGGAGGCCCCGGTGCACAACTGAGCAAGAGGACAAGCACATTAGAGTGTCTAGTTTGAGAAACAGATGCCTCACAACTGGCAGCTTCATTAAATAGTACCCGCAAAACACCAGTCTCAATGTCAAGAGTGAAGAGGCGACTTCAGGATGCTGGCCTTCTAGGCAGAGTTCCTCTGTCCAGTGTCTGTTCTTTTGCCCATCTTTATCTTTTTTTTATTGGCCAGTCTGAGATATGACTTTTTCTTTGCAACTCTGCCTAGAAGCCCAGCATTCTGGA
Source organism: Salmo salar (assembly GCF_965601325.2). Classification (NCBI taxonomy): domain Eukaryota; kingdom Metazoa; phylum Chordata; class Actinopteri; order Salmoniformes; family Salmonidae; genus Salmo; species Salmo salar. Next base: position 18,971,413 of record NC_138304.1, read on the forward strand.
GTCGCCTCTTCACTGTTGACGTTGAGACTTGTGTTTTGCATAAACAGCCAGTGTTTTTTTTGTGTATTGTATTAAACTGAAAACATGTTCTTGTATTTGCGTCTATTTTTAATAAACCCTGTTTGATTGATACAGTGCCTTAAGAAAGAATTCACAACCCTTGACTTTTTCCACATTTTGTTTTGTTACAAGGTGGGATTAAAATGGATTTAATTGTAAATTTTTTGTCAACGATCTACTCAAAATACTCTGTAATGTCAAAGTGGAAGAAAAATTCTAAAATAAAATTTAAAAACACTAATATATCTTGACTACATAAGTATTCAACCCCCTGAGTCAATACATGTTAGAATCACCTTTGGCAGAAGTTACAGATGTGAGTCTTTTGCACATCTGGATTGTACAATATTTGCACATTATTCTTAAAAAATTATTCAAGCTCTGTCAAGTTGGTTGTTGCTAGACAGCCATTTTCAAGTCTTGCTATATATTTTCAAGATGATTTAAGTCAAAACTGTAACTAGGCCACTAAGGAACATTCAATGTGGTCTTGGTAAGCAACTCCAGTGTATATTTGGCCTTGTATTTTAGGTTATTGTCCTGCTGAAAGAGGAATTTGTCTCCCAGTATCTGTTGGAAAGCAGACAGAACCAGGTTTTCTTCTAGAACTTTGCCTGTGCTTATCTCTATTTCCTTTCTTTTTATTGAAAAAACTCCCTAGTCCTTGCTGATGACAAGCATAGCCACCACCATGCTTGAAAATATGAAGAGCGGTACTCAGTGATTTGCTTGCCCCAAACATAGCGCTTTGTATTCAGCAAATAAAGTACATTTCTTTGCCACATTTTTTGCAGTTTTACTTTAGTGTCTTATTTCAAACAGGATGCATGTTTTGGAATATTTTTTATTCTGTACAGGCTTCCTTCTTTTCACTGTCATTTAGGTTAGTATTGTGGAGTAAGTACATTGTTGTTGATCCATTCTCAGTTTCCTCCTATCACAGCCATTAAACTCTAACTGTTTTAAAGTCACCATTGGCCTCATGGTGAAATCCCTGAGTGGTTTCCTTTCTCTCCGCCAACTGAGTTAGGAAGGAGGCCTGTATCTTTGTAGTTACTGGGTGTATCGATGCACCATCCAAAGTGTAATTAATAAATTCACTATGCTCAAAGGGAAATTCAATGTCTGCTTTAAAAAAAAGGTTTATCTACCAATAGGTGCCCTTTTTTGCAGGGCATTGGAAAACATTCCTGGGCTTTGTGGTTGAATCTGTGTTTGAAATTCACTTCTCGACTGATGGACCTTACAGATCATTGTAAACTCAGCAAAAAAAGAGACGTCCTCTCACTGTCAACTGTGTTTGTTTTCAGCAAACTTAACATGTGTAAATATTAGTATGAACATACTATTCAACAACAGAGACATAAACTGAACAAATTCCACAGACATGTGACTAACATAAATGGAATAATGTGTCCCTGAACAAAGGGGGGGTCAAAATCAAAGTTACAGTCCGTATCTGGTGTGGCCACCAGCTGCATTAAGCACTGCAGTGCATCTCCTCCTCATGGACTGCACCAGATTTGCCAGTTCTTGCTGTGAGATGTTACCCCACTCTTCCACCAAGGCACCTGCAAGTTCCCAGACTTTTCTGGGGGGAATGGCCCTAGCCCTCACCCTCCGATCAAACAGGTCCCAGACGTGGTCAATGGGATTGAGATCCGGGCTCCTCGCTGGCCATGGCAGAACACTGACATTCCTGTCTTGCAGGAAATCACGCACAGAACGAGCAGTATGGCTGGTGGCATTGTCATGCTGGAGGGTTATGTCAGGATGAGCCTGCAGGAAGGGTACCACATGAGGGAGGAGGATGTCTTCCCTGTAACGCACAGCGTTGAGATTGCCTGCAATAACAACAAGCTTAGTCCGATGATGCTGTGACACACCGCCCCAGACCATGACGGACCCTCCACCTCCAAATCGATCCCCCTCCAGAGTACAGGCCTCGGTGTAACGCTCATTCCTTTGACGATAAACGCGAATCCGACCATCACCCCTGGTGAGACAAAACCGCGACTCGTCAGTGAAGAGCACTTTTTGCCAGTCCTGTCTGGTCCAGCGACGGTGGGTGTGTGCCCGTAGGCGACGTTGTTGCGAGTGATGTCTGGTGAGGACCTGCCTTACAACAGGCCTACAAGCCCTCAGTCTAGCCTCTCTCAGCCTATTGCGGACAGTCTGAGCACTGACGGAGTGATTGTGTGTTCCTGGTGTAACTCGGGCAGTTGTTGTTGCCATCTTGTACCTGTCGGTGATGTCTGGTGAGGACCTGCCTTACAACAGGCCTACAAGCCCTCAGTCCAGCCTCTCTCAACCTATTACGGACAGTCTGGTGTGATGTTAGGATGTACCGATCCTGTGCAGGTGTTGTTACACATGGTCTGCCAGTGCGAGGACGATCAGCTGTTTGTCTTGTCTTCCTGTAGCTCTGTCTTAGGTGTCTCACAGTACGGACATTGCAATGTATTGCCCTGGCCACATCTGCAGTCCTCATGCCTCCTTGCAGCATTCCTAAGGCACGTTCACACGGATGAGCAGGGACCCTGGGAATCTCTGTTTTGGTGTTTTTCAGAGTCAGCAGAAAGGCCTCTTTAGTGTCCTAAGTTTTCATAACTGTGACCTTAATTGCCTACCGTCTGTAAGCTGTTAGTGTCTTAACGACTCTTCCACAGGTGCATGTTCATTAATTGTTTATGGTTCATTGAACAACCATGGGAAACAGTGTTTAAACCCTTTACAATGAAGATCTGTGAAGTTATTTGGATTTTTACGAATTATCTTTGAAAGACAGGGTCCTGAAAAAGGGACATTTTCTTTTTTTGCTGGGTTTACAGTATGTGTAGGGTACAGAGATGAGGTAGTAGTTCAAAAATAATGTTAAACACTATTATTGCACACAGAGTGAGTTCATGCAACATATTATGTGACTTGTTTTTTACTCCTGGCTTACCATAACAAAGGGGATGAATACTTAATGACTCAAGACATTTCAGTTTTTATTTAAATACATTTCGCTTTGACATTATGGGGTATTATGTGTGGGCCAGTCATACAACATTTCAATTTAATGCATTTTAAATTCAGGCTGTAACACAACAAAATGTGGAAAAAGTTAAGGATTGTGAATGCTTTCTGAAGGCACTGTATGTATTAAGTCTTGCAAGACTTTTGCCATTCTATTGCTTATGAGCATTGTTATTATTTTATTGTCACAATTTATTTAACTTATGGGTCTGTAATCAGTAGGGGACTCTTCATATTTTCCTGGTTTTATTATAACTGAAATAACTGTATAACACATGGAAATAGAAAGCACTGAATTGAGTGACATATGTGATGTGTAAATAATAAGTATTCGGACTCTTTGCTATGAGACTCGAAATTGAGCCCAGGTGCATCCTATTTCCATTGATCATCCTTGAGATGTTTCTACAACCTGATTGGAGTCCACCTGTGGTAAATTCAATTGATTGGACATGATTTGGAAAGGAACACACTTGTCTATGTAAGGTCCCGTCCCACAGTTGACAGCAAAAACCAAGCAATGAAGTCAAAGGAATTATCCGTAGAGTTCCGAGACAGGAATGTGTCGAGGCACAGATCTGGGGAAGGGCACCAAAACATTTCTGCAGCATTGAATGTCCCCAAGAACACAGTGGCCTCCATCATTCTTAAATGGAAGTTTGGAACCACCAAGACACTTCCTAGAACTGGCCGCCTAGCCAAAATGAGCAATCGGGGGAGAAGGGCCATGGTCAGGGAGGTGACCAAGAATCCGATGGTCACTGACAGAGCTCCAAAGTTTCTTTGTGGAGATGGGAGAAACCTTCCAGAAGGACAACCATCTCTGCAGCACTCCACCAATCAGTAGCCAGACGGAAGATACTCCTCAGTAAAAGGCACATGACAGCCCGCTTGGCTCGGAGTGCTGCATTGTGCCCTACTCCCTGAGTGGTGCGTGCTCCGAAGCACCTCTCACTCACATGGCTCTCCATCACTCGATCGGGTCTTTCTCACAGGCTACAAGTGAAGACATACACATTGGGGATGCAACTGCGCGCATCCTTATCCAATTCAGAGGTGCATATTGAAGATATTGGAAGAACTGTCCACATTTACTTTTTGTCAGCCAACAACATGAGCAGGCCTAACAAACAGAAAAAGCACTAGCCTATGTCAATCTACTATCCCCCATAGTACAAAAGTTGACTTATTCTATTCTGTGCGAGAAATAAATATTCCAAACATAGTCTGGGACAGTTGTGGGATGAGAGATTCCAAATTAATACAACCACTAGCATCAAAAAAATAGTTTTACGCAATGTGTCTGACGCAACAGATCAGAACGTTTAGCTTAAAATGTTGATCAACTATTAGGCTATTTCTTCACATTATGAGAGCAGCAAAGCGCACATGGCAGTAGGCTATAAGCGTGAATGTTCCATTAGCAGGAAAAACACCATTATCAAAAGTGACCGCAAATGTGATTATGCATGTAATGCTTTTATTATAAAGGTGCAATTTAATGGTTAAATTATCTTCCACAAACATGAAACTCACGCGCTGCTTATGTATGCCAGTTAGGCTCTACACTCCTTGTAAAGCGGATTAATGTGCTTCATTTTAAGAAGTTATTTGGCCACTTTAGTTGTGATACAGACCTTATCAAAACAAATAGGCCTATCGGCTAGGCTACATGAGGTGTGCGACTATGATTAGAAAAAGTCATACAAAAAAAGGGATTGTTTCTTGCTTAAACTGGGCATCATTCACAATTGATAATACTGTATATAATTCACAAGTGATAGGCTAATATTGTCACCCATCAGACTATTCTTGATTTAATCTTGTCTTTACATATACAAAATAATATACAGTTGAAGTCGGAAGTTTACATACATCTTAGCCAAATACATTTAGCCTGTTAGGGCTAGGGGGCAGTATTTGCACGGCCGGATAAAAAAACGTTCCCGATTTAATCTGGTTACTACTCCTGCCCAGTAACTAGAATATGCATATCATTGTTTGATTTGGATAGAAAACACCGTAAAGTTTCTAAAACTGTTTGAATGGTGTCTGTGAGTATAACAGAACTCATATGGCAGTCAAAACCCTGAGACAAATCCTGACAGGAAACTGAAATCTGATGTGTGGATATCACTTCAAACATTTGCCATTGAAACACACAGGGGCTTGGGATTCATTTAGCACTTCCTAAAGCTTCCACTAGATGTCCCCAGTCTTTACAAAGTGGTTTGAGCCTCCTACCATCAAAATTGACTGAAAGAGAGGATGTTTACCTTTGTCACAGGGGATGGGCCATTACCATTGTGACGTCGGCGCCCATGGGTACTCTCCCTTTTCGAAACGTTTTGAAAGACAATGCAACCGTCCCAATGGAATATTATTGAAGCCCTGGTTGAAAAAGCCCCTAAAGATTTATGTTATACAACGTTTGACATGTTTGAACGAACTTAAATATATTTTTTTTGCACGGTACATTTTCACTAGCCTTCGGAGCGCGCTAACACTATTGGGACATAAATTATTAACTTTTTTGAACAAAACTACATTTGTTATGGACCTGGGATTCCTAGAAGTGCCTTCCGATAAAGATAATCAAAGGTAAGGGATTATTTACAATAGTATTTTTGATGGTTGATCGTTCCAAGATGGCTCCAACATTTATAGCCTAGACTTTTTTCTGGGCATACCACGTCGTTTATTGCAAAGTGTGATTTCCCAGTAAAGTTATTTTTAAATGATAAAGTCCCTCATGTCCCAAAAACTCAGTTTTGTCGACGCGTTTTGTTCAGTAATCCAATGGCTCCAAGGCGGTCACAACAGGCAGACGAATACATACTAAAAGTACCGGTAAAGTTCGTCGAAACATGTCAAACGATGTTTATAATTAATCCTCAGGTTGTTTATTGTCTTTGTAATCAATAATATTTCAACCGGACAATACCGTTTTCAATAGAAAGGAAAAATAACAAACGGCGTGGGTCTGCATACTGCCTCTGTCCTCTGACCAAAATGGCTTTTTACTCGTCGTTTTTCAAAATAAAAGCCTGAAACCATGTCTAAAGACTGTTGACATCTAGTGGAAGCCATAGGAACTACAATCTGATTCCTAACCCATTGGATTCTCTATAGGCACTGAGTTGAAAAACAGCCACATGAAAATAATTCCACTTCCTGGATGGATTTTACCCAGGTTTTCGCCTGCCATATCAGTTCTGTTATACTCACAGACATTATTTTAACAGTTTTGGAAACGTAGGAGTGTTTTATATGCATATCGTATCTTCTGGGACTGAGTAACAGGCAGTTTACTTTGGGCACGCTTTTCATCCGGAGGTGAAAATACTACCCCCTACCCAAGAGAGGTTAAATTGTTTAACTTGGATCAAACGTTTTGGGTAGCCTTCCACAACCTTCCCACAATAAGTTGGAGAATTTTGGCTCATTCCTCCTGAGCTGGTGTAACTCCTTGCTTGCACATGCTTTTTCAGTTCTGCCCACAAATTTTCTATAGGATTGAGGTCAGGGCTTTGTGATGGCCACTCAAATACCTTGACTTTGTTGTCTTTAAGCCATTTTGCCACAACTTTGGATAGATGCTTGGGGTCATTGTGCATTTGGAAGACCCATTTGCGACCAAGCTTTCATTTCCTGACTGATATCTTGAGATGTTGCTTCAATATATCCACATCATTTTCTTTCCTCATGATGCCATCTATTTTGTGAAGTGCACCAGTCCCTCCTGCAGCAAAGCACCCCCACAACATGATGCTGCCACCCCCGTGCTTTACGGTTGGGATGGTGTTCTTTGGCTTGCAAGCCTCCCCCTTTTTCCTCCAAACATAACTATGGTCATTATGGCCAAACAGTTGTATTTTTGTTTCATCACACCAGAGGACATTTCTCCAAAAACTATGATCGTTGTCCCCCATGTGCAGTTGCAAACCGTAGTCTGGCTTTTTTATGGCGGTTTTTGAGCAGTGGCTTCTTCCGTGCTGAGCGGCCTTTCAGGTTATGTCAATATAGGACTCGTTTTACTGTGGATATAGATACTTTTGTACATGTTTCCTCCAGCATCTTCACAAGGTCCTTTGCTGTTGTTCTGGGATTGATTTGCACTTTTCACATCAAAATATGCTCATCTCTAAGAGACAGAATGTGTCTCCTTCCTGAGCGGTATGAAGGCTTTGTGGTCCCATGGTGTTTATACTTGAGTACTATTGTTTGTACAGATGAACGTGGTACCTTCAGGCATTTGGAAATTGCTCCCAAGGATGAACCAGACTTGTGGAGGTCTACAATATTTTTTCTTTGGTCTTGGCTGATTTCTTTTGATTTTCCCATGATGTCAAGCAAAGAGGCACTGAGTTTGAAGGTAGGCCTTGAAATACATCCACAGGTACACCTCCAATTGACTCAAAATATGTCAATTAGCCTATCAGAAGCTTCTAGCCATGACATCATTTTCTGGATTTTTCCAGCTGTTTAAAGGTACAGTCAACTTAGTGTATGTAGACTTCTGACCCACTGGAATTGTGATACACTGAGTTATAAGTGAAATAATCTGTCTGTAAACAATTGTTGGAAAAATGACTTGTGTCATAGTTTGTTAACAAGAAATGTTTGGAGTGGTTGAAAAACGAGTTTTAATGACTCCAACCTAAGTGTATGTAAACTTACGACTTCAACAGTATGTGTGAAATTTGTTTTGATTTAGAATGTACCGTTATCATGCACCTGTCTCGAAACAGGTGCAGGGAGGATGCTTTTTGTGTGTACTTAAATGGCGAATGGAGGACGCTTTTCCTGTGGTTCATTTTCATCCCAGCCAGGTAGCCAATACTCCTGTTATAAAGATAAGCAATGTGCTTAATATTAGGAAAGTTGATAAATAAATATAGTAGGCCTAGCCTATAGAAAGCTGATGGGACCCTCCTCTTTTTAATACAGGCCATCACTCTGTTTTCTCACACAATTGCATAGCCTATTGAAATGTTGCACAACATGAGCTTATAGGCTCTCTTGAAGTGTTTGATTAGATTTTCGATTACATTTGCATTGAGGTCAGAGTGATTAAATGGACAGTATAGTGCTGAGGAGCAGGCAGTTAGCAAGTTTGGTAGGCTAGTAATGACCATCAGTAACATCAGAGCTTGTAGAAGCCTAATTACATGGCATTTAACTGCCTTCATGACTGGTGACTGCCAGTATGGCAGTAATATGGTCACCACAACAGCCCTAACCTACACCCCTGCTGTTACTACAGTACGTGGCAGCATAGGCCTTTCCAACCCACCTCCTCTTTAAATATTACATTTCTCCTTTTTTGTAATGTAACTCTTGCAAGAAAACCACATCTGCTGACAATCTCTTTAAGTGTTCACATTCCATGTAATAAGTTGGATTTTATTGGTCTTCACTTGTATACAATCAAAGTTAAACTGTTCCATCTATCGTTGAAGAACCTGACAAAACATTTTAGTAGCATTCAGAGAATGTTCTAAGAATCCTATTTGAAAACAAACATTCCGTTCTCAACAGAATCTCTCTATCCTCTATCTTGTTAAGTGTGTTCAGGTGGGTTGGCTGCAACCAGTAATTGGCCACACCTGATCTTAATGAGTGCTTGTTTCGTTTGAAATGGGGTCTGTTTGAATAGTCTAAAATGAACAGCTTTGTATGAGTAAAAAAACAAACATGGCATGCTAGCTCAACCCTGGTGGCGCCGTGGACTAATTCCATGGATAGAGAACAGAAGATCATAGGTTTGAATCTTATTGAAGCTGTGCCACAATAACAAATAAATGTGTTTGCAAGATTAATGCCTAAGCAACCGATTTCTCATGTGCCGTATCTGTGCTAGGAGTTTAAAACAGTTAACCTAAGCTAGCAGTGTTAGTAAAAGTCTTATTGAAACATGTTCTCGGAACGTCAGTACAGGTGCATCAAAGCTGGGACCGAGAGACTGAAAAACTGCTCCTATCTCAAGGCCATCACTAGCTGGCCTCCACCTAGTACCCTGCCCTGAACTTAGTCACTGTCACTAGCTGGCTACCACCCAGTTACTCAAACCTGCACCTTAGAGACTGCTGCCTTATAGACATGGAAAACTGGTAACTTTAATAATGTTTACATACTGTTTTACCCATTGCATATGTACTGTATATACTGTATTCTAGTTAATGCCATCCTATTCAACTATTCCTGTACATATACTATTCTATCCTACGTATTCTTCAAATATACCACATATTCTATCCACATACTGTCCATAATATCTATACATCCCATCACATATATATATATATTATATATATATATATAATATATATATATATATATATATATATATATACACACACACACACTACCGGTCCAAAGTTTTAGAACAGTTACTCATTCAAGGGTTTTTCTTTATTTGTACTATTTTCTACATTGTACAATACTATTGAAGACATCAAAACTATGAAATAACACATATGGAATCATGTAGTAACCAAAAAAGTGTTAAACATAGCCACCCTTTGCCTTGATGACAGCTTTGCACACACTTGGCATTCTCTCAACCAACTTCATAAGGTAGTCACCTGGAATACATTTCAATTAACAGGTGTGCCTTCTAAAAAGTTAATTTTTGTAATTTCTTTCCTTCTTAATGCATTTGAGCCATTCAGTTGTGTTGTGACAAGGTGGGGGGGGGGTATACAGAAGACAGCCCTATTTGGTAAAAGACCAACTCCATATTATGGCAAGAACAGTTCAAATAAGCAAAGAGAAATGACAGCCCATCATTACTTTAAGACATGAAGGTCAGTCAATACGGAAAATGTCAAGAACTTTGAAAGTTTCTTCAAGTGCAGTCGCAAAAACCATCAAGCGCTTTGATGAAATTGGCTCTCATGAGGACCACCACAGGAATGGAAGACCCAGAGTTACCTCTGCTGCAGAGGATAGGGTCATTAGAGTTACCAGCCTCAGAAATTGCAGCCCAAATAAATGCTTCACAGAGCTCAAATAACAGACACATGTCAACATGAACTGTTCAGAGGAGACTGTATGAATCAAGCCTTCATGGTCAAATTGCTGCAAAGAACCCACTATTAAAAGACACCAATAAGAAGAGACTTGCTTGGGCCAAGAAACACGAGCAATGGACATCTGATCAGTGGAAATTTGTCCTTTGGTCTGGAGTCCAAATTGGAGATTTCTGGTTCCAACCGCCGTGTCTTTGTGAGACGCGGTGTGGGTGAACGGATGATCTCTTCATGTATATTTCCCACCGTAAAGCATGGAGGAGGAGGTGTTATGGTGTGGGGGTGCTTTTCTGGTGACACTGTCAGTGATTTATTTAGAATTCAAGGCACACTTAACCAGCATGGCTCCCACAGCATTCTGCAGTGATACGCCATCCCATCTGGTTTGGGCTTAGTGGGACTATCATTTGTTTTTCAACAAGACAATGACCCAACACACCTCCAGGCGGTGTACGGGCTATTTTACCAAGAAGGAGAGTGATGGAATGCTGCATCAGATGACCTGGCCTCCACAATCCCCCGACCTTAACCAAATTGAGATGGTGTGGGATGAGTCGGACTGCAGAGTGAAGGCAAAGCAGCCAAAAAGTGCTCAGCATATGTGGGAACTCCTTCAAGACTGTTGGAAAAACATTCCAGGTGAAGCTGGTTGAGAGAATGCCAAGAGTGTGCAAAGCTGTCATCAAGGAACATTTGAATAATTTGAATAATATTTGAATAATCTCAAATATGAAATATATTTTGATTTATTTAACACTTTTTTTGGTTACTACATGATTCCATGTGTTATTTCAAAGTTTTGATGTCTTCACTACTATTCTATAATGTAAAAAATTGTAAAAATAAAGAAAACCCCCTGAATGAGTAGGTGTTCTAAAACTTTTGACCGGTAGTGTATATATGTATTTATATTTATACTCCGGACTCCGACATTGCTCGCACTAATATTTATATTTTTCTTAATTCCATTGTTTTTGCTTTTAGATTTGTGTGTGTTGTTGTGTATTGTTAGATATTACTGCATTGTTGGAGCTAGGAACACAAGCATTTAGCTACACCCACAATAACATCTGCTAAATATGTGTATGTGACCAATACATTTGATTAGATTTTTTTAATTACCTTCAAATAACCGATCATTTCCGTTCTCAGAACGTTAATAAAACCTCCCAGGTTCTCTCAGAACCTCTCTGCAACCTAAAAATGTAACTTCCCAGAACAGGCAACATTTTATTTAAATTTCTATTTTACCAGTCAGCAAACTTATAGCTTTGTTCCCAGAACCAATGGGAAACCAAAAACGTACGTTCCCACATCTTCCAAGGAACGAAATGTTCTAGCTGGGACAGTGGCAGAATATTAGCACAGAAATAGCATACACACACAGACACACAGCCCACTCAAGCGATCAGTAGCTCAAAGCAGGAGCGGTGTTGCATCAGTCCACTAACACGGTAGATTTCTTATTGGGATTGCAGTGTACTGCATACACCAGATGAGTGATGGATGTCAGAATTTGGTTTGGTTTGCAGGTCAAGTCAAGGTCGTTTTCTCTCAGTTGATTGTTTTTGTGTCGTGTTCTTTCAGAGTTCATGTAGTGGTTAAAGTGTACAGCCCTGTCCATTCTCTCTCATTACCTCCAGTCATGCGATCTCTCACTTTTTGTGTGCCCTCTCTCTGCTTGTTTCTCCCCAATGGATTGTGTGTGTGTGCCACTATTCTCAACATTAAAATGCATCATTAGTAGACATCCTCAACCTCCCTAACCTCCCCTTTCTCCCCTCTTCTTCCTTCATTCCTAACTAGCATACTTTTACCTTCTCTGTGAAAAAGACTGTTTAACCCTACCTGACCCTAAACAGTGACCAGCCACATCCCCTCCACCCTCCTTCCCACCCCCTCATCTATCTCCCTTCCCTGAGCATCAGAAGTAGAAGACAGCAGGATAGGGGGGTGGGATCACAGAGGGATGGAGGGATGAGAGCGAAGAGAGAGACGGTCAGATGTAAACCATCTGTTGTTGAGTATCTTTTATTATGAGATTAGAAGTGGAGCGTGTTAATTGGAGTGTGATAAGCCACATTAGATACAGTATCACAGCTCATCACTTCCCTGCCTCCTCCTAGTTACCTCTGTGGACAGATCAGACCGTCTGGATAGACATTTGATTTGATTTGATGATTTTGAATAGATTAAAATGTTACACTAGGCAATACCAAAATAGCATAGGACTACTGCATCTATATTTATGTAGCCAAAGTTTGGGAGGAAAGACCACACCCAAAACATTCTCAATCCCTCCCCTCTAATCATTGCCTGCATTTATACTTTTTCTACCACTAACGTCTGTGTTTCCTTCCTGCGTTATACCAAAAGTCGCAAGCTTTCGTAGTTCGCTACTCTTGCCTGCCCGACAGCTTTTGCAATTGCCATTTCTATTGCTAATTTTACCAACTAGCCACTTTAACCGCTAGGTCTTTGTTTTCACAGTTTCTGCCTAGTTATTCAATAATGATTTGTTTGTTTGTTACTCACTACCTCCGCCATGGAACAGCTCTCTCCTTCCGATGAAGACTTGTTCTAGGATACCCAGTTACAGCGCTCAGCCAGACCGAGCCAGGCGGTCCAACCATCCACTGGCTCCCCCACTAAACAAAACCGACTTCAAGACCCGCGCCCCCGTCACTCCAGACAGACACTGGGAGCCAACGAGATCTCCACAATCCACCTGAAAAAAGCCATGCGCCGGCTTCTTCTGAGCACCACTTCTGAGCACCTAGGACCCCAGGCCCAGATACCCAGCCAGACCTTCCAGACCCATCCGCCGGCCCCGTGAATCCCTGTCGTCTCAGAGCGACTCCCAGCCTCCTCCACTTGACTGTCTTGCCAACGCCGCACATCCCCGGGGTCACCTGACAAGCGCCATAAGGCCCACCACACCAGCTACCTTGGCTAACTCCTCGCGCTACTCTCGAAGGCGATCTGCGGCAACAAGTGCAAGCCACTAGCCATCACAGACTGGATGGTGGTCGGCCTCAAGAGGTTCCTCCGCGAGCAGGCAATCAATTTTTACTGGGGAGATCCCAAAGCGGTGCTGTTTTTCGTTCTACACCAGGTCCCTCGGCGGAGAGGGCCCCACAAGCACATGCAGCGTCGAACAATGGACTGCCGATGATGACATCATGCCCCACAATCCCATTCACCGTGAAGTCACCTACCAGTCTCCAGATGGCAGCGCTGCAGCGTCTGCTTCACTTGCTAGCCTAGCTGTTTCCACCAATAACTCCACAGCTCCCTCTACCGGTCCAGGATGCAGGATCACTTCCTGACGATTCTGTAACTGCTCCCCCTGCTGGCCAGGAGATCGCAGACAACACATTGGTGTCTGTCTTCCCCCGTGCTTGCTCCCCTCTCCATATTCTCCGTCTTCTCTGTTGTCAGTTCCTGCTGCATCTCTGGCTCTGCTCCCCCTGCTGGCTCAGAGGGTGCAGTCATCTCGTTCTCATGCCCGGAGGCCACAACTCCATCCTCCCCCACCCCAGCACAACACGCAACACCCCCCAACCCCAGTGCAAACACCCCTCAGCGCAACGTGCAACACCCCACCCTAATCATTAACCCCTGGTCGGGCTCGACATGGACATCCAGCGAAAAATCCTATCGCCATTAGCATAACGAAATGTTATATTTTTTTTCCAAATATAGGACTATGTTATATCGTTTTATAGATACACCTCTCCTGAATCGAACCACGTTGTCTGATTTCAAAAAGGCTTTACAGCAAAAGCAAAACATTAGATTATGTTAGAGGAGTATATCGTAAAAGTAGCCACATAGCCATTTTCCGACCAACTACATGCATCACAAATAACCAAAAAACAGCTAAATGCAGCACTAACCTTTGACAATCTTCATCAGATGACACCCCTAGGACATCATGTTACACAATACATGCATTCTTTTGTTCGATAAAGTTCATATTTATATATAAAAACAGCATTTTACATCGGCGCGTAACGTTGACTAACTATTTTCCCTCAAATGCATCCGGTGAAACAGCGCTACAATTTACTAAATTACTATTCGAAAACATTTTTAAAATGTAATATTGTCATTCTAAGATTTATAGATGAATATCTCTTGAAAGCACCTGTAATGCCAGATTTAAAAATAACTTTACTGGGTAATCACACTTTGCGATAAAAGGGGATGCGATACTCAGAAAATAGGCTACCGTTACAGGTCAGCACCATCTTGGAACAATCGCATATCAAATCTAGTCTTGTATACTATTGTCAATAATCCCTTACCTTTGATTATCTTCATCAGAAAGCACTTCTAGGAATCCCAGGTCCACAACAAATGTATTTTCGTTCGAAAAAGTTAATCCTTTATGTTCCAATAGCTTGTTCTTGTTAGCGCGTTCTGAAGGCTGCACCAAAAGTTGCGTCGTGCGCGGGACTCCACTTTCAATTATTATTTTTATTTTTTTTATTTAGGTTCGTTCAAACATGTCAAACGTTGTATAACATAAATCTTTAGGGCCTTTTTCAACCAGAGCTCCAATAAGATTCAAGGGGGACGATTGCATTGTGTTTCAAAACGTTTCGAAAGGGGAGGGTAGCCAGGGGAGCCGGCGTCATAATCGTGATGGCCCTCTCCGTGTGACCACGTTCCACTGCGTCTCATTCATTCAGTTTTCACAGTAGAAGGCTCAAATCACTTTGTAAAGACTGGGGACATCTAGTGGAAGCAATAGGAAGTGCTCAATGAACCATTGCTCACTGTGTGATTTACAGGCAAACTGATGAAGTTGAGTCCGCAATTCAGAATTCCACTTCCTGTTACGATCGGTCTCGGGGTTTTGACTGCCATATGAGTTCTGTTATACTCACAGACACCATTCAAACAGTTTTAGAAACTTTAGGGTGTTTTCTATCCACAAGTATTAATTATATGCATATCCTAGCTTCTGAGTAGCGCCCCCTATCCTAGGCGAACGACAAGAGGTTAAATCTATCTCTCTTCCTTCCAATCTCTTTCGGATACGGTTCCTGACACCACCACTGCTCCAGCCTTCCTCTTTTCATCCCCTGCCTATCCCAGCTCTCTCTGTCCCTAAACTCGCTATATCCAACCTCCCCCCTCATCCCTTCTTCACAGGCACCCTCCACGCCGGTTGGCCCGGAGACCTGAACCCACCACCCCATCGCCGCCGTTCCATCCACACATCAACAGCTTCACTATCCCAACCATCTCCCTGCTCACCTACGTCTTTGACCCAGCCTTCATCAGTCTTCAACCCAGCCCAGTCTTCCACACAGCCTCGTCGGCGTTTGACACCAGCCTCCGACCCGGCCCCACCAGTCTTTGTCCCAGCCTTCGACCCAGTCTCATCAGCGGTCGACCCAGCCTTCACCAGTCTTCGTCCCAGCCTTCGACCCACCCTCATCAGCCGTAGACCTAGCCTTTAGCAGTCTTCAACCCAGCCTCGTCGTTGTTCAACACCAGCCTCTTCAGCCTTCGAACCAGCCCCGTTGGCCAACGACCCAGCCCGTCATCCTTCGTGCCCACAGCCTCCGAATTAGCCTCCAACGCAAGCCCACAGGCGCGGATTAGCCTCGGACATGACCTCTAAGATAACAACCTATTTCCTGCTCCAGCAGGCCACACCGCAAAGCAACTTCCTCTGCTCCATGTACCAACCATATCCTGTCCGTTTGCGATCACACTCCTCGGGCCTTCAACCTCCCAATGTCCTCCACACACTTCACTGAAGCCTGTCCATCCTGTTCACCCGGTTCACATCCGATGAGCGACGACGTGTCCCTCCATTCCCCCACACAGCTCACCACCATCCCTCAGCCTTCAGCCGGCTCCTGTCTCAGCCTCCAAAGCCTTCTTTGTGATGGCTTCATACCAAATCTTCCATCATCTGGTGCCCTTGCTTGCAACCTGCCAGAGAACCACACCCCTCCACCAAAAGAAACTGGCACTCTTCATCATCCTACGGATAACAACACCTGTGCCTACCTCGATCATTACGATCCCCCCTTCACCAAGCTACCTCAACTACCACCCCATTCCCTTACAAAGAAAATCCTTAAAACTATTATGTTAAAGGTGTGGTCTATATCTAGTGAATATACACAAAATAAATCAAAAGACGTGTTTCCATTGTGGACCTCTATTGGTAGGCAAGGGCCCCCTTTGACTTGTCCAGGCTTGTCCAGCTGTACCCT
Source organism: Salmo salar (assembly GCF_965601325.2). Classification (NCBI taxonomy): domain Eukaryota; kingdom Metazoa; phylum Chordata; class Actinopteri; order Salmoniformes; family Salmonidae; genus Salmo; species Salmo salar. The sequence goes on from NC_138304.1 coordinate 18,987,770, forward strand.
ACCATTACTGGACTGTCTGTTGGACTGGACAGAGTCTTAGCTGTGCCCTCCCATGATAACAATAACTTATTTGTCTTTTTGAATGTGCAGAGGGCATGAATTGGGTGTATCATGAAATGTATGAGGTTTGAGGACTTCAGTGACTTTTACTCTATCCGAGCAATTCATAATCCGGTAGTAGTTTAGTATTTTTGCTTGCTGTGGTGATGGTTAAGTAGTTAAGTGACAGAAGTGTTGATGGAGGAATGTACAAGTGCATAAGATTACAAGTGGCCTAGTCGGTTGTTTCCACATCATTTCAACCAAACAATTCAATGTGATGACATTGAATCAACTAAAACTAACATTGACATGACGTCTGTGCCCAGTGGGGAAGTGTATGACTTATGTCCTAGTCCCGTCTGGAGTCTCTCCTCATCAGTGTGTGTTTAGCTGGGTGTGGGCCTGTGCCATGTGGCTAAGTGTAGGGTGTTACCGTCCCAGCCGGGATAGGCAGGCCTTTATACTGTAGACCCAAAGGACTGTGGAGGTCTAACTCTAACCCCTAGAGTTAAGAGCAGAGCACATCTGTTTCAGAAGACTCTATTCCACACTGCAAGTGTGACTCTCACCAAGAGGAAATATAGATGTGCTGTCTTAAATTTGACCCTGCTTCTCACAGCAGGAAAATAATTTTGCAGCAGCAGGAAAATAATTTTGCAGCAACAGTGAATGTGAATTATTATGTGGACGATTTGCATTTCCTGCCGTGCAGGAAAATTCCCTGTGACAACGGAGGGATCAAATTAAGATAGCAGATCTGTATTAACTCGCTAAGTTAGGGGGACTGTAACATGTAAAATGTCTGTGTGTACACTCCTCCTTCCTCTGCCTGAGTCACCTTTGCCACACGTGTGTGTGTGTGTGTGTGTGTGTGTGTGTGTGTGTGTGTGTGTGTGTGTGTGTGTGTGTGCGTGTGCGTGTGTGTGTGCGTGTTTGTGTGTGTGTCTGCATGCGTCTGTTTACAACAGATCCACCCTCCTTTGTATCACTATAAACACAAATCGAGAGACATAAACATTTCGTCAGGCCTGGGCACATATATCTGTTAAATAGATTTGCACCGAAGCATCAGCTTAGCCAAAACCTCTAATTCTTCATAAATGAGGGGTTTATCATAGTTTCCCTTCTCAATGACTCCTCTAATTTTCGACTGGAAAAGCACATTTTCTGCCTGGTCCTATGGAAAAGACTGTGGAGCCGTGGAGTCAGAAGAGCGTGTGTGCGCCCATGTGTGTGTGGAGACAGAGCAGTGGGTACTACCAGCTGCCAGCTGCTAACAATGGAAAGAAAAGGACAGTAGGGGTCAGCTTCCACTGCCCACAGAAGAAAGTGGGTTGGAGCTATGTGACGAAAGAGAAAATGAGCGAAAGAGAGAAATAGATCACGATAGAGGGCGAGTGTGTGTGTGAGGATGAGAGGGAGTCAGAAAGTGACAGGTGAGGCCGCGTGACAAACACCTGAAGAGACCAAACGAAAGTTGGGGGCTGAAAGTCAACGAGAGAGAGAGGTGGAGGAGTAGAGGTCAAAGAGGACACCAAGGAAAGACACCTAAGGGAGAGGTGTTGGATGGCGGGCAGCTGTGCCAGACAGAAGGTGCCGTTATCCTGGCAGGTGGTGGAAGGGCTAATGGTGTCATGCCAGGCATCTGTGTGAGAGTGAGTGAGTGAGAGAGAGCGAGAGAGTGAGAGAGAGAATGCGACCCTGGCACTTTGAACAGCAGCCCTTCATACACACACACACACACACACACACACTCGACAGACACAACACTCCAGTATCACTAGCCAGTGGGTTATTGCCTTGTGTATGTCAGCCTATTTTTTTTTGTCTGCGATGCAGATTACTCCTCATTTAAGTAGATTTGATCACAGAGCTCTGGCTGACGGGCACACTCAGTTCTACACTTAGAATGAAAGGTGACTCCATGAACCCTGGAGATGTTCAATGCTTTGAGCGCGTTCCACAGCTACGCCGAGGCGACGCGACAACCAATGGTTGCGTGCCACGCCATCGACTGTGTGATCGACTAACACATTTCTATAGCATATGATGTGGCTAGCTGATACTTAAAATAACTATACAGGCGTTGTAAGATCTGTCAGGCGTCAGCAACGTCTAAGCTCTGGAACACGACCCTCATTAATAAAGGTTCAAAATGGAACCCCTCGCATTACATAAAGGTTCCGTTTTGAACCTTTACACAGCCCTGAACACCCTTTTCAGAGTTCTTCGAGGGACCTTTTTGAACTGGAAAGATTCCCCGTGTGACTTTTACATTCATGATATGTAGATATTGATTCATGAAGCTTATAATTTAGAAATGACTCACGGGCTTAGTTCAGCTGTCTTACCCCTATCAGAGCCCCCAATACCAGCTTGTTTTATTCCTTTGTTTGTAAACAATGTAGGCCTAGTTGTAAACAAACACTGTACAGCCTCAAATGATGGTTCAATGTATAATGCTGATATCATGGATGGTCAGCAATTGCATCCGTAGTTCTGTCTATGAATTTGAGAGGGGTTACATTTCCAGCCCCATCCCTCAGTTTTTTTTTTTTTACAGAAACAGTGATGGGGTAACCTCTGTGATATTGTTTAAACCGCAGATTGCCCCTTTAAGAAACTCGGTTTCAAATTGGGTTGGCTGGGATTGAATGTCCCTAAGAAGTTGTTTTCATGGTTGTCTGAACAAAACAGTAGGCTTTTCATCTAATGACGAAATGATTATACAGATCTAGGATTATACCACCTGAAAGCAGAAAGAATCATATCATAACGTAATCTGTTATGATTTATAAGCAGATCAATGAGGTTTAATACATTCATTTAAGTGTCTTGGGACCATCAGTAAACATTAGGATTGTCCACATAACGTGATTTCCCCCCCCCCCCCCTAAATTAGACCCAGCAACTCTTCCAAATTATAGACAACATATTTGATTCAATCTCAGAAAAATGTCATGCTTTCAGGGTCTGCTGATGTCATAAGTGCCAAGGACATATGCTCCATTATGCCGCCTGATTGGCTCGTGGTCTCAGCATGCAAATCACGTCGGGCAGCAGCCAGTGTTACAGCTTTCTTAATACACCAAACACATTACTTACTATGAAAAGAGGATGGGGGAGAGAGAGAGGAGGGAAGCAGGCAGGAGACAAAGAGAGGAAAGGTGGAGAGAGAAAGATGGAGAGAGGGACGAGAGAAGGTTAGAAGGAGAAGAGGGAAGAACGGAGAGACAGGAGAGGGAGAGAGAGGAAAGAGGTAGAGGAGAAGGAGAGAGTTGGAAGGAGAAGAGCGAGGCGGAAAGGGATGGACAGCGAGCAACGAAGTGGGAGAGAGATGGAGAAATATGACATTTTGGAGAGGGACAGTGAAAGAAGGAGGGAGTGGAGGAGGGGAAAACAGATGAAAAAAAGAGGAGGGAGTGGATAGAGGGTAAATAGTGCATGAGAAAGAGAGAGCGAGACAGAGAAACATAGTTTGAGAGAGAGAGACAGAGACACACAGAAACATAGTTTGAGAGAGAGAGAGACTGAGGCATCGGAGTGTGGTGTGTCCGAACAGCTCTCCATCTATCACAACACTTATCAGCGGTGCGGTTAGCGCCATAAGCCGAGGAGTGCAACGGCCCCTTAAGAAGCATTTAGATGCCATTAAAGACCACTATATTAAACAGACACACACACACACACGCTGAGAGACACCATTCATCAACTGATGTCTGCAGGCTAACATCCCTCTGTTGTGTCTCTCTCTCTCTCTCTCTCTCTCTCTCTCTCTCTCTATTTATCTCTCTCCGTCTCTCACCACAACATCCTCTTCCACTGTCTGACTATGGCCTTGGGAATGTGGTCCATTGTTTGGGCAATGGGAATATACAGCTGGAGGTAGTTGAGACACATTGAGATGTATGATTTGATAGAATTATGAGGGCGTTGAAGCATCAAGGGTCATTATGGTAGGCTGTTGTGATGGAGTGTTTTGTAACAGAATAGGTTACTCTTGGACTCTTTTTTTGGCCCAACCAAAGCCCAGAGTAAATTTGTTGGAGTGCCCGGAGTAATAAGAAAAAAGAGGGAGAGAGAGGGAAAGAGGGAGGGAGCAAGCGAGAGAAAGAGAGAGAGAGAGAGAGAGAGAGAGAGAGGGAGAGAGGGAGAGAGAGGTGGACAGCCATAGAGGAAGGGCCTAGAACAATCTGCTGTTGAGGGGACTGGGGCTGGGTCATCAATGAATGGCCAAGCTAGCCAGGCCTAAAGTAACCACATGTATCCAATCCAACTCTCCCTCCTCCTCTCTTCCCTCGATCTCCTCACTGACTCACTCACACCATCTCCCTCCCTCCTTCCCTCAGCCAAGGAGCATACTGTTAATCTGATCATTCACTTGTCAAACTAGACAAATGCAATTAGGAGGACGGGATACATTGGCGCCGAGGCCTCGACAGTTCACTCCTCCTCCCTCTCTCCATTTATCTCTCTCTCCCTCTGTGTCTCTCCATTTCCTGCCTCACCACAAATTAATACACAGGCTATTCGTGTCCAGAACCATACAGAGCTATTACTGTGTGTGTGTGTGTGTGTGTGTGTGTGTGTGTGTGTGTGTGTGTGTGTGTGTGTGTGTGTGTGTGTGTGTGTGTGTGTGTGTGTGTGTGTGTGTGTGTGTGTGTGTCTGTATGTGTGTGCAAATGTGTATGCCTGTTTGCTACAGCGGGAAAGCAATCCTGCAGCAACAGGAAATTTGAATTATTATGTGGATTATAATTCATGGATATTTTTGTAGGGTTTGAAGAAAATGTTGTAAGGGAAAACCTAGTCTGAAATGTTTAACTGGAAATCACAAAGTTCAGAAGCCTTTTTAAACCTCAAATACACTATACGTTTTAAATGTCCTGCGTTGCAGGAAAGTTCCCCTGCAACAGGGTGATCCAATGATGATTCTACATCTGTACGTGTTTTGTGAGATGCAGAGGTGTCAGATTACCCTCATTAGTGGTGTTCTGTATAGGACAGAGTCAGGAGAAGGGCCTAACAACAGATACAGCTAGTCTGTTTCTTATCCTGAGAATGACCTGAGAATGACCCAGGAGGATATCATGCCTTGTGCTGTCCTATTTTCACTCAAGGTTACACACATAACACACACACACACACACACACGCACGCACGCACGCACGCACGCACGCACGCACGCACGCACACGCACACGCACGCACGCACACACCCCTCTGGATATAGCTCTGGTGGTAGTAATGTCATACGGTATCATCAGGTCAGAGTGGTGAGTGATCACATCAGGATCACTATGTATAAGGCTCCTGTGGGGGACAGTAATCCAGGATCATTAGGATGAATAGCAGTGGTGCAGTACACTGAGCCCCCTGTGTCAGAACCTGATTCAAGATCAGTTGTTTGTAGCCAGGCCACAGTAAGCCCTCTGAGGGAGAAACTGATTCAGGATCAGCCTGCAATGAGCAGAGGAGGTACAGGGTAGGCCCAGTAAGCTTCCAGTAGGAGTAATTGGTAGTGGGAGGAGGATCAACATCAACTCTTAAACACAAAGGCACCGAATCCCACATCAATACCAGGGCTTATCTTGTGAGGGGTGAGAGGAGAGAGAACGGAATGGAGGAGAGAACGAGAGAATCAACAGGATTATGGCCAAAGATAGAGAGCATAAACTACTGAGAACACTGTGTGTGTGTGTGTGTGTGTGTGTGTGTGTGTGTGTGTGTGTGTGTGTGTGTGTGTGTGTGTGTGTGTGTGTGTGTGTGTGTGTGTGTGTGTGTGTGTGTGTGTGTGTGTGTGTGTGTGTGTGTGTGTCCATGGGTGCATGTTTTAGTGGACTATGCAAAGTGGCTGGTATTGAGTATATGGTTTCCAGTAGTCAGGTATGAAGGGTGAATATTTCAAACAGAGAGAGGGAGTTGGAGTTACACTACCGTTCCAAAGTTTGGGGTCACTTAGAAATGTCCTTGTTTTTGAAAGAAAAGCAATTTTTTTTGTCCATTAAAATAACATCAAATTGACCAGAAATACAGTGTAGACATTGTTTCAGAAGAAAGTCTTTGTTTCTGGCCATTTTGAGCCTGTAATCGAACCCACAAATGCTGATGCTCCTTATACACCAGCATCCCGAAGTCGCCTCTTCACTCTTGACATTGAGACTGGTGTTTTGCGGCTACTATTTAATGAAGCTGCCAGTTGTGAGGCATCTGTTTCTCAAACTAGACACTCTAATGTACTTCTCCTCTTGCTCAGTTGTGCACCGGGGCCTCCCACTCCTCTTTCTATTCTGGTTAGAGCCAGTTTGCGCTGTTCTATGAAGGGAGTAGTACACAGCGTTGTACGAGATCTTCAGTTTCTTGGCAATTTCTCGCATGGAATAGCCTTAATTTCTCAGAACAAGAATATACTGACGAGTTTCAGAAGAAAGTTCTTTGTTTCTGGCCATTTTGAGCCTGTAATCGTACCCACAAATACTGATTCTCCAGATACTCAACTAGTCTAAAGAAGGCCCGTTTTATTGCTTCTTTAATCAGCACCACAGTTTTCAGCTGTGCTAAGATAATTGCAAAAGGGTTTTCAAATGATCAATTAGCCTTTTAAAATGATGAACTTGGATTAGCTAACACAACGTGCCATTGGAACACAGGAGTGATGGTTGCTGATAATGGGCCTCTGTATGACTATGTAGATCTTCCATAAAAAAATCTGCCATTTCCAGCTACAATAGTCATTTACACCATTAACAATGTCTACACTGTATTTCTGATCAATTTGATGTTATTGTAATGGACAAAAAAGTATGCTTTTCTTTCAAAAACAAGGACATTTGTAAGTGACCCCAAACTTTTGAACGGTACTGTATACTGAACAAAAATAGAAACGCAACATGTAAATTGTTGGTCCCATGTTTCATGAGCTGAAATAAAAATATCCCAGACATTTTCCAAACGCATAAAAAGCTTATTTCTCTCAAATTTTGCAGACAAATTTGGTTACTTTCATGTTATTGAGCATTCATCCTTTGCCAAGATAATCCATCCACCTGTCAGGTGTGGCATACCAAGAAGCTGATTAAACAGAATGATCGTTACACAGGTGCACCTCGTGCTGGGGACAATATAAGGCTACTCTAAAATGTGTTTTGTCACACAACACAATGCCAATGATGTCTCAAGTTTTGAGGGAGTGTGGAATTGGCAGGCTGACTGCAGGAATGTCCACCAGAGCTGAATGTCCATTTCTCTACCAGATGCCACCTCCAATGTTGTTTTAGAAATGTTGGCAGTACATCCAACCAGCCTCAAAACCGTAGACCATATGTAACCACACCAGAACCTCCACATCCGGCTTCTTCACCTGCGTGATGGTCTGAGACGAGCCACCCTGACAGCTGATAAAACTGTGGGTTTGCACAACCAAAGAATTTCTGTACAAACTGTCATAAACTACCTCATGGAAGCTCATCTCCGTGCTCATCGTCCTCACCAGGGTCTTGAACTGACTGCAGTTCGGCGTTGTAAGCGACTTCAGTGGGCAAATGCTCCCCTTCGATGGCCATTGGAACACTGTAGAAATGGGCCCTTCACGGGTTAATCCTGGTTTCAACCCCTCTTTCCTTTCAACAGCTAAGTTGACTGAGAACACATTCTCATTTACAACAATGACCTGGGGAATAGTTACTGGGGAGAGGAGGGGGAATGAATGAGCCAGTTGGAAGCTGGGGTTGATTAGGGGCCAGATTGGGAATTTAGCCAGGACACCAGGGTTAACACCCCTACTCTTACAATAAGTGCCATGGGATCTTTACTGAACACAGAGAGTCAGGACACCCGTTCAGCGTCCCATCCGAAAGGACGGCACCCTACACAGGGCAATGTCCCCAATCACTTCCCTGGGGCATTGGGATATTTTATTTTAAACCAGAGGAAAGGGTGCCTCCTACTGGCCCTGCAACACCACTTCCAGCAGCATCTGATCTTCCATCCAAGGACCGACCAGGACCAACCGTGCTTAGCTTCAGAGGCAAACCTGCAGTGGGATGCAAGGTGTGTGTGTGTGTGTGTGTGTGTGTGTGTGTGTGTGTGTGTGTGTGTGTGTGTGTGTGTGTGTGTGTGTGTGTGTGTGTGTGTGTGTGTGTGTGTGTGTGTGTGTGTGTGTGTGTGTGTGTGTGTGTGTGTGTGTGTGTGTGTGTGTGTGTGAGAGAGAGAGAATATATTTAACCTTTACTTTGACAGGGAGTCATGTTGAGACCAAGGCCTCTTTTGTAAAGATTACAAAAATTACAAAGATACACATCAACTACAAAATACAAAACAGGATCATAGAAGAACACATTCTTCATCAAAAAGGTCCTCAATCTGCAGTGTACTGTCCTCCTTGAGATGTTTCCAACCAAAATTAGACAGCCAGCCAAACGACATGGGTCAGAAAATAGCCTCCTACCTCCAGTGGTTTATTGAAGTCATACGGGAAGTCAATGAATACGGAGTGAACCCGAAAAGATAGATACAGTACGAAAGCATTGTCCCGACCAGCTCTCTATACATAACAGGAATTGCTAGCGCCAAATAAAGTAAAGGTAAAGGTAAAGGTATATAATCACAATGTTCTAAGCATTAAAAATGCAAAATACTTCCTAATATAATTAGATGAATGGCTAATTAAACATTTTAATATTCACAAGCCATGCTTACACAGGCATAAAAGGATGGCATATAATCATGAGTCCATTGCTGGCCTGACAAATGTGCTTAATCAAACGAAACACTTCCTGCTTCCTGTTTTACAGCGCCGCAGAACAAAGTACCATAGAAGAAATACGATTAACTAGGTGCCATACATGATATGGGCAGCAAATGGCGCTAAATCACAAAGTGCGTACAAAACCTGAATGAGAGGCTGAATTGGCCTAGATGTAGAAGTGTGTGAGCAGGTAGAAGTGTGGGTTATTATATGCATGTGAAAGAATATTCCTAATAGTACATTATACCTGGGTTATTGTGTTAGCATATGCACAGTATAGAGCAGCATATAGCTTTACAGCACCTACAGCCACCTGTAGGCCCTCTCCTATCCCTCTGGTCACCACAACCTGGTGCTCTGTCACTGGGGATGATTATCCCTCAACCCCCCCTCCTCCCCCCACCCCCGGAGGTCATGGTGCTGATGAGGGAGAGGTGGAGTGGGAAAGGTTGAGAGGGGGATGAAGGGGAGTTGGAGGGCTAGATTGTGGTCCCTCTGGGGTCCCTTAGAAAGAAAATGGAAGAGCAAGGTCATACACACACACATGTTCGTGCCCAGGCACGCACACACTGTGTCATGTTAATGATGGTCATTAGTCACCAGGGCTGAAGGGCACTGGCTGGGGACTGGCTGCCCTATGGAACAGTAGGAGAGTACTAAACACTCGCCCTGTTCTGGAAGGAAATGTCTAGGATTTCTGACATACCTATGTGTAAATCTTATCTGAAGGGATACCATGTATTATCTGACTGCTATTTACTCTGTTGTATAAAAAATATACATGACTTTGAGCCAAAGCATGGCTGTCCTGTCTTTTTCTATTTTAGCCAGTGTGTGTTCCAAGCCAGCTAAGAGAACAGTGTAGCCCCCAGCAACAGTCTGCTCGTCACAGGCTGACAGTACTGTTTACTCTAGGACAGGGGTCTCCAACAGGTCTCGTAGGCCACCTATGAGGAGCTCGCCAAACAATTCAGAAAGTGCATGGAATCTTCACGTGTTCTACCACAAAACTGTCATAAACAAATCTCACAAGTATCAGACACAGCCAAGCTCCCAGCTGCTATCTAATCAACGCAACATTGCCGTTATCCCACCCCTGGTCAGCCACTATTGGCTTAAAAAGCCAAACCTAACACAATATCTGCCAATTCATTTCCAACAATATTTCCCCTGTATGTCTGTGTGGTACGCGCCTTTGTCTCTCACTCTGTGTGAAGCCAGTTGATGTGATAACCGTCTTTTGGGTTGACAGAACTGCTATCCCCAAAACCTTAAATGTTACCTGCAAAGTAGGCTTACCTGGCAGAAGTATTTCATGAGTAAGTCTATCATTTGTATCTATTATTTGTTATTTGGTAACTTTGCCATGAAATGAGCAGCAGCAGTACCGAACCATCACTGGACCGGCACGGTAGATGCACATTCCTCACTTGCTAGATGTGCAATTAAAGGGGAATTACAATCAACAATCAAAAGTCTTCTGATGTGATTTAAGCATAGACATGGACTCAGAACATCACATTTCTGTTGTTTCTCTATGAACAATTGGAATTTTAAGATTGAAAAGTAAAACTGAGAACGTCATTTGTGAAAATATAAAACAGAATTTGCAGGGGGAAAATCACAGATTTTATAGGGGCCTCCTTAGAGTTGTTTAAGTACCATTATTTTACCAGGTATATTTGCAGAAAATTCTTGTACACTAAGGACCCGGGGAGGAGTTGACAACATAGTGCACTACTTTCTCTTGTACACTAAGGACCCGGGGAAGAGTTACAGGGGAGAGGAGAAGAGATGAATGTGCCTATTTGAAAGCTACAGTGGGGGGGAAAAGTATATGATCCCCTGCTGATTTTGTACGTTTGCCCACTTACAAAGAAAGGATCAGTCTATCATTTTAATGGTAGGTTTATTTGAACAGTGAGAGACAGAATAACAACAAAAAAAATCCTGAAAACGCATGTCAAAAATGTTATAAAATGATTTACATTTTAATGAGGGAAATAAGTATTTGATTTAGATTTTTTTTTAAAGTATTTACATTTTGATTTGTACGTGTGTGCGCATCTATGTGAGTGTGTGGGTCCTGCGTCCCTGCCTGTGTGTGACAGCAGAGCGGCACTCCCGGCTAATCCTAACAGACGCAGAGTTCTGGAGAAGTCCGTCTGACTGGCATTTGGTCAGGTGGCAGGGGAACGATCTGTCATCCAGTCAGAAACACAGCGACCAAGCACTTTGCTCTGCTCAGAAAGGCCTGGAATATCAGGCCTTTTTGTGTTGTTTTGCCCTGAGCGTTCAGGTAGCTGCTGGGGATACAGTATGTTGGTATTGTAGGTCTTCTCGCGGTGTCTGTGTCTCACCCTCAGTCGCCCACCTGTCCCACTGTGTAGGCATTTGGTTGAATTCAAAACAAGAGCCTTTAGCGATGCTTACTGCTAGCTTAGAATCCGCTACACATCAGTTGCGTTATACAGCAACGTTTGCATTGCCTTAAAAAGCTAAACTTAGTCTCCTAGCTAGCCCTGAAATGTCCCCATAACAAAGCCCATTAGCAGTAAAGACTTCCAGTAAACACTCTGTTCGCCTCTGGCCATTATTTCTGTCTGTTGTGTTTACTGGTAGTGTTGGCTTTAATGAGGATACTTTGTTTTTGTAATGTTTCGTAATCATTCCCCAGCGAAACAGTAGAAAGCACATATTCCCAAAAATATACGTTTTGCCCCCTTTAATGGTTAGTAATAATGAGTAGGACTATAGGAGAATAGTGACACATCATAAGACAAGGCCATGCTTAGATAACGCTGAGCAATGATTACCGTTATATTCTGTCATTTATTCAACACTGTCGTATCATCTTCAGGCAGTGTGTCTGCGTGTGTACTGGATGTGTGTGGTGAATGTTTGCTGCGTGTGTGTGTGTGTGTTTGACCCCATAGGGACCACAATCTAACGGTGGTGAGTGACAGAGAGAGTGAGAGAGAGAACAAAACATTACTATTGGTGAGGCAATGTTTTTCCACTCCTCAGTTGTCCGGTGTTGGTCATCATGTGCCCACTGGAGCCACTTCTTCTTGTTTTTAGCTGATATGAGTGGAACCCTGTGTGGTCGTCTGCTGCAATAGCCCATCCTTGACAAGGACAGACGAGTTGTGGGAGGCTGCAAGCCGAAGAACACCATCCTAACCGTGAAGCACGGGGGTGGCAGCATCATGTTGTGGGGGTGCTTTGCTGCAGGAGGGACTGGTGCACTTCACAAAATAGATGGCATCATGAGGAGGAAAATTATGTGGATATATTGAAGCAACATCTCAAGACATCAGTCAGGAAGTTAAAGCTTGGTCGCAAATGGGTCTTCCAAATGTACAATGACCCCAAGCACACTTCCAAAGTTGTGGCAAAATGACTTAAGGACAACAAAGTCAAGGTATTGGAGTGGCCATCACAAAGCTCTGACCTCAATCCTATAGAAAATTTGTGGGCAGAACTGAAAAAGTGTGTGCGAGCAAGGAGGCCTACAAACCTGACTCAGTTACACCAGCTCTGTCAGGAGGAATGAGTCAAAATTCACCCAACTTATTGTGGGAAGCTTATGGAAGGCTACCCGAAACGTTTGACCCAAGTTAAACAATTTAAAGGCAATGCTACCAAATACTAATTGAGTGCATGTAAACTTCTGACCCACTGGGAATGTGATGAAAGAAATAAAAGCTGAAATAAATAATTCTCTCTACTATTATTCTGACATTTCACATTCTTAAAATAAAGTGGTGATCCTAACTGACCTAAGACAGGGGATTTTTACTAGGAATAAATGTCAGGAATTGTGAAAACTTGAGTTGAAATGTATTTGGCTAAGGTGTATGTAAACTTCTGACTTCAACTGCATATATAATAGAGAGGGAGAGAGAAAGACAGAGAGAGACACACACAGAGAGAGACAATACTGCTGAGCTAAGGGAATTCTCTAACCCATACTTGGGGGTTTCATAGAGGCTCAGTGATTCCTCTCCTCAGCTGCTCCCCATCTAGGGTGTATGGCGGGCCGGAGGAGATAAGAATGCCTTCAAAGAAAAAGACACAGTCAGACGCACGCACACGCATTAAAGACGATGCAATGAAAACATATTCTTGAACAGTGCAGTCGCAGCGCAGCCTGTTATTGTGTAGCGTGGTTTTGGTCAGAGCCATGGTACTGACAGATTGGAGAGTCCCATTCCAGCAGGACTGGGTTTGTCTGCTGTTGATGTTGCTCTCTGCTTTTGTTTGTGTGTGTCTCTGCAGGCCTGTATGTGCCTGTGTCTGTTGGTGCCAGTTTATGCTCTGTGCCTCTGACTGGGTTTTTTCTACTGTCTCTGTATCCCACTCATTGTGTTTTATGTGTTTGGCAACAGTATCTTCCACTGCACATCCTATCCTCATCCAGAGAATACATTTAAACACTTCCTCTCCGGGTTCATCTCTGTGGCATCTTTCATACGCAGTTCAAAGCCATGAGACGCAGAGAGATAACTGGTGTAAAGTTTCTGGGAAGTCGGTGCAGAGCCCCAGTCCTCACAGCTAAACTACATTAAACGGCAGGGAGCTGTATCATAGGCAACACCGCTCTTTGAGACTGACCTATGTCCTACTGTTGTTTGTCGCAAGGAGGATTCAGAAAAAAACACATAAAAGGGAAATTATACCCTTTCATTTTTTGCATTTACTTGGCTTCCAAACCCCCTGTGAAGAGATGACTGTCATGTAAAGAGGGTGAGAGAGAAAACAGAAGAAGAACAAGGAGGAAAACATCAATCAACAGCTCAGCTAAGAACCACTAAAGCTATGCACAACAATGTAAAGCACTACCACTGCCTGAAAGGCAGTCTATGTTCTCTACAGACTTCACTATCTAAATCCTCCTACTAGGACGGCTAGTAGCCTAGTTCACTGGTTCTCAATCCTGGTCCTGGGGACCCAAAGGGGGGCACATTTTAGTTTTTGCCCTAGCACTACACAGCTGATTCAAATGATCAACTCATCAAAAGGCTTTGATGACTTGAATCAGGTGTGTAGTGCTAGGGCAAAAACTAAAATGTGCCCCCTTTGTGTCCCCATGACCAAGGTTGAGAACCACTGGCCTAATTGTTTAGAGCATTGGGCCAGTAACCAAAATGTTTCTGGTTTGAATCCCCAAGATGACTAAGTAAAAAAATCTATCAATGTGCCCTTGAGCAAGGCACTTAATCCTAGTTGCTCTGGATAAGTGTCTACTAAACTCTAAATGTAATCCCACCAGATTGGACTTCCTGTTTTACACTTCCTGTTTCCTGTCACATTCCAGATTACCTCCTGGAGCTGCTGAACCGTTCTGAGGTTGTCCTGCAAGAGTCCTACCCCCCGGTGCTGGGTTTCCTGTACACCCAGAACACCCGCGTGTTCACTGAGCTGTACACGGAGCTGAGACGGTACTACCGCGGCTCCAACATCAACATAGAGGAGGCGCTCAACGAGTTCTGGGCCCGCCTGCTGGAGAGGCTGTTCAAGGGAGCCAACGGACAATACCTCATAGGTAACGTAAACATTACACATTGAACTTAAATATGATCTTTGAAATATTTCACTTTTAAAATCTCAATTGAAAATAAATGCGGCTTTTTTTCCCAACTTATCCAAACATTAAGTAGAATAATAATAAAATGATTTCATCGATCTGACTCCAATGTTATGTGAATAAATGCAACAGGCCTTGTGCGTCTCTGGAGGATCTAGCAAGATAGCGAATAATTGCATCAGTGACTCAGTATGACTATAATGAACATGTCTTGCACCGTTATGCAATTATTAAGAGGTTTGGTACAAATGGCTAATCCTGGCGACCAATGTTCCAGCATGAATTTATTGCGGCAAGCAGCTCAGGGATGTTAAGTTGGTACCCAAGCATGTGCTATGTGTGTAGGGTAGATAATTAACAACTATCAAATTAAAGGCATATAGCCAATCAAGTAATTACTCTGTGGAAGGAGGAATGCATTTACTAATAGAATGTATTAGTCCCAAAAGAATTGACACTCAAACAATTACAGTGTACATGAAATACCCGATACATGACAAACTACTCTGAATAAGTGACTATCACCAATAAGCTAAGACTTTTATTTAACCTTTTTATTTAACCAGGCAAGTCAGTTAAGAACAACCCAACACTACAATTGAATTCACACGGTAACATGAATTTAATTTGTTCGAGTTTTCATCAGTCATCACAACTCTCCTAGTGCCAATGACCCCAAGGACTTCTGTGGGAACGTCTGTTTCCCGAGATTGCCACGGCGAAGGTGTGACTCTCTCCTATGAGATGCAAATATACAGCCATCCATCCAGAAAATGCCAAATTGTATGAACATGCCAGGCTGGCGTCTATCACTGGCCTTCGTCATTGTTCACATTTGTTCACTCTCTATTTTTTGCCCCACAAACTCTTGCGTTGAAATTGAATTACCTCAACCCTGGTAAATATTGTCATGATTTTCATCTTGTTTGCTTTCAACTTTTATTCTTAACTATGTGAGGTTGTTATATTGCTTTAGCTATCATTATGAGGGATGTATGAAGGGTGTTTAACCAATAAAGTTATTTTGATTGTAGGTGATGACTACCTGGAGTGTGTGTCCAAGCAGTCGGAGACGCTGCGACCCTTTGGTGACACCCCCCGCGACCTCAAGTTGAAGGTGACGCGTACATTTGTGGCGGCACGCTCCTTTGTCCAGGGACTGGTGATCAGCGGGGAGGTTGTTCGCAAGGTGTCACAAGTAAGACAGACCATCTTTCTCCCTCTTATCTTTATCTTTGTCTTTTTTTCTCTCTCTCTCTCTCTCTCTCTCCTCTCTCTCTCTCTCTCTCTCTCTCTCTCTCTCCGCTGTCGCTGTCGCTCTCTCATCCTGTCAATTAAACCTACTGTACATCAATCAATCTGGCACTTTATACACCAAGTATTTGGTGCTTTGAGATAAGTTTTGAGAAACATTCTACCAAACTAATGCTACGGTGCCTCTTCTTCCACACTACAAGCAGCTAAATGGATGTCTCAAATCCTCCACGAATCCTACAGCATCCTGCATTTATTTTGTCTTGTCATGCTGTCTGTGGCTCCAGACCTTTGTAGCGCTGTGCGTCACACTGTGTACAGTAGTTCTCCAGCGGCTCTATACTGCTTCTCTAGAACAGTGTGCGGTAAACACACTCAGTCACGGGGCCCATTAACAGCCTATAAATAGGGCTGTGCGTCTCATTACTGGCCAATTAATATCTGATAGAGTTACAGCGCATCAGAGGAGGGAGAAATCTAAGAGAAGAACACTAGGTCGTTCACACATACAGTGTCCACAGGAGAGAAGGGAGAGAGTGAGCCACAGCTCTGGACAATGTCAATGGAGCTACTACCTGAGGTAGAGGAAGGGAAGGTAGGAGAGGATGAGTGGAGAGTAGAGGAATGGAGCAGAGAGGAAGGTGAGGAGGAGAAAGGGGAGATTTATGCATTATGTGGAGTTTCGAGTCTGATTGGACCAGCCAGGGAGGCAGCGGGCTGAGCAGAATGCCAGATGGCATGCTGGGATATGGGTACGCTCCCCACCCCCCTCTCGCTCTCCTCCCTGTAGTTCCAATCAGACTGTAATTGGGATTGTGGGGGATTGTGTGGATAGGAGAAAGGGAAACGGAGAGAGAAAGAGAGGGTAGAGAGGGTTTTAGATGAGGTGGGGAGGAAAGAGCGAATGAGAGAGAGTCGGAGTGAAAGGGACACTCATGTACACACATGTTGACCTTGGCTGTGACAAGAGATCACTGTGAGATGTACACCTTCTCTCCCCCCCTCCCCTGCCATCAAATCACACTGTATCCCAGAGTACTGTCTGTGTGCCTGTGTTAATGCGTGCCAGAATACTCCCTGACCTCATTGAGAATAGCAGCGGTTGCCCTGCGCCCTGGCATTAGTGCAGGGATGACATTTTGTAATTTGTAAAAGCCGCACTAATTACTTACGCATTTTTCCCAGCCAATGTCATTTAATGGACACATCGCTCAATGTCCTTCGGCAGCAGCAACACGGCTACACTCAGGGAATATGGATCAGATCAAGCAGCTCGGGGGGAGAGGAGGAGAAGGGAGGGGAATAGGTAGAATAGGTGTGTGGGGGTGAGATAGCTAGCAACTGCTTATCAGCCTGACACCCTGCGGGCTGGCAGTGCTCTGTAGTCCAGCCTGGCAGGTCTGGAGAGTGGATCCACAGGGCATACGTCATAAATAGAAATGCCAGCTTAGCGTGTCTGGCTGTCTGCCCATGCTAATACTATTCCTTGTTCCCCTGCTAGGCTAGGCTACACTAACTGTTGCCATGCTAATGCCTGGCCTTATTCCCTTAAGCCCATGCTAACTCTAATGCCCACTTACAGTATGCCTGTGGCATGGCGAGGCTAACTTCTGCCATGCTTTCCCTTATTCCCCCGGCTACGCTAGGCTACACTACGCTAGCTGTGGCCATGGTAATTCTGGGCCTTATTCCCTTATGCTCGCGGCTTCGCTTCGCTAGGCTTCGCTAAGCTTCGCTAGGCTTCGCTACCTGTGGCCACGGTAATTCTAGGCTTTATTCCCTTATGCTTGCAGCTAGGCAATGCTACGTTGTGCGCTTAATTGAGTTATCCGAAGGTCCCTCTGTGTGGGCTGCATATCTTATCCCTTCTATAGGGACACACAGAGAAACTGAGGCTGAGAGAGATGCATCACGCTAACACGCTAACCTTCACATCAGCACAATACTATTAACCCTCACCTTGCCTTATGGAGAGGACAATTATATAGTAGTGAACACACTTTTAGTAGGCTACACCTCCTCATGACTGTTGCAAAGAGATGACCTCGAACAGTTTATAAAAGCCTAATAACAATTTAATAACCCTGCACTTTCCTTACTTCAGAATAGGAGAGTGTGAACTGTACCTTTCCCTATTGCGGTAATATCAACAAATGTCGTTGGTGCGCTGATTTTAACACTCCCCTTGCACTATACGTGTCGGGGGGACATTTTTCACCGTCGCATCAATATTGACCCCCTACAGAAGAGCGGATATTTCTCAGTAGTAGTGCTCTGATTTTAACCTTACTCTTGTCTTGTGTGTGGAGGGGGCCATTTCTCATGGGTGCGTTGACATTAACTGCTGTAGCAGGAGCTGATTGCCTGAGCCCAGGGCTGTACTTTATGGTGCCTCTCCTTTCCAACCGCCTGCAGGTGTGTGTGTGTGTGTGTGTGTGTGTGTGTGTGTGTGTGTGTGTGTGTGTGTGTGTGTGTGTGTGTGTGTGTGGTGTGTGTGTGTGTGTGTGTGTGTGTGTGTGTGGTGTGTGTGTGTGTGTGTGTGTGTGTGTGTGTGTGTGTGTGTGTACAGATAAAGGATGGGAGAAACTGAGAGAGAGAGAGATAAAGAGAGAAACGTTTTTGCTCAGAGGTAGTTCTCTCTCCTCCCTGTGGTATTCCCTAGCTTCCAACATCACCACCAGTTTTCAGGGACACTCTCTGTCCTGATGGTACAGTACAGTAGGAAGTAGGCCACAGCACGCGCCACATATATCACTACGAGGCTTGGAGTCTAGTACGTCTAACGCAGTGGGAAGAGGCTACTCATATATCTTCATTAATTACACAATGAGAGAGAGAGAGAGAGAGAGGCCACCCTATTCCCAGGAACTCTCTGACATGTATACAGTATATGGAGATGTAGTGTAGTCAGGGTCACAGTGGTAAGGTTGAATAATGTACTGTTTACATGTAGTACTGATAATGTCATTGGCGCGCGCGCACACACACACACACACACACACACACACACACACACTTGCTCTTAATTCACAATTCTCCAAAGGTTACCTAATTAGTGTAAGGTCAGTGTGTAGAACTGTGTAGTTTGTGTCTGTATCAGTTAGCCAGGCCCAGCATCTCTCTCTCTCTCTCTCTCGCTCTCTCTCTCTCTCTCTCTCTCTCTCTCTCTCTCTCTCTCTCTCTCTCTCTTTCTCTTTCTCTGCTTGGTGTGCATCCAAATAATTACAGGGAGGGAAACTGTGAGCATTAACCTCAAGCAATCAGGGCATGGATGATTTGCTCACTCCATTAAGCCTATTGTCTATGGTTTGGGATGTCGGAGCTACAGTATGCTAGCATGAACCCAGATTTGTTTGTGTCCCTCTCATTGCCTCATTGTTTGGCATGACAATGAATGAAAAGGAGTTGACAAGACAGCACAAACAGATCTGGGATCAGGCTAACAGTATAGCATCGCTGTCTAATGAAAACCTCTCATCTTTGACAGTTGACATTTTTTTTAAAACATTTATTGAAAGCCCCCTTCCATGTACTCTGAATATTGCAAGACTCTAGGACCAAGAAAATGTATTGAAAATAGCTTCTGCCGTTTCAGAATTGTATGTTCTGTAATGGGAAAATATTTGTCCATTTCCTGAAAAGTTTCTGTTTTGGAGATAAGAGTTTTCCATCAGACAGTGACGATAATGGGCTTCTCTGGCTGCAGTCGTGCTATAAAGCCCTCACTTCATTGAATGTGTGCAGGATGATAATATTAACTCAAATGAAGGAAAATTCCTTCCTTTCAAATATTCTGTCTCTTCCTTTGTGTCTACTCCCTGACTCTAGTTCTTCATGTTCTCTCTCCCGTCTCTCCGTTTGCTTTCTGGAACCTTCTTTTTTTCAACTCTTTTCTTCGGGCTCCATATATGTCTTTCCACCCCCCCAAAAAATGTCTCTCTCTCTCATCAAAACAGTGATTGCCTGACTCATTCTTTTGCCTAACGAGCGGAGGAGAAAAGGAGTAAAGGAGGAGGGGAGGGGGGACGCGGGGGCGTGCTGTAGAGTCAGGATGTGAAACAAACACTATTTCATGTCATCACCAGAACCCTGCATTCCCATTGATTCATATTGACTGTTTCCTAATCAATAGATAGTCACTGCCTGCTGTCAACATCAATATCATCAACAGTCTATGGATGTAAAGTGAACTGTCTCCTGGTACGATATCAATAGCAGGTTAACAATCCCATTATAATTAGTAGATAAGGAACCTAGCTCATCAGCGCCGTCACTGTCTGGTATCATTAGAGGAAGAGGCTTCTGTCGGTGGTCCTGAGACCATGTTCATTTGTCTTTAACATTGGATACTGTTAGCGAATGTCTGCATGTTTCTGCTATCTAGGCTTTGTCTGACTTTGGTATGACAAGGGTGGCGGTTTCCAGGAAAAGCATCACACCGCCCCAGATGTCAGCTAAGAAGAGTTTGGTATTCCGAGCTGAGCTCTCAGTCTCCCTCTCACACAGATACACACACACTTATTCTGGAGTTTTGTATGCGTAGCCGGGGCTCTCTTGCTAGCAGGGCTTACTGGTATTAACCCAGTTTCAGTTATAATGCACCAAGGCCCTTTCCTGAGGGAACAGCCCAGTGGGATAGCGAGAGAGAGAGGCGGAAGAAAAGAAGGATGGAGGGATCTGGTGGAAAGTGAAGACGGATGTGTCATGCAGGGGGAAAAAAGCTCATTCTCTCGGCTGATCGGTTTCCACGGTAACCAGGTTGACTAAAACCTACAAGCGTGGCGCTAGCGTAAAAGGATGGCCATGGGAAGTGACCTCCCTCTGTATTGTGTGTGTGTGTGTGTGTGTGTGTGTGTGTGTGTGTGTGTGTGTGTGTGTGTGTGTGTGTGTGTGTGTGTGTGTGTGTGTGTGTGTGTGTGTGTGTGTGTGGTGTGTGTGTGTGTGTGTGTGTGTGTGTGTGTGTGTCGTTTGTTCGCCCATCGCCAAGGAAACGCGTTCACAGGATCTTAAGCTGTTCTCCTTTCCACATATCTCAGGTCCCATGATAGTAAATGACGATAATGGAACTATTGTAGTAGTGGCAGAAGCAGTAGTAACCGTTGGAATGGCAGGGACAGTCACTGAAGGGCCTGATGTATTTCTATCAGTCTTGTTTGTCATTGGAACATATGCTATTGCTCATAGAGGTGTTGGAACGGTCAAGGTTTTGTATGAAAAGAAAACCATAAGAACTCACAGGGACATTCATTTCATGATTGAAGGGAAAAATGTTGTCTGTATTTAGCCTGGATGCCAGGCTGTTTCTGCCTCTGATTTGTCAATGCTCACAGGGGCATTTGTGTCTTCCCTACACCGTGTAAAGTACCTCAATTGAGCGTACTGTATGCATTAATATTGAGAGGTATTTATGATATACAGTACCAGTCAAAAGTGTGTTGGGTCATTGTCCTGTTGAAAAACAAATGAGAGTCCCACTAAGCGCAAACCAGATGGGATGGCGTATCGCTGCAGAATGCTGTGGTAGCCATGCTGGTTAAGTGTGCCTTGAATTCTAAATAAATCGCTGACAGTGTCACCAGCAAAACACCATCACACCTCCTCCATGCTTCACGGTGGGAAGCACACATGCAGAGGTCATCCGTTGAACTCCTCTGCGTCTCACAAAGACACGGCGGTTGGAACCAGAAATCTCAAATTTGGACTCATCATACTAAAGGACAGATTTCCACCGGTCTAATCTCCATTGCTCATGTTTCTTGGCCCAAGCAAGTCTCTTCTTCTTATTGGTTTCCTTTAGTAGTGGTTTCTTTGCAGCAATTTGACCATGAAGGTCTGATTCACGCAGTCTCCTCTGAACAGTTGATGTTGAGATGTGTCTGTTACTTGAACTCTGTGAAGCATTTATTTGGGCTGCAATCTGAGGTAGTTAACTCTAATGAACTTATCCTCTGCAGCAGACGTACCTCTGGGTCTTCTTTTCCTGTGGCAGTCCTCATGAGAGACAGTTTCATCATAGCGCTTGATGGTTTTTGCGACTGCACTTGAAGAGTTCTTGAAATTTTCCAGATTAACTGACCTTCCTGTCTTAAAGTAATGACGGACTGTCATTTCTCTTTGCTTATTTGAGCTGTTCTTGCCATAATATGGACTTGGTCTTTTACCAATGAGGGCTATATTCTGTATACCCCCCTACCTTGTCACAACACAACTGATTGGCTCTAATGCATTAAGAAGGAAACAAATTCCACAAACTTTTAACAAGGCACACCTGTTCATTGAAGTGCAAGAACAACTTTTCAATGAGTAGGTGTGTCCAAACCTTTGACTGGTACTGTATGTATCATCTGTTTTGTTGTGTGCTTCCTCTCCCAGGTGCCCCTGAGCCCAGAGTGTGTGCGTGCCATCATGAAGATGACGTACTGTCGCCACTGCCGTGGCGTGCCCTCTGCCAGGCCCTGTGCCAACTACTGTGCAAACGTGCTGAAGGGCTGCCTCGCCAACCACGCCGACCTGGACACAGAGTGGAGAAACCTGGCTGGTGAGACATATAGACACACACGCACGACACACACACACACACACACACACACACACACACACACACACACACACACACACACACACACACACACACACACACACACACATTTGCACACTCATTTCATTTAATGCCTATAAGCATGCATTCACATTTTAATATTGTATTCCCCCCCATCTCTGTAGATGCCATGCTGCAGGTGGCTAACAGGTTTGAGGGTGCATCCAGCGTGAATGTGGTGTTCCTCTCTCTCCCCAAGCGCATCTCAGAGGCTATCACCACCATGATGGACAACATAGACACCTTTAACACCAAGGTCAGTACAGCAGTCAACACACGCACACTCACACACGCACACTCACACACAAAACACGCACACTCACACACAAAACACCCACACACACGCACACACACACACACTTACAGATATACTACCGCCAGTCCACACTTTATAATATTATTACCGATCACACTTATACGGTGTTGATCAGGGCTCATAGCCATATCACATATTCAGAGCCTGATGTTGAATACCTGTTCTGATTTAATGTAATAATGTTCCACATACCTGAACAGGGACTCATAACACAGTCTCAAGGCCAACCATTAACTTCTCCTTTTAATGGTGTACGAGCACCACTTTTATGTGCCTGTTAAAAAGCATAAGGAGCCATGAAATCTTAATTTTTTATTTAGTGAAGCTGGGAAAATATGTAAATAGTGTTGGGGAACAAAGGCTTCTCTGTACTGCGCAGGTGTCGAGGCCAGATTTGGCAGACTAGCCTTCACAACACCAGCAAGGATCAGATTACATGATTCTAACCTTAACCACTAGGGAGGAAATCAACTGACCTGAGATCAGTGTCTATGGACAGCTTCACCTGCTTATTAACAGTCTTCTATAGATGATGTATAGGCTTATTTGTCCTACCAGATCTAGAAAGTCAGTTTGATTCATAAAGTGTTTCAATATGCAACTACTGCTATTGCAGCTGCTCTGCTTTCATTAGTTATCACGTGTCAACAGAGTTACAGTTAGGATTGGGAGTAGGACAAATTTGTGAGTAGGGGCACCTTCTACCTCAGGTTGGTACCATATATCTTAGAGGTGTGTGTGTGTGTGTGTGTGTGTGTGTGTGTGTGTGTGTGTGTGTGTGTGTGTGTGTGTGTGTGTGTGTGTGTGTGTGTGTGTGTGTGTGTGTGTGTGTGTGTGTGTGTGTGTGTTTTATAGAACAGTTATTTACGCAGGAGAGGCAGAGAGCCTCAGAGCTATCCAAAACAGACTAAACAAGAGGACAGTTTCACTTAAGTCTGAAGGAGCATAGGAGGTGTGTGTGTTCTTGGCATTGAAATTCTTAGGTTACTATATGATGTTAAATCTGAGTCCTCTGGCGTTGTAAGTAGTGCTAACTACTGTAAGGCGTGCTAAGTAGTTCTAGTAGTGCTAACTACTGTAAGGCGTGCTAAGTAGTTCTAGTAGTGCTAACTACTGTACGTGGTGCTAGTAGTGCTAACTGCTGTACGTGGTGCTAGTAGTGCTAACTACTGTACGTGGTGCTAGTAGTGCTAACTGCTGTACGTGGTGCTAGTAGTGCTAACTACTGTACGTAGTGCTAGTAGTGCTAACTACTGTAAGTAGTGCTAGTAGTGCTAACTACTGTAAATGGTGCTAAGTAGTGCTAACTACTGTACGTGGTGCTAGTTGTGCTAACTACTGTAAGTAGTGCTAGTAGTGCTAACTACTGTAAGGCGTGCTAAGTAGTTCTAGTAGTGCTAACTACTGTACGTAGTGCTAGTAGTGCTAACTACTGTACGTGGTGCTAGTAGTGCTAACTACTGTACGTGGTGCTAGTTGTGCTAACTACTGTACGTGGTGCTAGTTGTGCTAACTACTGTACGTGGTGCTAGTAGTGCTAACTACTGTACGTGGTGCTAGTAGTGCTAACTACTGTACGTGGTGCTAGTAGTGCTAACTAGTGTACGTGGTGCTAGTAGTGCTAACTACTGTATGTGGTGCTAGTAGCGCTAACTACTGTACGTGGTGCTAGTAGCGCTAACTACTGTACATGGTGCTAGTAGTGCTAACTACTGTACGTGGTGCTAGTAGTGCTAACTACTGTACGTGGTGCTAGTAGTGCTAACTACTGTAAGTAGTGCTAGTAGTGCTAACTACTGTAAGGCGTGCTAAGTAGTTCTAGTAGTGCTAACTACTGTACGTAGTTCTAGTAGTGCTAACTACTGTAAGGCGTGCTAAGTAGTTCTAGTAGTGCTAACTACTGTACGTAGTGCTAGTAATGCTAACTACTGTACGTAGTGCTAAGTAGTTCTAGTAGTGCTAACTACTGTACGTGGTGCTAGTAGTGCTAACTACTGTAAGTAGTGCTAGTAGTGCTAACTACTGTAAGTAGTGCTAGTAGTGCTAACTACTATAAGTAGTGCTAGTAGTGCTAACTACTATAAGTAGTGCTAGTAGTGCTAACTACTGTACGTAGTTCTAGTAGTGCTAACTACTGTAAGGCGTGCTAAGTAGTTCTAGTAGTGCTAACTACTGTACGTAGTGCTAGTAGTGATAACTACTGTACGTAGTTCTAGTAGTGCTAACTACTGTAAGGTGTGCTAAGTAGTTCTAGTAGTGCTAACTACTGTACGTAGTGCTAGTAGTGCTAACTACTGTACGTAGTTCTAGTAGTGCTAACTACTGTAAGGCGTGCTAAGTAGTTCGAGTAGTGCTAACTACTGTACGTAGTTCTAGTAGTGCTAACTACTGTAAGGCGTGCTAAGTAGTTCTAGTAGTGCTAACTACCGTAAGTGGTGATTAGTAGTGCTAACTACTGTAAGTAGGTCTACAGTAGTAGTGCTAGTAGTGCTAACTACTGTAAGCAGGGCTAGTAGTGCAAACTACTGTAAGTAGGTCTACAGTAGTAGTGCTAGTAGTGCTAACTACTGTAAGTAGTGCCAGTAGTGCTAACTACTGTAAGTGGTGCTAGTAGTGCTAACTACCGTAAGTGGTGCTAAGTAGTGCTAACTATTGTAAGTAGTGCTAACTATTGTAAGTAGTGCTTGTAGTGCTAATTACTGTAAGTAGTGCTACAGTAGTAGTGCTAGTAGTGCTAACTACTGTAAGCAGGGCTAGTAGTGTTAACTACTGTAAGTGATGCTACGTAGTGCTAACTACTGTAAGTAGTGCAAGTAAAATGTATGAAATTGTATGAAATGTATGCATTCACTACTGTAAGTCGCTCTGGATAAGAGCGTCTGCTAAAATGACTAAAATGTAGTGCCAATTACTGTAAATGGTGCTAAGTAGTGCTAACTACTGTAAGTAGTGCTAGTCGTGCTATTTTCTGTAAATGGTGCTATGTAGTGCTAACTACTGTAAGTAGTGCTAGTAGTGCTAATTACTGTAATGGTGCTAAGTAGTGCTAACTACTGTAAGTAGTGCTAGTAGTGCTAACTACTGTAAGTAGTGCTAGTAGTGCTAACTACTGTAAGTAGTGCTAGTAGTGCTAACTACTGTAAGTAGTGCTAGTAGTGCTAACTACTGTAAGTAGTGCTAGTAGTGCTAACTACTGTAAGTAGAGCTAGTAGTGCTAACTACTGTAAGTAGTGCTAGTAGTGCTAACTATTGTATGTGGTGCTAGTAGTGCTAACTACTGTTAGTAGTGCTAGTAGTGCTAACTACTGTAAGTAGTGCTAGTAGTGCTAACTATTGTAAGCAGGGCTAGTAGTGCTAACTATTGTAAGTAGTGCTACAGTAGTAGTGCTAGTAGTGCTAACCACTGTAAGCAGGGCTAGTAGTGCTAGTTGTGCTAACTACAGTAAGTAGTGCTAGTAGTGCTAACTACTGTAAGTAGTGCTATGGTAGTAGGGCCAGTAGTGCTAACTACTATAAGCAGGGCTAGTAGTGCTAACTACTGTAAGTAGTGCTACGGTAGTAGTGCCAGTAGTGCTAACTACTGTAAGCAGGCTAGTAGTGCTAACTACTGTAAGTAGTGCTAGTAGTGCTAACTACTGTAAGTAGTGCTAGTAGTGCTAACTACTGTAAGTAGTGCTAGTACTACTAACTATTGTAAGCAGGGCTAGTAGTACTAACTATTGTAAGTAGGGCTAGTGCTAGTACTACTAACTACTGTACGTAGTGCTAGTACTACTAGCTACTGTACATAGTGCTAGTAGTGCTAACTACTGTAAGCAGGCTAGTAGTGCTAACTACTGTAAGTAGTGCTAGTAGTGCTAACTACTGTAAGTAGTGCTAGTAGTGCTAACTACTGTAAGTAGTGCTAGTAGTGCTAACTACTGTAAGTAGTGCTAGTACTACTAACTATTGTAAGCAGGGCTAGTAGTACTAACTATTGTAAGTAGGGCTAGTGCTAGTACTACTAACTACTGTACGTAGTGCTAGTACTACTAGCTACTGTACATAGTGCTAGTAGTGCTAACTACTGTAAGTAATGCGTTAGGGCTAGTAGTTTTAACTACTGTAAGTAGTGCTAGAGTAGTAGTGCTAGTAGTTTTAACTACTGTAAGTAGTGCGTTAGGGCTAGTAGTTTTAACTACTGTAAGTCGTGCATTAGGACTAGTAGTTTTAACTACTGTAAGTAGCGCTAGAGTAGTAGTGCTAGTAGTGCTAACTACTGTAAGTAGTGTGTTAGGGCTAGTAGTTTTAACTACTGTAAGTAGTGCGTTAGGGCTAGTAGTTTTAACTACTGTACGTAGTGCTAGTACTACTAACTACTGTACGTAGTGCTAGTACTACTAACTCCTGTACATAGTGCTAGTAGCGCTAAATACTGTAAGTAGTGCGTTAGGGCTAGTAGTTTTAACTACTGTAAGTAGTGCTAGAGTAGTAGTGCTAGTAGAGCTAACTACTGTAAGTAGTGCGTTAGGACTAGTAGTTTTAACTACTGTAAGTGTTGTGTGTTTGTGTTGTGTGAGATGTTAAAGAGATCACACACAATTCTGTATTGTTCCGTCATGTTTAAGGTGGCTAAGTACTGGGTTTAGAGTTTTCCATTCAGAAGGTGAAGTTTCAGTGCTGGAGAGTAAGGGTTTAGAGGAGAAAGTTTCATTACGATGCTGAAGGTTGAGTTCAACTGTCATTTTGACTTTGTAGTTTTTGTCCCTAAATATTAAACTGAATATTTTTCTCACTTTCTCCCTCTATTCTCTCTTTCTCTCTTTCTTACTCTCCCCTTTCTCTCCCGTTCTCTCTATTCTCAGGTGTTTCAGGCTTGTGGGAACCTGAGGGAGGGAGGAACCAGCAACAATGGGTTGGAGGAGGTGAAGAAGAGGGGGAAGGTTACAGTGCAGGACAGCCCAACCTCTGGGGCCAGACTGGAGAAACTGGTCAGTGATACTGTCGATAGCGTTCTCTCTCTCTCTCTCTCTCTCTCTCTCGTTCTCGCTCTCATTTCTCAGTCACTTGAGATATGATACTGTTCCTGTTTAGTCATGTTTATTTTTACTCTGTGAAGAATGCATAAATAGCAAAGCTACAGTCAAGAATGCAGTGAGTCAGATGCATATCAAATGTGAGGGAATGGAAACAACCATTGTTTTCCTACAATAAACCAACTGTTTGTTGTTGTTTGTTGCCAGTACAGAAGCTGCCTGCAGAAAATGTAAATGCTTGAACAAACTTGATATTGAATAGCTTTTGATAGCAGTTTCCAGTACACAGGTTGTTTTCATTAGGCACCAAATGAAAGAAAAGGGACTGAAACAGGGAGGGTCTACCTGAACTTGTCCAATAAGAAATGTTCGTTTTCATTTTCCATTGCAAAACATTTTTCTACTGTATGTACTAATGACATAATGTCATGGTCCCCAGGTTTCTGACGTGTCGAGAAGGCTGAGGGACATGCAGTCCTACTGGGTCTCGTTACCCAGCACCCTTTGCAGTGACAGGGTGGCCACCAGGGCCCAGGGTGACGACAAGTGCTGGAACGGGATGGCTCGTGCCAGGTATGACCTTAAACCACGTCTGTGTGTGTATGCGCGCAAGCATGCTATATGTGTGTGTATACAGTATACTGTATGCATGTGTGTGTATATGTGTGAGTCAGTGTGCATGCTTTCAGGTGTCTCTGCGTGTGTGCGTGCGTGCATGTGTGAGTGTGTGTGTGTATTTGAGTGCCCGCCAGTCACCCTCTCTCCTTGTCTCCCAGGTACCTTCCAGAGGTGATGGGTGACGGCCTGGCTAGTCAGATCAACAACCCTGAGGTAGAGATCGACATCACCAAGCCAGACATGACTATACGCCAACAGATCATGCAGCTCAAGATCATGACCAATCGCCTCAGAAACGCTTTCAATGGCAACGATGTAGACTTTCAGGACACCAGTGAGTACAGACCTAGGATCAGCTAATACAATGTGAATACTGATTCAGGTACAACGTCATCCAGCTGTGTGGAGTTCAGAGAGGTCTCCCTCATGGTCAAAACACTATGAAGGAGATTGTGTCATGTTGACATCATATGACTACTGGAAATATTTGATATGTTGTTTTAATTGTCTCCAGCTTGTTGTTTGGCGTAGAAAATAAATTGTCCCTTTTATAGCTATTCTGAAAGCTATTGTTCTACATGATAAAGGAGGCCTAGAGAAAGAGAGAATATTTAACAAGCCTGTCATCAGTGAAGAGCTCACATTCCTACTTCTCTGACGTGTGTTTGATTTAAATAGACAGTGCAATTTCAGTTTTTATAGGATTGAGCTGGAATTAAGTTACGGAGAAAAGAACTTGGCCTAAATTCTGATGCCGTTTCTAATAATTGAGGGCAGATTTTTGTGCTGCATTATGTCAGTCTTATTTCCTTATATCTGGGGCATGAACCTGAGTGCCCTCTTCCTGCTTCTGAGGTGTCTATCAAATACCTGATTTAAATGCTGTTTGTAGTTACTAGGAATTTATAACAGGATAAGGTATTAGAGAATATATATCTTCATTTTGGGAGTCCAGCCAATGAAGTATCTATATGTACAAAGAGTGCTGCAAATGGAAAAGCACTTTTCAGCCACAGAGCTTGCATGTATTATCAACTCTTTAAAGAGCAATTCCACCACTTTTCAACTCATATTAATTATCTCCAGCACAATATCAGTGTCTTCATATGTGAAAACGGCTCATTTATATGTTCTGTGGTTAAAACGGTAAGAAAGGTCCTTAAAAAGTACTTCTCAATGACATCAGAGTGGGATTAAATGTAAAAAAACAGGGATTTTCGAAACCTGTAATGAGTTTCTTCACATGTAGACACTGGTATGGTGCTGGAGATAATGAATGTAAGATTGAAAAGGGGTGGTATTGCCTTTTCGCCTTAGTGCTTACTGGCACATAAGGCAGAGACATTTTCTTGCTATACCATACAGATCAGATTCTTTCTCTAAAAATGTATTTGTTTTTCTGCTCTGTCCCCAGGTGATGATGTCAGTGGTTCAGGAAGTGGCATGTGCGCTGACGATAACTGTGCTCGGGGCCCACGCCTCATGGCCCCAAACACAGACAGACCCAAACTCTATGCCTACCCCCCGGAGAAC
This sequence comes from Salmo salar, assembly GCF_965601325.2. Lineage (NCBI taxonomy): Eukaryota > Metazoa > Chordata > Actinopteri > Salmoniformes > Salmonidae > Salmo > Salmo salar. The sequence continues at coordinate 19,017,481 of NC_138304.1, forward strand.
AAGAAGGTTGTGAAAGGCTCAGCCAACCACAATCTCCCCTTCATCGCCCTCTACCTGCTCTCATTGGTCACGTTGTTGCTCCGGCGGTAATTGACAGGGGATTCCAGGGGATTCCACCAATCGGGACTGAGTTTGGTACATGGGGGGCAGGACGAGGGGTGGGAGGAGAGGCGAGGAGAAGATGTCGGGGGTTTACCTAGTTAATTTGCCAAAATAAAACAAAAATAAGGAAAAATACTTCCTTTTGGTCTCAGATCAGAACAAAAATGGAGTAATGAGTATTATATTATTCATAGATTTTGGGGTTCTGTTCTTGTCTTTTGTTTTACGGTATACGGCACCACTACAGCTGGTCTTTTCACATTTTTCTTTAGTTTTGCTTTCTGGTGTTTGGGTGCTCTAACATATCTGTACCTAAGACATGTTAGGAGTCAGTCTATAGACCATAGCGATATAGAGGATGTAAGTGTTGGTTTAGACTGTGTAGGGGGGACTTTTCAGCCACGTTGAGCCAAACGTTTGTTTTCCCACTCATTTAAACAGTCTTTATGTCTGAGGACATTATTTATTAAAAACAGCATATAAAACCCCCTGAAGCGTCTTTGGGCAAAAAGTATTTCTACCCCAAACTCAAATGAAATAAAGTATTGATGAGTTTTAAGGAGGATAATCTGGCCCCAGGGGTTTTGGTAAGACCCTGAAAACCTCTTAGCGTTAAACCCACACAACATCACATGGCACAACAGTGAGAAAATGAAAGTGCTTTGCATCAGCAGTAATGTAAGCTGTACTATTAGTCGTGATCATATTCACAAAGACTTGATCCTCTGCTGTGGGACTAACTTGACCCTTCCATCCCTCTATCCATCTTTCCTTCCATCCCTCCACCCCTCATTCTATCTTTCCCAAAGCAGATATGTTTCTCTAGGCTTTAGTTGGATTGGGGAATTTGTTGGAAACATAAAACATATTTGTGTCAATGTGACCACAGTAGTCCTCAGTATCGACACTATATTGGCAGTATATGGTAGAACCTATATTTAGGTTGAAGTTTGTGCTCTACCTTACAGAAAGAAGGGAAACTAGGAGAGGGCTGGGTGTGTGTTTGTTCTGTCTTCAGGTAATGGAGCTCAGTTAGCGTTATAATGTGTTACTTTCTAGCTAATGACTGAGTTGTTATGGTACCTATGACCAATATTTTCAGACTGAGCCAGTCAGCTACAGTGGAGGGGTTATACTGCACTCGAACCACTTGTTGCAAAGCAGACTGTGTGCATGTCTGAACGACCGCTTATTGAACTAGTTGACTTAGCGATTGGAAATTCCGTGACGCTGACTTTTTCTCGTGTTTGTCTCTAACCCCCCCTCTCTTTGTCTTTCCGTTGCATTCTCCCACCTCCCTCTGTCCCCGATCTCGTTCCCTTCCGTCTTATCTCCCACGTTCTTCTTCCTCTTCTCCCTCACACTCCCCCTCTCTTTTATCTCTCCCTCCCAGGCTGTCCTTCATGGCATACTATTCATTTGTTATGATGACCTTCCGTGTTCTCCAACGCTTTGACATGACAGCGTGGCTTCGTGACAATGACACAGTGCTTCATTAAACTGCAAAAGTGTGTGGTCGCATGATAAAGAAGGTCTATTTGGTCTTATTCAACAAGATGGAAACGGATAGAAACATTTTGCATATAGAACTGATTCCATGTTTTACTCCGCATGATATTGAAAGCATTGTCTCTTGAACAGCAATAGATTCCTACACAATGTTGTGGACATTTCCATTAGACAGATGGAGATGTTTTGATACTGTCTGTGCTCGTCAATAGCCAACATCGAAAGTGCGATGAAGGAGGAGATTGGGGAGAGTTAGGGCTCCAGAGATATGGTCATACACTATAATTGAGGGTCTTCAGTCTATGGCTGTACACCAGAACCGAGGAAGCTGTGGGACACGTCCGCTATGCCTATACTTTGGCTTCTGAGGCAGAAAATGGTGAAAATTTAGGAGGAACACACAGGAAATAACATGACCCCATTCAGAACCATAGAGTTCAGAGCACTCAAGCAGGAGGACTGCAGCTGTCATCAAAGCCGGTCCTGGCGGAGTCCTTTGCATCCAGGTTTTCCTTCCAGCCTTCACACAATTCTATTCCATTGATCTGATATGCACTTCATTATTCAATCAATTGGCTCAATTGAACATAATTAAGTAAAGGTTGGGTGAAAACCTACAAGAGTCCTCTCGGACCGACTATGAACCTTGGTCTCAGAACACATCTATTGTATAGGTGAAAACGCCTAGAAACAAGCATTATGATAGTGACACTGGGTAGTGATCTGATGAACAGGTTACTATGTGAGTAGGCATAGGGTTCCCTGGAGCGTACCATGTGAACTGCCCGTGGCTGCCCCACAGTGACATTCCAATGCGAAAACACAGTTAACCACTCACTCACTCACTCACGCCGACTTCACTCACTTTTAATGGCCACGCCTCTCAATGCCACCGAACAAATTTGCACAACACCCCCCCCCTCCCCCAGCACCCTTCCTCCCCCTCTCCTGTCCTCCTCTAACCCCTCTCCCGCTCTCGTCTGTATAATTCAAAATCCCCCCTCTTTTTAAACGCTGCACTTTTATGACGTAAGAGGCCTAGGAAGTCGATAGGATGGTATTGTCTGCACAAAGACTGAGATCAGAGATCACAAGATGGCGATCGATAGGTGAGTCGACACTCTCCATAAACGTCTATCGATGAGTATTTGTGTATGCAGATAAATATGGACCACTGAGATGGCTGCAGTTTGAGAAGGGTGAAATAGCATAATGTATAACTTGAACCTGGGTTCAACTACTATTTGAAATCTTTCAAACACTTTGTGTTTGCTCTACCCTGCCTTGGGTTTGCAGATGGGCGGAGGTTGCAGTTTTGGGACTATTCTATTGGTCCATTAAGCCAGGCCAGCTCAATCAAGCACAGATAAAGTATTTGAAATGATTTCAAATAGTATTCGAACCCAGGTCTAATATAACCAGGGGTCCTGGACATGTTTATTTCCCCTACATGAGTTGAATGTGGCAGGCATTTCTGAAAGGTGCCAATTTGAAAGAAAACCATTGGAAATTCTTTTTTTTTTTTTTTTGGTTCTATTTGTTTTCAGAAAAAAACCTATGGAGATTTTGTGTTTATGGTGACAATAGATGCAAGAAAAAAAGAGGTTGAATAAATATGTGTAATTTGCTGTTGTTTGTTCCTGGAACCTTGTGTCAATTATATGCCTTGTAAGATTTTAAAGATGCCCTGTGTCATGTTCATTTTGTGGTGGATGTTTGTGTGATTGATGAACGAATGAATGAACTTTATCAACCTGCAGAAGGGAAATTCCAAGACAGGACAAACCAACAGGAGAGCAGTCAAAGAGAGAAAAGCAGGGTTCACACAGACACAAAAAATCTTTACGTTTGTTAGTCAACAATGCATTTTATTCTGGGCCTTTTTTGAGGGAGTTTGCCAGCCTCACTCTAAACTATACTGAACAAAAATATAAATACAACATGTAAAGTGTTGGTCCCATGTTTCATGAGCTGAAATAAAAGAGAAGAACTTTCCATAAGCACAAAAAGCTTATTTCTGTCAAATTTTGTGCACAAATGTATTTACATCCCTGTTAGTGAGCATTTCTCCTTTGCCAAGATAATCCATCCACCTGACGAGTGGCATATCAATAAACTGATTAAACAGCATAATCACTCTAAAATGTGCAGTTTTGCCACACAACACAATGCAACAGATGTCTCAAGTTTTGAGGGAGCATGCAATTGGCATGCTGACTGCATGTCCACCAGAGCTGTTGCCAGAATGTTAGAGAATTTGGCAGTACGTCCAACCGGCTTCACAACCGCAGACCACATGTAACCACGCCAGCCCAGGGCCTCCACATCCGGCTTCTTCACCTGCGGGATGGTCTGAAATGAGCCACCCGGACAGCTGATGAAACTGTGGGTTTGCACAACTGAAGAATTTCTGCACAAACTGTCAGAAACCGTCTCATAGAAGCTCATCTGCGTACTTGTCGTCCTCACCGGGATCTTGACCTGACTGTAGTTCAGCGCCATAACTGACTTCAGTGGGCAAATGCTCACCTTCGATGGCCACTGGCCTGCTGGAGCAGTGTGCTGGTCACGGATGAATCCTGGTTTCAACTGTACTGGACAAATGGCAGACAGCGTGTATGGCATCTTGTGGGCAAGCGGTTTGCTGATGTCAACGTTGTGAACAGAGTGCCCAATGGTGACGGTGGGGTTATGGTATGGACAGGCATAAGCTACGGACAACAAACACAATTGCATTTTATCAATGGCAATTTGAATGCACAGAGATACCGTGACGAGATCCTGAGGCCCACTGTCGTGCGATTCATCCACCACCAACACCTCATGTTTCAGCATGATAATGCACGGCCCCATGTCGCAAGGATCTGTACACAATTCCTGGAAGCTGAAAATGTCCCATTTTCTCCATGGCCTGCATACTCAACAGACATGTCACCCATTGATGATGTTTGGGATACTTTGGATCGATGTGTACGACAGCGTGTTCTAGTTCCTGACAATATCCAGCAACTTCGCACAGCAAGTGAAGAGGAGAGGGACAACATTCCACAGGCCACAATCAACAACCTGATCAACTCTATGCGAAGGAGATGTGTCGCGCTGTATGAGGCAAATGATGGTCACACCAGATACTGACTGGTTTTCTGATCCACACCCCTACTACCTTTTTGTTAAGGTATCTGTGACCAACAGATGCATATCTGTATTCCCAGTCAAGTGAAATCCATAGATTAGGGCCTAATGCATTTATTTCAATTGACTGATTTCCTTATATGAACTGTAACTTAGTAAAATCTTTCAAATTCTTGCATGTCGCGTTTATATTTTTGTTCCGGTGTACATCACCATCTCCTATCAGACTGGGATGAGCACTGCAGTTAACATTATAAGAGATTATTTTGTCTGTAACAGGAATCCTTAAATCCTTTTCCAATCTGTCTTTTCTGTCAGCGACTCATCACATGTCAGTGAACAGTTTCCATATCATTACAATACAGCTACTATACACCGTGTTGACAGTAAACTGGATTGGAACGCAGTGTACATTTCACTGCCTTGGGGTGGTGAACATGCAGTCTGATTGAATGTGAAATGCACTTTGCCGTTTTAATAGCACTACAGTCCTCACCTATGACATATTTTGATATCCGCAGTAAGGTTACAGACGTGTATTTACTTGGATGTAAGAGAGAGAGAGAGAGAAAGAGAGAGAGAATGAGAGAGATATAACACAAACAGTAGAGCTCTATGGGACATCCCAGACAGCCCTCGCCTCCATGAAGACAAGCGACCAGAGAGGGAGAGAGGAAAAACAGTTCAACATCTAGCTTTGAATTACATTTGGTTGAGTTGTCAACTAACGTGAATTCAATGTGAAATCAACTAAAAAATTCACCATGTCATAGGATTTAGGTTAAAAGTTGGGTGGAAAAAAAACGATATGCCCTTACGTTGATGACTTTTTGTAAATCTAATCAGTTCTCCAAGTTGATTCAATGTCATCACAGATTGTATGGGTTGAAATGACGTAGAAACAACGTTGATTCAACCCCTTTTGCCCAGTGGGAACAGCGAGAGAGACAGGAACACAACACACGTCGACACACGCGTCCGCTCAGTGGATGATGTCAGAGATGACATCTGCTTTAAGGTCTATCTGGTGAACAGGGACTTGCCGGTAGCTACGCTGTGTGCTAAGTGGTTTGTCTTATCTGTGTGGATGGACACTTAAGTGGCCAGTCAAGCCACTCGCATTCCATTCATCCCCAAGGGAGGTTTTAGCACATTTTACTAGTCGATGATGCTCTGAGCGACTAACAAGTTCTAGTTCAAAGAAAATGTATTCTCGGTATTCCTCTGAGAACCCAGGAGAATAAAAACGTGTGCTCTTACTCAGTGGATCATTGAAGAGCTTAGATACAGGTTCCTGAGTGTATGGACACTCTCATTAAGTTTGATGAACAAATGTCTGAACGTAACTTAACCAGCTCTCTATCTGCTAGTGAGAACATATCAGTCCCTCCCAGGACAGATCCATTGCTCACAGCAAAGAGAGACATTGTTTGATGTCACAACACCAAAGGAATTTGAACGAGCCAGACACCAGTTGATCGCCTCATTCTGTGGTGTAAATAAAGACATCTAAAACTATTACACTGAGACTTACCACACCAGCTCCATACCCTTTGGTTATTTTTCTCCCAGACAGATGAGACAACCTCTGCGTGACCCTGGCCAGGCCCAAGGGAAAGAGTAATATCCACTCTTCTGTCCACCAGTAAGTGCTAGACAAGACGTAGGGTTGCAAATTTGCAACTTTCCAAACATTCTTAGGTTTTCCAGAAATCGAGTTTTGGAAGATTCCCCGGGAATAAGCAAGACATCCGGAGTCTTCCAACCAGGATTCCTGGAGAACCAGCGAATTTAGGGAAAGTTGCCATCATTTGCAACCCGAGACAAGAATCACTCATGACAGGATCAAGCTGAATCTTCTAAAGCCTGGATAGATTATTTGATAGGAATGCATGTCGGCTCAAACCACATTCTGCTACAAAACATGACCAACTGCAGCTTCATTAGATGTAAAGATATTCAGGTACTGATAATAATACCTTCCCACTAATTCTGTCCAGCTGTATTGATTACTGACCGCATATTAGGATGATTGGACATTCACACAGGAGTGTGCATTCACGAACACGTACACACACCACCGACTAGACTATCTCTCTCTCTCTCACTAGCCCTCTCTAACTCACAACTGGACCCTAGTCGTGCTCTGATAGACTTGAGTGTGCTGGAACTTGAACAGTGGATTATACAAGTGCACAAGTGCTCCCTATTAAAGGAGCTACATAAGTGATGTTACGGAAAAGCAGGTTTATCATTTATTATTTATGTCCGTATTTTTTATTTTGCCTTTTTAAGGTTGACGAGGTCAGTGATTTGCGTAGGCTTCAAGTACTGTACTTTTCAAAGCAAGGTAAGTACTTTGGTCTACAGGGGAGTTTCAAGATGCTGTGTCCACTTATGAACAAACGATGCGTCTCCTTCAACCCCTCTACTCAAAATGACATTGTTCCATTGTAATCGTCATTGCAGTTCATTGCGTTTCGCAACAGGTGCGTGGGGTGTGTGGCTACAGCTGTGACCTACTGTATATCAGGTGATAAATCTCCAATCATCTGATCTAGGATTAGTTGTGCTTTTTGAAATCATAAGGGGGGGGGGGGGGGGGGGCTGGTCTTAGATCAGTACTCCTACTCTGAGAATGTCTGTGAATACAGGCCCGGTGTTTGAAACAGTTATGAGCTCAATTTATTGTTTCAGTCCTTCATTCGCGTCTGTTATTTGAGAGAGTGTTACAGAGTAAACAAACAGCCTTGAACTGTAATGCCACAGATTCATAACGGACTCAGAAATCCCCTTTTAAACATTCACTTCAGAATCAAGAGACAGGGCCAAAGGAAGCAGTTTGGTTCAACTAAATCTCCTTAAAGGGCCTGTGGACTCACAGCACTGTCTCTCTTGGCTCGGAAGTGTGATATTTCTATGTCATGCGATAGATGTTTTTTTACAATAACACATGTTTATAAATCACATTTAGGGAATTCCAATGGCCATCTGTAGGTCATTTGGGCTGTCTGTCACTCTCTCACACACACACACACACACACACACACACACACACACACACACACACACACACACACACACACACACACACGCGCTCTGTCTCTTTCTAGATGACACAGGTCAGATCAAGCTAAGTGTTGTTGATCCAGCCCTCAGCTTAAACTGGCGTCAGAGAATGAAAATAGCCTAATTAGTTTTCTTTATCAGATATGTACTTTTACTCAGTAATTCATCTCTCTGATCATCTATGTTTCATGTAATCAATCTACAGTGCTATCTCTGTTCTCGTTTCCAAAAGCAGTGCTGTCGACCTCGAGTTGTATCATCTGGGAGGTAAATTAAATCTTGTCTATCATCAAGCCAAGATCTCTGTCCAAAACTTCCACCATATTGGATCCTAGGTTTTAAACTGTTTCAGTCCTAGTTTAAACGATAGCTCGGTCAACCACATCGACACTGATGTTTTTAGCCATGTATATACCGCCACCTTGTGGCTACTTTAGTTCGTTACAACATCCCTGCACAGACAGAGTGTACCTTGAAGAGCCAAATACAATCAAAGCCAATACATGTGAAGCAAGTTTTTTTTTATGCATTACCAATATGAGGTTAGTAAGGGTTCATGTTCATGGTTGAGGGACACACCGTGGGGGTCAGAGGTCAGACTGGGGGGTGAGGGGTTACTTTGTCCAGTCTAGACACAGCCATTCCCTCAGAGCGAGTCATGGTGTCCTCTTCATTCTACAATGAGAATGACATAACTGTCAATAATGGGCCATACAGCTACCTGAAGCTGTTTTATAGGTTAGCATAGCTACATTCTTTCTACAGTAGTAAGGGCACTGCCGCCCCTTACAGAAATTCATATAGATCGGGTTAAGCCCTACATTCTGTAACACAACACAACAGTACCACCTTTAATATGACACTAGTGAGGTCTTACAGGGCAGTCATGTAGAACTTACAATGGTCTCTGAGATCAGTAGCTGGCACAGAATCCTTTTTCTGTTTCCTGAGTCAGAGGGAGAAAGGAGCGTCATCAATACAGGACAGTGTCAAGCATGCATTTGTTAACTTTCAGCTACTGAAAAAGACAAAAAAAAGGCAAAGATACATTCGGGGAGAGGGTAACATGAACATATACAACATAATAAATGTATTATCAATGTTGTTCTCATATTGAAAAGGAGAGATATCATTATGTTAACTTCAGAAACATCTTTACTAACATAAAACCGGATATGTTACACAGAGCATTATGGGTACTGTAGTCCATCCTACTACAGCTCTCAGTCAGAAGGCCTTGCAAGGTCTAGAAGAGATGTATGTTACTGTAGCGTTGGGAATGTTAACTGCACCTGAAGTTTTCGTAGCGCTCCTCCAGCTTCCTCTGGTAGAGTGGGTAGAGGTCCTGGGATTAATTGCCCCACATGGTCCTCTGGTCCCTGCGGTGGGCCACAGAACGCTCCTGGGCATGGATCAGAATGTCCCTCAAGGAAGGAACACTGACTGTGATGTCATGTATGCATATGAAGGTCCAAGAATGGCTAAAACAGGAGCCTTCACTCAGGGAGAGAGATGGGAGGGTGGAGAGGGAGGACGTGAGAGAGAGACATGTAATTACTGCCCCAGAGGACTGTTGCCTTACACGTTACTCCACCCCCCAGTACATTACATGGGACTGGAGGGGAGGGGGGAGAAACAGTGAGAATGAGAGAGGTATGAAAAAAAGAGAAAGGTGAGTGTGTGTGTCTGTTTGTGTGTGACTGCGCACGTATCTGTAGCAGTGTTGCCTGCATGGTGATGTTCACAGTCCCAGCTCATACACTCATTGGTTATTCATCGGGTGACATTACCACTGGGATGTGTGTGTGTCTGTCACATGCCTGTCATGGAAGGCAGCCATGCATGTTTCTGCAGGCTACAGCAACTTAATTACAAAACCTGTTGTAATCCATCATATTCCTGATAATTCTGCCTCCTGTGTTAGAGCTAGTGTGTGTGTGTGTGTGTGTGTGAGCAAGTGAAGCATATTATGTGTGTGTGAGCGTGTGCACACAATGTGTGTGTGTGTGTATCTGGGTCTCAAGTTGTTGGTGGGTAACTAACAGCAACATTTGAGAAGCCTGTGGAAGTCTCAGCCCCTCGAATAGGCTGGTCCCCAGTGGCAGTGCTCATTTTCTCTGTGTGTGTGTGTGTGAGAGAGAGAGAGAGAGAGAGAGCCAGTGTGTGTGTGTGTGAGCAAGTGAAGCATATTATGTGTGTGTGAGCGTGTGCACACAATGTGTGTGTGTGTGTATCTGGGTCTCAAGTTGTTGGTGGGTAACTAACAGCAACATTTGAGAAGCCTGTGGAAGTCTCAGCCCCTCGAATAGGCTGGTCCCCAGTGGCAGTGCTCATTTTCTCTGTGTGTGTGTGTGTGTGTGTGTGTGTGTGTGTGTGAGAGAGAGAGAGATCCAGTGTGTGTGTGTGTGTGTGAGCAAGTGAAGCATATTATGTGTGTGTGAGTGTGTGCACACAATGTGTGTGTGTGTGTGTGTGTGTATCTGGGTCTCAAGTTGTTGGTGGGTAACTAACAGCAACATTTGAGAAGCCTGTGGAAGTCTCAGCCCCTCGAATAGGCTGGTCCCCAGTGGCAGTGCTCATTTTCTCTCTCTCTCTCTCTCTCTCTGTGTGAGAGTGAGTGAGAGTGAGAGAGAGAGAGAGAGAGAGAGAGAGAGAGAGAGAGAGAGAGAGAGAGAGAGAGAGAGAGAGAGAGAGAGAGGAGAGAGAGAGAGAGAGAGAGAGAGAGAGAGAGAGAGAGAGAGAGAGAGAGAGAGAGAGAGAGAGAGAGAGAGAGAGAGAGAGAGAGAGAGAGAGACTATGTAGAGAAACCACTAGCTACATTTGCTCTACTTCCTCTTACCAAATTGAGACAGAGAGGTGTACCTTCTGAGACTGATCTGCTGCTGGTTGTGTTAACTGTGCTTTTAGATGGCTGGTGTGACTACTACTACCCAGCAATGAATGACCTCGGAGAAACACAAGATACAGCATCAGCAATGTGGTTTGTGTGTGTGTGTGTGTGTGTGCATCTCACTGGGTTCTCCCTCACTCTTCCTCATTCCTCTCATTCCCAGACACAAAATCTACATTAGTGGCCTCCTCTAGCTCCAGAGTCTCAAAGTCCCACTTCTTAAAGACATCAGGGGCTGGACAGATACCTGGTGTGAGAGAGAGACAGACCAAAAAGGTCAACCATTCCTTCATTGGTATTCCATGACAAAATGTACTGATTACTACCCCATGGAAGTGGCAATCTTCCCTTTCTCTCTGGGTGTTATTATCTGTAATTGCTGTAATTTCTGTTTGTCTAATTCTCAATGAGTGTGTGCAGCGTCACCTCCTGCCCACTGGTAGGCAGTGAAGCACACCGGAATGAGGAGGGTGTCACTGCGGATGGTGCTGCTGTGCTACGGTCTGGGCCAGGGTACTGGGGAACTCCTGTATAGGACAGAGACGAGGAAATACTACTATTTAGAATATGATGTTATAATATACTGTATAATATCAATATGGAAAATGGTTTGATCATATAGGCCGCAGGTATCGTAGTGGTTATGAGCATTGGGCCACTAACCGGAAGGTTGCTGGTTTGAATCCCTGACTAGGTGAATAACCTGTTGATGTGCCCTTGAGGGAAGGCACTTAACACGAGTCGCTCTGGAGAAGAGCATCTGCTAAATAACTCAACTGTAAACATAAAAAACCACTGTGCATGTGCTCGGTTGAATCCTACAATACTGAATGTTGTGCGCGTGATTATTCCTTATCATTGTACACAGGAGAGGGACAGCTACAGGTTCCACGTCAGTAGACTGTACTGCAGGGATCATCAACTAGATTCAGACTACAACTACAATCTACAATCTCGAGGGGATATCTTTCCACACAGATGTAATAGTTGACAAAAAAAACCACAATAATTTTAAAAGTTATGATCACATCTCTCTTTCTATTATGCGTAGAAATACGTTGGAACAGATTTCCAACATTCAAATCAGTTGGAGCTGATTTGCTGGTGTTTTTACAGTCTTTTATGTCCAACAAGTAAAAATCAAAGAAAATCACCTCCATCATAGAAACAGGATACTTTGGAACACTGCCTTGTACCTATGCTACAGGAAAGGGTTGAAATTGGTTCAAAATCCACTGTGGAATATTGAACATTAAAATGAATGTTAAACAGCTATATTGCCTGAGTATAAAACTACTGTTTCAGATTCAACACTCCACAATTGTCTCATAAAACCAGACGTGTTGGATAGAGCAGAAAAGACTCAAACCTATGCTTAAATTCAGGACGTCATATTTGAGTATGAGGAGCTTCCTGACAGACGGGGCAGTGCTGTATCTTGTGGGTGAGTTGTGGCTGTGCCCTCACTACGTGGATGACAATGGTAGAGAAGGCGGTGCTGTGTGGCAGGGGCACGGGCATGTCGTCTCTGAACCCTGGTTGTTGATACAGCTCCGCCAGCTTGGGTATGCCCTCCTCACGCTGAGGGTTAGAGAGAGAAAGCAGAAAGATACACATCATATCTCAACGGGCACAATTGGACAATTATGTAATTGGGACTTCCCGTGCCTACTTTTGCCTGCTGGACAACACGCATTGCTATTCGAACACAAACACAAAAGATTATCAGTTGAATTCAAGGCTGTTATATGTTACATACGTTACATATGAGTTGAATTACGTTTTGGGTCATAAGGGCCTATTCCATTAATTCCATGATGTATATAGGACAATACCATTGACTAGCCAGCCTCAGGTTGTGGCCTACTTATCTTTACCAGCTCTTGCTGATTATTAATAAAAACACAATTTACATAATAGGCAGTTGACATTTGGGTTTCACAGGCGATACGTCACTCCTCATCATTGTGACCTCTAACCCCTGACCTTTTCAGCTGGCATGTTGCTCAGGCGGTTCTGCAGCGACATGGAAGAGTCCTGTTGGGAGGTCAGCTGTGTGAACTTTGACCCAGCCTCGTATTGTCGGTCTTTTTTTTTACTGTGATTGAAGCCATAAGAATACATACGCTTTGTTTAAAAGGTCATGAACCCATAGGCAGAGGTGTAAAGAAGCTAATTACAACTACTCTTTTCACTGTCATTTTTCCGAGTGCTTTTTTTTTCTCTCAAAGTCAGTCATTTTACTTTCATTAAAGTAACAGCCCACCCTGGTGAGTGAGTGAAAGACGGAATTTGTGAGTGAAAGAGTTTGTGTGAGAGAATAAAAGGGAGTGCGTGAGTGACTGAGGGAAAGAGTGTGAATGGGTGAGTGAGTGAATGTCAGCCACTCCCATGGAGGGGTGAATGAGGGATTGAATGGGTGAAATTTATTGTATACTGAAGTCTGGCAATTTTATTTTGTATTGCTTTTTTATTGATCAATACATTGTAATTGCTTTGATTGCTTAATTTATTTTCAAATGTTAATAGTATATTTTTGCCAAATCGTTGTAGTATTGTTTTACATACAGATGTGCCTTGTCGCAACTCGTAAGATAAATGAACTGTTCCTACTGGACATTCATTTCCTCTCATCCTTTATCAATGTAATGCATGGAGAAGACCATGTGTAACAATGTTCAGGTAACCTCTGTGAAATTAGCTAATTATCAAGGTCAGTGTTTTTATTCAAAAAGTTTGTCAACTTGTACTCTGTGCACTTATGTAAATGAGCTACTTTTTACTTTTACTTGATTCTGTTTTTTTTTACTCCATTAGTTTTACTTCTACGTGAGTACAATTGAATTCAAGTAAAAGTAGCCTACTTCTAATTGAGTAGGATATTTCAGTACTCTTTCCACCCCTGCGGCCATAGGCTCTCTGCAATAGCAGCTAGGTGAGTATGCAGCATTGGCCCCTGGTCATAAAACAGCATCCAGTTCATGATACAAATACTAACTATGAGGTGTGTGTGTGTGTGTGTGTGTGTGTGTGTGTGTGTGTGTGTGTGTGTGTGTGTGTGTGTGTGTGTGTGTGTGTGTGTGTGTGTGTGGCTATACACTGAATGCCTCTCAGGAGTGAAGAGAAACAGCTTAGAGTGAGCAGATCAACGGTAGTGGATGTTTAACAAGGCAGCTCAGCAGCTTTTGCCATGTTGGTGTTGTAACACAGGGGGCATGGTGTCACATTTTGACTCAGGTAGCACACATCACACCAGGTAGCCCCCAGCAGCAGGCCCCGCTGTAATGGAGGGAACCATACCTCAAAGCCTCTAGTTTCCTCTAGTTCCCCTCGCAGGCACACCTTTGACTGGGAGAGGCTAACCGTGAGGTGTTTCACAGGTAATCAAATCCAGAAGCTAACGGCTTTGTGTGTGTGTGTGTGTGTGTGTGTGTGTGTGTGTGTGTGTGTGTGTGTGTGTGTGTGTGTGTGTGTGTGTGTGTGTGTGTGTGTGTGTGTGTGGATGTGTGGAGGGTACACTCAAAGAGCTGAAGAGGGGAGGTAGACGGACGATCCTTTCACTGACAGTCCCCATGGAACCCACCAAGCAAGCTGTCGCACCTCGTTAAGGCCAAACAAAAAGGCAAAATGTAACACACTATTATTTATTTAATTTAATATTTATCTATATTATTGTCGTGGAAATTCTACACAGGGACACATGAAGTCAATCTTAAATACATCACTATTTATTATCAGCAATATTACTTGCTGCTAAGCAGTAAAAACACATTTAGGAAACTACAGACCGGTGTCAATCCTCAGCACATTTTCCAAAGTGGTTGAGAGATTAGTTTTTAATCAACTTGAGGGATACTTTCTTGAGCACAAAGTTCTTTATGACCTACAATCTGGCTTTAGAACAGCTCATTCCACTGATACTTGCCTTATCCACCTTTTTGACCACATTAAGCAGGGAAGTGAGAAGGGGAACTATACAGGTATGGTCATGCTAGACTTGCAGAAAGCTTTTGACACTGTGGACCATGATATTCTGAAATGAAACTGAAATGCATGGGTCTAAATTATGTAGCATTAAATTGGTTTAGGTCTTATCTGACCAACAGAACACAAGTATGTAATGTTGGTAATGTTCTGTCAGAGCCCAAAGAAATATCCTGTGGAGTACTGCAGGGATCCATTTTAGGACCACTCTTATTTCTTATATATGTTAATGATATGCCAGATACAGTAAAGTGCAAACTCTTGCTTTATGCTGATGATTCAGCCATACTGGTATCAGGGAAGGATATAGTTTACATAGAGGAGACCCTGAGTAAGGAATTGCATTTTGTTAGAGATTGGTTGTCTGACAACAAATTGTCAGTACATTCTGGAAAAACTGAATCGATTTTGTTTGGAAGAAAACGTAGATTGCTTAGGGCTGATAAGATAACGATAAACTGTTAGGACAAGAAGATTGAATCTAAAACAAGTGTATCTTATCTTGGTGTGTCCCTAGATCAATCCCTTTCTGGAGACCTGATTACTGCTAAAGTTCTTTCTAAGATGGTGAACAAATTTACATTTTTATATCGTAACACCAGATATTTTAACATTAAAGTTAAGAAACTGCTTGTCTCAACCTTGATTCAGTGTCATTTTGTCATTATGCCTGCTCTGCTTGGGCTATTAAAAAAGCTGAAAAGGAGAATGCAGGTCATGCAAAATAATGTTATCAGGTATATGCTGAATGTCCCCCCTAGTACCCACATGGGGGTACAGGAGTTCCGGGAAGTGGGCTTGTTGCCTTTGGAGTCCAGAGTGGACCAACTTAAACTTAATCATATGTTTGACATCTTAAATGATCGTGCCCCAGGTTACATGAAAAACCACATTGATGTGGTCTATAACCAACACAGTCACAATACCAGAGCTAGTGTTATGTCTTGTAAAATCCCAAGAGTAAACAGTACTACGAGGAGCACGTTTTTCCACACAGGCATTTGTCTATGGAATAGCCTTCCCTTGGAGATCAAGCAAAGAAAAAGTAAAAATAGCTTTAAAAAGCAGGCAAAGGTTTTCATTTGGACAAGGTTGTCTAAGTAAGAGAAACCACTCCACTGCCCCTTGTGACCCCTACTGCTGGTCAGGTGTATTTATTTAAATGATGTACAGTTAATAGATTCCTCCTCTACACCAGTGTTCTATTCATACAGTGGTTTAAATATTCACTTGTGTTCTATTTAACAGCATATTCAGAAATAATACTCTCTTCTTTCATATCATACAGAATCCCTATATAACGATATAAATCTTTAGTTATTAAAAATATATATATTTTACCTTTATTTAACTAGGCAAGTCAGTTAAGAACAAATTCTTATTTTCAATGACAGCCTAGGAACAGTGAGTTAACTGCATTGTTCAGGGGCAGAACAACAGATTTTTATCTTGTCAGGTTGGGGATTCGATCTTGCAACCTTTCGGTTACTAGCTCTCTCAACGCTCTAACCACTAGGCTACTTGCCACCTTATTCATGTCCACACCGCAGCAATGATCACAGCGCAGCAGCCCGAGAAGTACACATGTCTTTCATATAGAGGAAATCATGGTCCGGGGGCTGTTGCCCTCTCAGATATTTCAATGGCTTCTCCTGTCAGTGCTCACTACCTGTATATCGATGGGCGGTGATGGACAGAACCCCTAGATAACATCATAGATCTGAAAACTTAGCTCACACAGAACTGGTTGGGGTATTCATTATATTCCTTATATAACTATACTTAGGTATTCACATCCACACCACTCCATGTGCATCTTCAATGATTCTAAATGCCTACAATAACACCTTGTGCTGTTATCAGTGGTTCTAAGACACGTAGACTTTTCTATCGTTACATCCTATGCACCATATGTATCTTCAACGGTTCTCTTGCCGCTACTTCCTATACATATAAAACACCCCGTGCTCAACAACACTCGTGCTGGTAGTCCCAGACTACGATAGGCGATGTTGGACTCAGTACTGGAAAAGTTTTCCCATCACGCCCCCCATTTGTGGTAATGACAGATTGGTATTTCAATGCATTCTTAGTCTAAATTACTATAAACTTCACAGTGTGCAGATCTCCACAATCAACCTGATACCCCAAATAAACAATTTCTGATATGCCTCAATCAATTACGGGCACAGTTGACCACCCCCTCCCTCCCGGCACTCATCCTTTTGGTATTTCAGTTCGTCCTCCCAATGGCACATGTTCAAAGTGGATGACCCTTGGTAATGTCTCTCATCTGAGCCGCCACTGTCCTTTACAGTCCATTATGTATTTGTCCATTTTCCTACCAGTACACCAGCAGAATGAGAGACGTTTGGACTGAATCTCTCTCCATGCTCACTCCATGTGGACTCATGGAGAGAAAAGGCATGAGAGAAAAGGCAGTTGATAGTTTTGACTGGATGCTGTGTACAGGTTGCTGGCTCAGACTCAGGTCTCACAGTAGAAGTGGTGAAGGACCATACTGAACGCCATTGTCGACATTATTTCAGCTGGTTGGGGGGGGGGGGGGGGGTTGTTGAGGTTCACACTGTTCTTAGTCAAATTATCCCTTCCATACATCTAGATACCATCTGTGGTCACCTTCGCCATAACCTTGAGAGAGGACAGACCAGTTTAGTTTAGGGCATTTATGATTCAGGAAATCCAGACAAATGATTTACTGTATGACAAATTATTACTACTACCAATATTCTTAATACAAATGTCTAACACAAATGTCAAAGAGAATAACAACACATAGTTAAAAGAAAAAAAATCTCCCAAATTGGCCTATACTCTCCTATCATCTTGGTGATCTCACTGCAGAGTTACAGGGTCAGGAAGTTAGAGGGCTAATCCTTAGGGAGAAATTCCAACCATCCAGCAGACCCAATCTGGTGAAAGTTGTTATTGAAGAAAAAAAAAAAGAAAACAAAAACAACAGCAATACACATACTGTATACCACTTGAAAACTTAAATCCATTTTGAGTAACTGTCAACCATTACCAACATATATGTATTCCTTTTACAGACAGGCATGTGAAGAAAATCTATTTTCATACTTACCAAAGGGCCCCAAGGGACTGGTATTTCCCTCTTTGGACACATGACTCACAAAGAATGTGCATGGCATCATTTCAAGTTTTCCATCAATTGCAAAGCATATCAAACACACTGTATCAACACTTGAGCAGAAAAAAACTGCACAACATTGCCATTTATTTTTGTAATCACTGCAAAGGGAAGGGAATACTGCCACGACCTCACTCTCCAACCAAGGTGTATGAATTGAGGAGCAAACTGAGGAGCAACTGTCACGCTTGTCGTTAGAAATGGCGGACCAAAACGCAGCAGGTATGTGTATACTCATCTTCTTTATTTAACGGAAAAGAAGGAAAAAAACCAAACACGTATACAAAAAATAAGCAAACCGATGAACGACAAAATGACAGCCTTGAAGGCAACACAGCAATCCAAAGACAATCTCCCACAATTAGACAAACAAACACACCCAACTAATATAGGACTTCCAATCAAAGGCAACACCACACAGCTGCCTTCAATTGGAAGTCCACCCCAATTAACCAAACATAGACATACAACTAACTAGATAACACATAGAAATACATAAACACAGACCATAAACCAAAAACCCGGAAATACTAAATCAAACACCCTATTTTCCAAAACACCACCCCGAACCACATAAAACAAATACCCTCTGCCACGTCCTGACCAAACTACAATACCAATTAACCTTATACTGGCCAGGACGTGACAGCAACTCTTGGATGGTAGTAAAGGTGATAAAGATGCTTTTTTGTTGATAAACCCAACACATTTAGGCCCCTCATCCTTACTTTCAAATAAAAACGAATTGTATTGGTCTCTTACATAGTTCATTGGGGTTTACAGAAGGAAAAATGAAGGAGGCTTTTATATATAAAATAACCTACAGTATGGGTTCCTACTGCTCAGTCTATGTCTGAACACAATTGGTCAGATTTTTGCAACTCATTCACTAATCACACTGCAGATTCCTCTGCCCAGGTGTTACTGACACATGCCAGATCTTACAAAGCCTGGAAAAGCATTTTACAACTAACACAATAATATATTACAGAAAACAGTCCATGACGTGGCACGCAACCATTGGTTGATGGATGCAGCATCTGAGCAGGGAAATTCCCATTGGACATGTTCCTCAGCCCAGGCGTTGCTGATGCATGCCAGATCTTTCAACACCTAGGTAGGTACTTTACGTATCAGCTCACCACAACATGGTCGCGTTCCCCTGCTCAGCTGTTGCATGCATCAATCAAAGGTACGGTGCCATGTCATCGACTGTGTCATTGACTGACATATTGCTATGACATACACTATATGGTATGTGTACACCCCTTCAAATGAGTGGATTCGGCTATTTCAGCCACACTCGTTGCTGACTGGTGCACCGTCATAGGATGCCACCAACAAGTCAGTTCGTAAAATGCCTGCCCTGCTAGAGCTGCCCCAGTAAACTGTAAGTGCTGTTATTGTGAAGTGAAAACATCTAGGAGCAACAACGGCTCAGCCACGAATTGGTAGGCCACACAAGCTCACAGAACGGGACCGCCAAGTGCTGAAGCACGTAGCGTGTAAAAATTGTCTGTCCTTGGTTACATCACTCACTTCCGAGTTCCAAACTGCCTCTGAAAGTAACGTCAGCACAAGAATTGTTCGTCAGGAGCTTCATGAAATGGGTTTCCATGGCTGAGCAGCCGCACACAAGCCTAAGATCACCATGCGCAATGCCAAGTTGGCTGGAGTGATGAATCACGCTTCACTATCTGGCAGTCTGATGGACGAATCTGGGTTTGGTGGATGCCAGGAGAACACTACCTGCCCGAATGCATAGTGCAATTCGGGCAGGTAGTGTGCTTCCAACTTTGTGGCAACCGTTTGGGGAAGGCCCTTTCCTATTTCAGCATGACAATTCCCCCGTGTACAAAGCGAGGTCCATACAGAAATGGTTTGTCGAGATCGTATGGAAGAACTTGGCTGGCCTGCACAGAGGCCTGACCTCAACCCCATCGAACACCTTTGGGATGAATTGGAACGCCGACTGCGAGCGGAAAGCCTTCCCAGAAGACTGGAGGCTATTATAGCAGTAAATGAGGGACCAACTCCATATTAATGCCCATGATTTTGGAATGAGATATTCAACGAGCATGTGTCACATACATGTTTTTAGAAATGTTTTAAGAAATGTTTGCTAATTTATTGAAAATTAAATACAGAAATATCTAATTTACGTAAGTATTCACACCCCTTTGCTATGACGCTCCAAATTAAGCTCAGGTGCATCCAATTTCCTTTGATCATCCTTGAGCTGTCACTACAACTTGATTAGAGTCCACATGTGGCCAATTCAATTGTTTGGACATGATTTAGAAAGAAACACACCTGTCTATAGAAGGTCCCACAGTTGACAGTGCATGTCTAAGCAGAAACTATACTGTGAAGTCAAAGGAACTGGCTGTAGAGCGCCGAGATAGAATTGTGATGAGGCATATATCTGGGGAAGGGTATAAAACAATTTCTAATGTTGAACGTTTCCAAGAGCACAGTGGTCTCCATCATTGGGAAATGGAAAAAGTATGGAACTACCCAAATAACACTTCGCAAAAAATGCATGTGAAAGACTGAGATCATAAGACAAAATATTCTGTGGTCTGATGGGGGGGGGGGGGGTGAAGATTTACGTTCCAGCCGGTCAATGACCCCAAGCATACAGCCAAAGCAAAGCTGAAATGTCTTCAGAACAAGAATGTGAAAGTCCTTGAGGGGCCCAGCCAAAGCCCAGACTTGAGTCCGATTGAAAATCTGTGGAAAGATTTGAAGATTGCTGTTCACTGCCGATCCCCAACTAACTTAACAGAGCTTGAGAAAATCTTAAAGGAGGAATGGGAGAAAATCCCCAAATACAGATGTGCAAAGCTGATAGACATACCCAAAGCTGTTATCTCCGCCAAAGGTGCTTCTACAAAGTATTGACTCAGAGGTGTGAATACATACAATATATCCTCCCTAACCAATAAAAAGTTAAGCTTGATAAACGGCTCACATCTACAGTATAGCCTGTACTTGAATTACTGCATCATTTCACCCCATTTTGTCCTCTAAAATAGCCAAATGTATAAAAATGAAATGGTGATACTGAAGGACTTTATTGTTTTCCTTCTCAATTCAAAATGAAACCCGTAGTTAGCTAGATACATTTAGTTCCCTCTGCCGCCTGTCGTTTCCTTGGCAACCCACATTCACTTGCCATTGCCCTTGACTGTCTGTGTATCAGATATCTATTGTCTCCAGACCTTAAATGTGGTCTTGTGGCCTACAATCTTTCACCTGTGCAGGGAACGGTGAAACAGTACACTGTCATCTGCGCTAGACATGTAATTGTCGGGGCTGAGTGGTGGTGACTGAGCTTGTGTTTCACACACACGCACACACACACACACACACACACACACACACACACACACACACACACACACACACACACACACATCACACACACACACACACACACACACACACACACACACACACACACACACACACACACCTCTTCTCTCATCTCCTCTTGTCCCATTAGAAGTGCCTGACAGGTGGGAGAGGGAGCTAGTCTACAGTAGCAGTGTTTTTCATCTCTAACAACAATCACCTGTACCGCAGCTGTCTGACATTATTTTAGGAAGCAACAGCGAATGTTGGAAAACAAGGGAAGAGTTTATTTCCAAAAACACTATATCCACCAATTTTTACATATTTGTGTTTTTTCATCAGAAATGATTGCTTATCACCACCTTCTTGTGTCTGAATAATATTACTGTTCTCAGATTTTAATAAATAGATTTTAGGTGTGGATGAATATGTGGTTTTTTTTGTTGCAAAACGCTATATATCCGTTGTTTAGTTGGAATGGAATGTTTGTATCCTGTATATTTGACTGTGATTATGTGGTTGTCTCACCTAGCTATCTTATCTGATGAATGCACTAACTGTAAGTTGCTCTGGATAAGAGCATCTGCTAAATGACTAAAATGTAAAATGTAAATGTTTTACATACAGATCTCATATTACTGCATGAAATGAAAAAATATATATACAATTGATGTCGCAAATGTACATTTTGTACAGTTGTTTTTACAAAAATGTATTTATTTGTTACATTTGACTTTGTAAAACCTAGCAGTACAAGTTTTTTCTCTGAGAGTGAGGCAGATATATATTAGCATTTTGCCAAAAAACATTTGTCTTTCTGAAATGAAACCATCAAGAGGTAGAATTGAGACAAATGCATGTCTGTCATTGAACAACCCCATGCCAGGATTACATAGTGAAAATCCCTACCGATCGCTTTCATTATTTCTTTATTAAACAACAAAAGCTAATTTACCAACATTTCGGAAGTGGATACATGTATATAGCGTTTTGGAATGAAACTCTTCAAGTGTTATGCAGGAGGCGTGGGGAGGTTGTTATGTAGTATATTGCATGTCTGGGATTTTTACCCCCACATAAAGTTGGTTTGTTGGCTACATTGGTGGTGACAGAGCGTTTTCTATTCCGAAAAGGAATGGATGACACTGTTCTTTTTTTAAATAGTCAATAGTTTGAGGTTGTATTTTGTAAATCTCAGTATCTGCAAACATAATTGTATTGATTGCATATAAATATTTCTAAAATAAAAATGGTTAGGAAAGAATACTACTAAAGAGACAACCCGTGAGATCTGTAAGAAATTGGTTCACATCCCCAGATGTCTATTCACGGATCACTGTTTTGACATTTATTGTCTGACAGGGTCGGGGATGCTCAGAGCCTGTGTGTGTGTGTGTGTGTGTGTGTGTGTGTGTGTGTGTGTGTGTGTGTGTGTGTGTGTGTGTGTGTGTGTGTGTGTATTGTTAGGTAGCCTGTGACACACCGATAATGGCCTGAGCTATGTCCGAAGGCCATGTTTATTGATGTGATGATGCATGCTGGGAGAGACGTTCGCTTTTAAAGGTCTATGTGTGTGTGTGTATGTTTGGACTGAATGTTACCTCTAATCTTTCCTTTTATCCCTCATGAGCACATCCCTACCCTTATCCAACGCAGAACAATAATCAAACATCGCAAATGATGAACTTCAAAGAAACACCAATACCTCAATACCTCAGTAAATCAGTGCAGCTGTTAATGGGTACTATAGCTCTTTGCAGTCAGTCAAACCCGAAGTGTTTTGTATTCAAATCATATCCTGATGTTTCATTTGCAGGGTTCTGCAAGATTGACTTGACCTCAGTTTCTCTCTCTGTCTGTTTCTCCGTCTCTCTCTGTCTGTTTCTCCATCTCTCTCTGTCTGTTTCTCCGTCTCTCTCTGTCTGTTTCTCCGTCTCTCTCTGTCTGTTTCTCCATCTCTCTCTGTCTGTTTCTCTGTCTGTTTCTCCGTCTCTCTCTGTCTGTTTCTCCATCTCTCTCTGTCTGTTTCTCCGTCTCTCTCTGTCTGTTTCTCCATCTCTCTCTGTCTGTTTCTCCGTCTCTCTCTGTCTGTTTCTCCGTCTCTCTCTGTCTGTTTCTCCATCTCTCTCTGTCTGTTTCTCCGTCTCTCTCTGTCTGTTTCTCCATCTCTCTGTCTGTTTCTCCATCTCTCTCTGTCTGTTTCTCTGTCTGTTTCTCC
Organism: Salmo salar; assembly: GCF_965601325.2. Taxonomy (NCBI): domain Eukaryota; kingdom Metazoa; phylum Chordata; class Actinopteri; order Salmoniformes; family Salmonidae; genus Salmo; species Salmo salar. The sequence goes on from NC_138304.1 coordinate 19,040,914, forward strand.
GTCTCTCTCTGTCTGTTTCTCTGTCTGTTTCTCCGTCTCTCTCTGTCTGTTTCTCCGTCTCTCTCTGTCTGTTTCTCCGTCTCTCTCTGTCTGTTTCTCTGTCTGTTTCTCCGTCTCTCTCTGTCTGTTTCTCCGTCTCTCTCTGTCTGTTTCTCCGTCTCTCTCTGTCTGTTTCTCCGTCTCTCTCTGTCTGTTTCTCCGTCTCTCTCTGTCTGTTTCTCTGTCTGTTTCTCCGTCTCTCTCTGTCTGTTTCTCCATCTCTCTCTGTCTGTTTCTCCGTCTCTCTCTGTCTGTTTCTCCGTCTCTCTCTGTCTGTTTCTCTGTCTCTCTCTGTCTGTTTCTCTGTCTGTTTCTCCGTCTCTCTCTGTCTGTTTCTCCGTCTCTCTCTGTCTGTTTCTCCATCTCTCTCTGTCTGTTTCTCCGTCTCTCTCTGTCTGTTTCTCCGTCTCTCTCTGTCTGTTTCTCCGTCTCTCTCTGTCTGTTTCTCCGTCTCTCTCTGTCTGTTTCTCCGTCTCTCTCTGTCTGTTTCTCTGTCTGTTTCTCCGTCTCTCTCTGTCTGTTTCTCCGTCTCTCTCTGTCTGTTTCTCCGTCTCTCTCTGTCTGTTTCTCCATCTCTCTCTGTCTGTTTCTCCGTCTCTCTCTGTCTGTTTCTCTGTCCGTTTGTCCGTCTCTCTCTGTCTGTTTCTCTGTCTGTTTCTCCGTCTCTCTCTGTCTGTTTCTCCGTCTCTCTCTGTCTGTTTCTCCGTCTCTCTCTGTCTGTTTCTCCGTCTCTCTCTGTCTGTTTCTCCGTCTCTCTCTGTCTGTTTCTCCGTCTCTCTCTGTCTGTTTCTCTGTCTGTTTCTCCGTCTCTCTGTCTGTTTCTCCGTCTCTCTCTGTCTGTTTCTCTGTCTGTTTCTCCATCTCTCTCTGTCTGTTTCTCCGTCTCTCTCTGTCTGTTTCTCCGTCTCTCTCTGTCTGTTTCTCTGTCTGTTTCTCCGTCTCTCTCTGTCTGTTTCTCTGTCTGTTTCTCCATCTCTCTCTGTCTGTTTCTCCGTCTCTCTCTGTCTGTTTCTCCGTCTCTCTCTGTCTGTTTCTCTGTCCGTTTCTCTGTCTGTTTCTCCGTCTCTCTCTGTCCGTTTCTCCGTCTCTCTCTGTCTGTTTCTCTGTCTGTTTCTCCGTCTCTCTCTGTCTGTTTCTCCGTCTCTCTCTGTCTGTTTCTCTGTCTGTTTCTCCGTCTCTCTCTGTCTGTTTCTCTGTCTGTTTCTCCGTCTCTCTCTGTCTGTTTCTCCGTCTCTCTCTGTCTGTTTCTCCGTCTCTCTCTGTCTGTTCTCCATCTCTCTCTGTCTGTTTCTCTGTCTGTTTCTCCGTCTCTCTCTGTCTGTTTCTCCATCTCTCTCTGTCTGTTTCTCTGTCTGTTTCTCCGTCTCTCTCTGTCTGTTTCTCCATCTCTCTCTGTCTGTTTCTCCGTCTCTCTCTGTCTGTTTCTCCGTCTCTCTCTGTCTGTTTCTCCATCTCTCTCTGTCTGTTTCTCTGTCTGTTTCTCCGTCTCTCTCTGTCTGTTTCTCCATATCTCTCTGTCTGTTTCTCCGTCTCTCTCTGTCTGTTTCTCTGTCTGTTTCTCTGTCCGTTTGTCCATCTCTCTCTGTCTCTCTCTGTCTGTTTCTCTGTCTCTCTCTGCCACAGACATTTAGCCCATCTGTGTGAATGGGATAGGGTTGGAGTGTTCTCCACAATGCAGGTTGACTGGCAGGTGACTAGGGGTGCATTCCACATGGCACCCTACTCCCTGTAGGGCCCTGGTCAAAAGTTGTGCACTATGTAGGGGATAGGGTGCGATTTGGGACTGAGACTAGTAGTGAAATGTCACAGAATACAGGGGATATAACAGGTTGATCAGACAGAAGTGATGAAGATAGATCATGTATAGGGGTAAAATGGGTAAAGAAGAGAGATCATAGAAGATGAGATGTCAGACGAATTTAGGATAGTGTGGAAATGCTGTCGGAGTTGCTTTGTTATTTCTTACTCAGCTGTCCAGCTCTGAACTTTTGTTTTCATCTTAGAGGTTTATCACTTAGAGGAGATGTCTTAAATGGATGGTTCAGTGTAGCTTTTATAGGGCCAGGAGTTTTCCAGATCATGTGACCTGACTAGAAAACACCAGCAGAAAGTCTGATCGTAGAAACCAGGCTATTTGAGACAAAAAAAATGGAACTTAGGCTATGTTTTAAGAGTAGAATCATGATTCTGAAATACATCATCATTATTCATCAACATTATTCAGTAGTTGAACGAGATCCCAATTAACCTACACTGTGGTTAAAGTCCATAACCATAAAAATCAGTCATCTGAAGTCATTCCTCCTCCTGATGAAGGTGTGTAATGTATAACGGCTCTCCTCCCCAGTGTTCTGTGTTGGTAGTATTGATCCTGCAGGGATGGTGTGTGTGTGTGTGTGTGTGTGTGTGTGTGTGTGTGTGTGTGTGTGTGTGTGTGTGTGTGTGTGTGTGTGTGTGTGTGTGTGTGTGTGTGTGTGTGTGTGTGTGTGTGTGTGTGCTATGTGTGTGTGTGTGTGTGTGTGTGTGTGTGTGTGTGTGTGGTGTGTGTGTGTGTGTGTGTGTGTGTGTGTGTGTGTGTGTGTCTATGTGTGTGTGTGTGTGTGTGTGTGTGTGTGTGTGTGTGTGTGTGTGTGTGTGTGTGTGTCTATGTGTGTGTGTGTGTGTGTGTGTGTGTGTGTGTGTGTGTGTGTGTGTGTGTGTGTGTGTGTGTGTGTGTGTGTGTGTGTGTGTGTCTATGTGTGTGTGTGTGTGTGTCTATGTGTGTGTGTGTGTGTGTGTGTGTGTGTGTGTGTCTATGTGTGTGTGTGTGTGTGTCTATGTGTGTGTGTGTGTGTGTGTGTGTGTGTGTGTGTGTGTGTGTGTGTGTGTCTATGTGTGTGTGTGTGTGTGTGTGTGTCTATGTGTGTGTGTGTGTGTGTGTGTGTGTGTGTGTGTGTGTGTGTGTGTGTGTGTGTGTGTGTGTGTGTGTGTGGACATATTTAACTATAGTAAATGAAAACAAAATGGACCAACTGGGGACATTTTGTTGGTCCCCACGAGTTCAAATGCTATTTCTAGGGGGTTTAGGGTTAAGGTTAGGGGTTAGGGGTTAGGGGAAATAGGATTTTGAATGGGACTGAATTGTTTGTCTCCACAAGGTTATTTATACAAGACGGTGTATGTGTTTCTGTAACATGTGCATGTGCGTGAGCGCAGGCACGTGTGTTAGTAGTGTATTCTCTGTCATAACAAACCTATGGCAGCTGTCTGAGTAGGGCTTGACAGAAGAGAATAACATACACGCACACACATACACACACACACACACACACACACACACACACACACACACACACACACACACATAGACACACACACACACACACACACACACACACACACACACACACACATAGACACACACACACACACACACACACACACACACACACACACACACACACACACACACACACACACACACACACACACACACACACACACACACTGCAGCCAGATAATGATGCTCGTATTACTTCAGTGTTCAGTAGAGGGTATTCTCTGTGTTAGCAGGTTGATTTATGGTAAGTAGCTGTGGAATCTTGAAACAAATGAAAATGGGCCAATGACTTATTCATCAAACTGTGATACTACAGCAAATAATGGTGCCTCAGTCTCTGTACAAGCATTAAATTACATTAATAGTAGTTAGGATAAATGGGGGATATCTGTCTCTCTCTCTGTGTGTATCTCTCTTTTTCTCTCTCTCTCTCCCTCTCTCTGTCTGTCTTGTCTCTCTCTGTCCCCCTCTCTCTCTGTCTGTCTGTCTGTCTGTCTTGTCTCTCTCTGTCCCTCTCTCTCTCTGTCTGTCTTATCTCTCTCTGTCCCTTTCTCTCTCTGTCTGTCTTGTCTCTCTCTGTCCCCCTCTCTCTCTGTCTGTCTGTCTTGTCTCTCTCTGTCCCTCTCTCTCTCTGTCTGTCTTGTCTCTCTCTGTCCCTCTCTCTCTCTGTCTGTCTTGTCTCTCTCTGTCCCCCTCTCTCTCTGTCTGTCTTGTCTCTCTCTGTCCCCCTCTCTCTCTGTCTGTCTGTCTTGTCTCTCTCTGTCCCCCTCTCTCTCTGTCTGTCTTGTCTCTCTCTGTCCCCCTCTCTCTCTCTGTCTGTCTTGTCTCTCTCTGTCCCCCTCTCTCTCTCTCTGTCTGTCTTGTCTCTCTCTGTCCCCCTCTCTCTCTCTCTGTCTGTCTTGTCTCTCTCTGTCCCCCTCTCTCTCTCTCTGTCTGTCTTGTCTCTCTCTGTCCCTCTCTCTCTCTCTCTGTCTGTCTTGTCTCTCTCTGTCCCTTTCTCTCTCTGTCTGTCTTGTCTCTCTCTGTCCCCTCTCTCTCTCTGTCTGTCTTGTCTCTCTCTGTCCCTCTCTCTCTCTGTCTGTCTTGTCTCTCTCTGTCCCTCTCTCTCTCTCTGTCTGTCTTGTCTCTCTCTGTCCCTCTCTCTCGTCTGTCTGTCTTGTCTCTCTCTGTCCCTCTCTCTCTCTCTGTCTGTCTGTCTTGTCTCTCTCTGTCCCTCTCTCTCTCGTCTGTCTGTCTTGTCTCTCTCTGTCCCTCTCTCTCTGTCTGTCTGTCTTGTCTCTCTCTGTCCCTTTCTCTCTCTGTCTGTCTTGTCTCTCTCTGTCCCCCTCTCTCTCTCTGTCTGTCTTGTCTCTCTCTGCCCTCTCTCTCTCTCTCTGTCTGTCTTGTCTCTCTCTGTCTCCCTCTCTCTCTGTCTGTCTTGTCTCTCTCTGTCCCTCTCTCTCTCTGTCTGTCTTGTCTCTCTCTGTCCCTCTCTCTCTCTGTCTGTCTTGTCTCTCTCTGTCCCTCTCTCTCTCTCTGTCTGTCTGTCTTGTCTCTCTCTGTCCCTTTCTCTCTCTGTCTGTCTTGTCTCTCTCTGTCCCCTCTCTCTCTCTGTCTGTCTTGTCTCTCTCTGTCCCTCTCTCTCTGTCTGTCTTGTCTCTCTCTGTCCCTCTCTCTCTCTGTCTGTCTTGTCTCTCTCTGTCCCCTCTCTCTCTGTCTGTCTTGTCTCTCTCTGTCCCTCTCTCTCTCTCTGTCTGTCTTGTCTCTCTCTGTCCCCCTCTCTCTCTCTCTGTCTGTCTTGTCTCTCTCTGTCCCTTCTCTCTCTCTGTCTGTCTTGTCTCTCTCTGTCTCTCTCTCTCTCTGTCTGTCTTGTCTCTCTCTGTCCCTCTCTCTCTCTGTCTGTCTTGTCTCTCTCTGTCCCTCTCTCTCTCTGTCTGTCTTGTCTCTCTCTGTCCCCTCTCTCTCTCTCTGTCTGTCTTGTCTCTCTCTGTCCCTCTCTCTCTCTCTCTGTCTGTCTTGTCTCTCTCTGTCCCTCTCTCTCTCTCTGTCTGTCTTGTCTCTCTCTGTCCCTCTCTCTCTCTCTGTCTGTCTTGTCTCTCTCTGTCCCTCTCTCTCTCTGTCTGTCTGTCTTGTCTCTCTCTGTCCCTCTCTCTCTCTCTGTCTGTCTTGTCTCTCTCTGTCCCTTTCTCTCTCTGTCTGTCTGTCTGTCTGTCTTGTCTCTCTCTGTCCCTCTCTCTCTGTCTGTCTTGTCTCTCTCTGTCCCTCTCTCTCTCTGTCTGTCTTGTCTCTCTCTGTCCCCCTCTCTCTCTGTCTCTGTCTCTCGCTCTGTGTCTGTCTCTCTCTCAATTAAATTCAAAGGGGCTTTATTGGCATGGGAAACTGTCACACCCTGATCTGTTTCACCTGTCCTTGTGCTTGTCTCCACTCCACCCCCCTCCAGGTGTCGCCCATCTTCCCCACTTATCCCCTGGGTATTTATACCTGTGTTTTCTGTCTGTCTGTGCCAGTTTGTCTTGTTTGTCAAGTCAACCAGCAGTTTGTCTCAGCGCCTGATTTTCCCCAGTCTCTCTTTTCCTCGCTCCCCTCGTTTTGACCATTGCCTGTCCTGACTCTGAGCCCGCCTGCCTGACCACTCTGCCTGAGCCTGCCTGCCGTCCTATGCCTTTGCCACTACTCTGGATTACCTGACCTGACCCTGCCTGCCATCCTGTACCTTTGCCACTACTCTGGATTATCGACCCCTGCCTGCCTTGACCTGTCATTTCAAATCAAATCAAATCAAAGTTTATTTGTCACGTGCGCTGAATAGAACAGGTGTAGACCTTACAGTGAAATGCTTACTTACAGGCTCTAACCAATAGTGCAAAAAAGGTATTAGGTGAACAATAGGTAGGTAAAGAAATAAAACAACAGTAAAAAGACAGTCTATATACAGTAGCGAGGCTATAAAAGTAGCGAGGCTACATACAGACACCGGTTAGTCAGGCTGATTGAGGTAGTATGTACATGTAGATTTGGTTAAACTGACTATGCATATATGATGAATAGAAAGTAGCAGTAGCGTAAACGAGGGGTTGGTGGGTGGCAGGACACAATGCAGATAGCCCGGTTAGCCACTGTGCAGGAGCACTGGTTGGTCGGCACAGTTGAGGTAGTATGTACATGAATGTATAGTTAAAGTGACTATGCATAAATGATAAACAGAGAGTAGCAGCAGTGTAAAAAGAGGGGTTGGGGGGGGGGCACACAATGCAAATAGTCCGGGTAGCCATTTGATTACCTGTTCAGGAGTCTTATGGCTTGGGGGTAAAAACTGTTGAGAAGCCTTTATGTCCTAGACTTGGCACTCCGGTACCGCTTGCCATGCGGTAGCAGAGAGAACAGTCTATGACTGGGGTGGCTGGGGTCTTTGACAATTTTTTGGGCCTTCCTCTGACACTGCCTGGTGTAGAGGTCCTGGATGGCAGGCAGCTTAGCCCCAGTGATGTACTGGGCTGTACGCACTACCCTCTGTAGTGCCTTGCGGTCAGAGGCCGAGCAGTTGCCATACCAGGCAGTGATGCAACCAGTCAGAATGCTCTCGATGTTGCAGCTGTAGAACCTTTCGAGGATCTCAGGACCCATGCCAAATCTTTTTAGTTTCTTGAGGGGGAATAGGCTTTGTCGTGCCCTCTTCACGACTGTCTTGGCGTGTTTGGACCATGCTAGTTTGTTGTTGATGTGGACACTAAGGATCTTGAAGCTCTCAACCTACTCCACTACAGCCCCGTCGATGAGAATGGGGGCGTGCTCGGTCCTCCTTTTCCTGTAGTCCACAATCATCTCCTTATTCTTGGTTACGTTGAGGGATAGGTTGTTATTCTGGCACCACCCGGCCAGGTCTGTGACTTCCTTTGCCTGCCCCTGTTGCTGTAATAAACATTGTTACTTCAACACAATCTGCATTTGGGTCTTACCTGAAACTAGATCGAAACATATATTTACCTTGCCAAAGCAAGTGAAATAGACAATAACAAATGAACAGTAAACAACATTCAACAGACAAAAGTTTCAGAAGAGAAAGATGTTTGAAATGTTAAATTATTAACTATGTACGTGTACAGTGTTGTACAAAAGAGAAAGGGAAAATATATAAACAGATAAATATGCCCTTTTCTTATCACAACAGGTCACACTGTGATGATGATGATTGCACAATGCGGTATTTCACCTAACAGATCCAGGAGCTTATCAATATTTGATTTGTTTTCAAATTATTTGGGGGTCCTTGTAATCTGAGGGAAATATGTCCCTCTTTCTCTCTCTCTCTCTTTCTCTCTCTCTCCGTTTCTCCCTCTCTCTCTGTCTCTGTTTTTGTCTCTCTCTCTCTCACACGCACACACTCTCTCACTGACGTGGACAATGGGATATAGAGAGTTAGATGAGACTGCTCCTCTATGTCACCATCTCTGATCCCACAGACAAATAAACCCTGTGTTTCTAGACACAATCCAGCCTTTACAACCAGTGGTTATATGTCCGTCTAACCCTCTATTTTGTAGATGCTCTAGCGTTAGACCACATCTGTATTCAGCCCTGGCTCTAACACTGTATCATTGATGGCCATCGAGCATCCCGCTGAAGATAAATGAACGGGCCGAACAGAACCTAATAACCATTCATTCCACCGCCACAGCGGTCTGGGTACGAGCGTCATCCTGAATTCTCTGTCATCTGAGCCTGTGTGTTTGTATATTGAGTTGGACTTTTCATTTTCATGCATTCATAATGGGTCTCTCATTGCCATGCCAACTGGCCCAGCCCCCACTTTCACACCAGTACCAGTGCTTTTGTTTTCCCTCCTGCCACACCAGTCTGTTTAATGAATGCATTTTGTGTAGTGTAGTGTATGAACGTGACAAACAGGCCACATTACCAACAATATACTATATACAAGTATTTCTCATCTAAGGTGACATTTTGGTGTGATCGTGTCCTCCTCAGAATGCTGTCAGTCATTTGGTTTTCTGGGATTTGGTATTTTTGGGTAGTTATGGTTGTTTGGATAGTTAGCCCATTGGACTTGGTAAATGTAATGGTTAGGTAGGTATGTGGTTAAGTGCAACATCAACCAGCTAAACCACTGTATTGTATTCCGTCCCAGGTTTCCATGCAGAGCCGATCAACATCAACAGTGAGGTAGGAGCCAACCCAGACAGAGAACAGAACGAGTGGAATGAATGAAGAGGAATAGAAAGGTCATGGAACATTGGTCTAGTTCAATGGTGATGTGGACCGACCATGCTGATGTTTACAGGTCAAAGGGCATGATAAATGTCCCGCCCTCACACAGAACACACACAACACAAGATTGAATCAGTGTGGATCCCTGAACACGCATCAAATCAAATAATTTCAAATGTTATTGGTCAAATACACGTGTTTAGCAGATGTTATTTCGGGTGTAGCGAAATGCTTGTGTTTCTAGCTCCAACAGTGCAGTAATATCTAACAAGTAATATCTAACAATAGACACAATACACACAAATCTAAAGTAAAGGAATAGAATTAAGAATATATAAATATTTGGACGAGCAATGTCAGAGCGACATAGACTAAGATACAATAGAATAGAATACAGTATATACATATGAGATGAGTAATGCAAAATATGTAAACATTATTTAAGTGACTAGTGTTAAAATGATTAAAGTGGCCAATGATTTCAAGTCTATGTATATAGGGCAGCAGCCTCTAATGTGCTAGTGATGGCTATTTAACAGTCTGATGCCCTTGGGATAGAAGCTGTTTGTTTCTGAGTGTTTCTAGCTATTATTGTGGGGTTTGAATGATCACACCATGGGCTAAGCATTACATTTGCAGACAGTATGTGTGTAATGGTTCATTGTACATGTAGTGCAGATGCCCGTCTAGATGCATCTACTAAAGCTGTAGCTTGGCAATGGAAAATAAAACATTGACAACAGAAAATGTGATTTACGGACACGCACACAAACACAAACGGGTTACCTCCCTATTACCTTTGCGTAAACCAATGTGTTTTTGCAGTGTTGGACACAAGCTTTTGAGCTGGAGTGGGTGAGTGCTTGTGCTGCTGCTGTGTGGATCATTATCGCAATACGCTTTGTAGGTGTGTGTGTGTTTGGTGTCGTTGTGTGTGTGTAGCAAAAGCTGTCTGTATATGTGTGTGTGTGTGGTTGTGTGTGAATGTGTAATTGTGGCTGTGTGTGTTTAGTTGAATTGTGTGTGTGTGGTTGTGTCTGTGTGTGCGTCTACTTTATATATCCACTGCATGACCAAAGAAAGGTATGTGGACACCTGCACGTAAAGCATCTCATTGCAAAATCATGGGCATTAATATTGAGTTGGTCTTTGCTGCTATAACAGCCTCCACTCTTCTGGGAAGGCTTTCCACTAGATGTTGGAACATTGCTGCAGGGACTTGCTTTCATTCAGCCACAAGAGAATTAGTTAGGTCAGGCACTGATGTTGGGCGATTAGGCCTGGCTCGCAGCCGGTGTTCCAATTCATCCAAAAGCTGTTCGATGGGGTTGAGGTCAGGGCTCTGTGCATGCCAGTCAAGTTCTTACACACCGATCTCAACAAACCATTTCTGTATGGACCTCGCTTTGTGCACGGGGGCATTGTCATGCTGAAACAGGAAAGGGCCTTCCCCAAACTGTTGCCACAAAGTTGGAAGCACAGAATCGTCTAAAATATCATTGTATGCTGTAGCATTAAGATTTCCCATCCCTGGAACTAAGGGGCCTAGCCCGAACCATGTAAAACAGCCTCAGACCATTATTCCTCCACCAAACTTTACAGTTGGCACTATGCATTGGAGCAGGTAGTGTTCTCCTGGCATCCACCAAACTCAGATTCGTCCGTCGGACTGGTTTCCACTTCTCCAGAGAACGCGTTTCCACTACTCCAGAGTCCAATTGCGTCGAGCTTTACACCACTCCAGCCAATGCTTTGCATTGCGCATGGTGATCTTAGGTTTGTGTGCGGCTGTACGGCCATGAAAACCCATTTCATGAAGCTCCTGACTAACAGTTATTGTACTGATGTCGCTTCTAGAGGCAGTTTGCAACTCAATAGTGAGTGTTGCAGTCAAGAACAGACAATTTTTACGTGCTTTAGCCCTCGGCTGTCCCGTTCTGTGAGCTTATGTACCACTTCGTGGCTGAGCCATTGTTGCTCTTAGACATTTTCCGCTTCACAATAACAGCACTTACAGTTGACCGGGGCAGTTCTAGCATGGCAGAAATTTGACGAACTGACTTGTTGGAAAGGTGACGGTGCCATGCTGAAAGTCACTGAGCTCTTCGGTAAGGCCATTCTACTGCCAATGTTTGTCTATGGAGATTGCATTGCTGTGTGCTTGATTTTATACACCTGTCAGCAACGGGTGTGGCTGAAATAGCCAAATCCACTCATTTGAAGGGGTATCCACATACCTTTGTATATATAGTGTGTGTGTGTGTGTGTGTGTGTGTGTGTGTGTGTGTGGTGTGTCGCATGTCTATAATGTGGGGGAGGTTGTGCTACTGCTCCAGCAGCATCATCTTTAACTCTTCTTCACTTTTCCTTCCCCACAGTGAGGACAGTAAACAGGGATTGATTGGGTTGGGATCCAGCCCTCCTCTGGAGCTGGCCCTGAGGGTCAGAGGTGACAGTTCTGGTACTGGGGACAGTGGCATGACAAATAAGAACTAGACGAACCTCGTAAATCCACTATGTCGCACCGGGGCCAACCAGTCGAGAGCTCGAGACGCTGTCCCACTCCACACCACACCATTAAAAATGACAAATGGAGCTTTGGTCGACTCTGACTCGAGAGTCACTGTACGTTGCCATTATGTTTTCAAACGGGTTTTGCTGTGTTGTACTAGTGTAGTTCATTAGACGCATCTCAGAGGGAAAGGGAAGTTGTTAGCTGTCAAGTATTTTTTAAATGTTTGTTTTGTTTTATAAAGGGTAGGAGTGAGGATAAGGGGGGGATGGAGGGAGGGCCAAATTCAAGATATAGGGGGATGGAGTTGGAAGGCAGGTTGAAGTAGGATGAAGCAGGCTTTCCCTGGATGACCCAGACTGGCAGGCTAAAGCATCAACACTGTTTCAGTGTTGATGCTTTAGTTGTCATCGGGCCTGAAAATTCTATCCTGGTGTTACCCAAGCCTGGTGACCTGAAGCCCTGGTCCGATGTCACAGAAATGTAAAGAGCCCGAACCCGAAAAAAAGGCAGATTTCTAGAAAACAATAGGCCCTATATTGATTTAAAATGGTGTTGAGAACAATGCACTGGAATAGCGCTATGGATAGGACTGCTGTGCTTCTAGCTCTTAGGAAACTTTGCAGTGTTTTGTTTTTTCATGTGTTATTTCTTACATTATTAGCCCAGGAATTTTTTTGTGCTATTACATACAGCCGGGAAAGCTTTTGGATATCAGAGCGGCGGTAACTCATCGTTATTACCAGCATTACGACCAGGAATACGACTTTCCCGAATTGTTTCCTTTGTTCGTAACCCTCAGGGCAATTGAACTGATTCCAGAGACTGATCCAAAACACTGCTGGAGGAAAAGAGGTACTCGGAGTGGACTTCTAGTCCGACTCAGGAGGCGCACACACCACCCACTGCTTCCGAGTATATTACTGGCTAATGTTCAGTCTCTGGATAATAAAATTGAGACATCAGGGATTGTAACATACTCTGTTTCACGGTGATTGTGATAACATACAGGAACTCAAGTCCTTTTGTTCACCCGAAGTAGAATACCTCACAATCAAATGCGGACCATACTACCTCCCAAGAGAATTCTCTTCGGTTATAATCACAGCCGTGTATATTCCCCCTCAAGCCGTTACCACGACAGCCCTCAAAGAACTTCACTGGACTTTATGCAAACTGGAAACCACATATCCCGATGCCGCATTTATTGTAGCTGGGGATTTTAACAAAACAAATTTCAGAAAAACGCTACCAAAGTTCTATCAACACATTGACTGTAGTACTCACGTGGCTAAAACACTTGACCACTGCTACTCCAACTACCGGGATGCCTACAAGGCCCTCCCCCGCCCTATCTTCTGCAAATATGATCACAACTCCATTTTGCTCCTCCCTTCCTATAGGCAGAAACTCTAACAGGAAGTACCCATGCTAAGGACTATTCAACGCTGGTCTGACCAATCGGAATCCACGCTTCAAGATTGTTTTGATCACGCGGCCTGGGATATGTTCCGGGTAGCTTTTCGACAACAACATAGACAAATACACTGATACGGTGACTGAGTTTATCAGAAAGTGTACAGGAGATGTTGTACCCACGGTGACTATTAAAACCTACCCTAAACAGAAACCGTGGATAGATGGCAGCATTCGCACAAAACTGAAAGTACGAACCATCGCATTTAACCATGGCAAGGTGACTGGGAATATGGCCAAATACAAACAGTGTAGTTATTCCCTCCATAAGGCAATCAAACAGGCAAAACATCAGTATAGAGACTAAGTGGAGTCGCAATTCAACGGCTCAGACTCGAGACATATGTGGCAGGGTCTACAGACAATCACGGACCACAAAGGGAAAACCGGCCACGTAGAGGACACCGACGTCTTGCTTCCGGACAAGCTAAACACCTTCTTCGGCCGCTTTGAGGATAACACAATTCCACCAACGCAGCCCGCTACCAAGAACTGTGGGCTCTCCTTCTCCATGGCCGATGTGAGTAAGACATTTAAGGAAACAACACCTCCACTTTGCTGATCATCAACACTGGGGCCCCACAAAGATGTGAGCTCAGCACACCTCCAACTCAATCATCAAGTGTGTAGATGACACAACAGTAGGCCTGATTACCAACAATGATGAGACAGCCTACAGGGAGGAGGTGAGGGCCCTGGGAGTGTGGTGCCAGGAAAATAACCTCTCACCCAACATCAACAAAACAAAAGAGCTGATCGTGGACTTCAGGAAACAGCAGAGGGAGCACCCCCCTATCCACATTGATGGGACCGCAGTGGAGAAGGTGGAAAGATTCAAGTTCCTCGGCATACACATCACTGACAAACTGAAATGGTCCACCCACACAGACAGTGTGGTGAAGAAGGCACAACAGCGCTTCTTCAACCTCAGGAGGCTGAAGAAATTTGGCTTGGCACCTAAAACCCTCACACAATTTTACAGATGCGCAATTGAGAACATCCTGTCAGGCTGTATCACCGCCTGGTAGGGCATCTGCACAATCCGCAACCGATGGGCTCTCCAGAGGGTGGTGCGGTCTGCCCAATGCATCACTGGGGGCAAACTACCTGCCCTCCAGGACACTTACAGCGCCCAATGTCACAGGAAGGCCAAAAAGATAATCAAGGACAACAACCACCTGAGCCACTGCCTGTTCACCCCGCTATCATCCAGAAGACAAGGAAAGTACAGGTACATCAAAGCTGGGACCAAGAGACTGAAAAACAGCTTCTGTCTCAAGGTCATCAGACTGATAAATATCCATCAATAACACGTTAGAGGCTGCTGCCCTTGAAATCACTGGCCACTTTAATAATGTTTACATATTTTGCATTACTCATCTCATATGTATGTACTGTATTCTATTCTATTCTACTGTATCTTAGTCTATGCCGCTCTGACATTGCTCATCCATATATTTATATATTCTTAATTCTATTCCTTTACTTTAGATTTGTGTGAAATTGTTAGATATTACTTGTTTGATATGACTGCACTGTTGGAGCTAGAAACACAAGCATTTCCTTACACCTACAATAACACCTGCTAAACACGTGTATGTGACAAATTAAATTTGATTTGATGCGAAGAAGGCGGGTGGCAGCAGAGTGAGGAGACGAGAAAACAGCCCTTGTGTTAGAAACGCGAGGAGAGAGGAAAACTCTTAGTTATCCTCTTACATCTAGGCGTTCCGCTAGCGGATCGCATGGCGCAAAATACAAAAACCTCAAAAATCCAATAATTTCAATTTTTCAAACATACGACTATTTTACACCATTTGGAAGATAAACCTCTCCTGAATCCAACCACGTTGTCCGATTTCAAAAAAGCTTTACAGCGAAAGCAAAACATTAGATTGTGTTAGGAGAGTACATAGACCAAAATAACCACACAGCCATTTTCCAAGAAAGCATATATATATCAATAAAACCCAAAACACAGCTAAATGAAGCACTAACCTTTGATGATCTTCATCAGATGACACTCATAGGACATTATGTTATACAATACATGTATGCTTTGTTCAATCAACTTCATATTTATATCCAAAAACAGCTTTTTACATTGGCGCGTGATGTTCAGAAAATGTATTCCCACCAAAAACTTCAGGTGAATTTACAAAAATACTCATCATAAACGTTGACAAAATACATAACAAATATTTTAAGAATTATAGATACAGAACTCCTTTTTGCAATCGCTGTGTCAGATTTTAAAATAGCTTTTCGGCGAAAGCACATTTTTCAATATTCTGAGTACATAGCTCAGCCATCACGGTGAGCTATTCAGACACCCGCTAAGTTCGGGGCAACCTAAACTCAGAATTAGTATTAGAAATATTGTATTACCTTTGCTGATCTTCGTCAGAATGCACTCCCAGGACTGCTACTTCCACAAGAAATGTTGTTTTTGTTCGAAATAATCCATAGTTATGTCCAAATGCCTCCGTTTTGTTTGTGCGTTCAGGTCACTATCCAAAGGGTAACGTGCGAGCGCAATTCGAGACACAAAAAGTCAAAATGTTCCATTACCGTACTTAGAAGCATGTCAAACGCTGTTTAAAATCAATTTTCACGGTATTTTTAACGTAAAATTGCGATAATATTCCAACCGGACAATAGTGTATTCATTCAAGGAGGAAAAGAAAAACCAGCGTGCTCGCGGGAATGCGCATATCCAATCTCTTTGTCCTCAGGCAGACCACTCAGTAACTGAGCTCCTATGCTCTGCCCAGAGACAGGAGAAGGCTCATTCCACTTTCTGAAGGCTTTAGACAGCCAATGGAAGCCTTAGAAAGTGCAACGTAACAGCACAGATACTGTAGTTTCGAAAGGGACTAGAAAGAAGAACTACATTTCTCAGATCCTACACTTCCTGGTTTACTTTTTCTCAGGTTTTTGCCTGCCATATGAGTTCTGTTATACTCACAGACACCATTCAAACAGTTTTAGAAACTTCAGTGTGTTTTCTATCCAAATCTACTAATAACATGCATATTCTCGTTTCTGGGCAAGAGTAGTAACCAGTTTAAATCGGGTACGTTTTTTCATCCTGCCGTGAAAATACTGCCCCCTATCCATATCAGGTTATTATCAACTGAATAACCAACTAAAGTAGGCTAATGCATTTGAAGGTATATGCAGTATTAAATTGTTTCTTCTACTGAAACTCCCAAAGTCATATCCAACCGTTATACTAAATTTAGAGCAATAGCCGTGTGTGGGCAACTAGATGATAAATTCAGCAGAGTTTTTTTGTAAGATTTTATTGATTTATTTGAAACAATACAAAACATACACATACAAACAACAATATGCAGACAGTCACAAACATCCACAACATCCCCCCTGCCCAGATCCACCTGCTCACACCCACATCTCCAGTGCCAGCACCGTTTTGACTGGGGCAGCGCCACCTCGCTGCCTTGAGACAAGCTAGGGAGCTCATCTTGATAAATCAATCAATGTCAGATTTTGGTTTTCACTGAATCTCTGCTTGGATATTTGGTAAGCCTACAATTAGGCTGGGAAAATGTTAGCTAAGTTGAGGTCAGTGCTCAGGATCATCTTTATCTTAGTTTGCTCATGCTACATATTAGCACTGATCATTATGTTTTGCTAGCATGTTACGTAGCTTAACAAGTGGATTTTTGCTCTCCACTCGAGTGCTATCCTGTCCTACTGTCGACCAAAAGTAACTTGTCTGATAATCACTGTATATCTGCTGCGACGTAGTGTCCCCATGAGTGACTGAACAACGAGCCAATCACGGCGCAACTCGAGAAGATTACCAATGCCTACGCTCTGTATTTTTCGCTGAGTGCCCTTCCACCACAGATAGCACTGAGCTAGGCTGAAACACCTGCATTTTGGAGCTGCCTTACTCAAGAAAGAGATCATGTTTTTAATGTGACTTTTTTCGCTCAATCATTTTGTTTATACATTGTTTGCAAACTGATATGTGGCACGAATTAATGCCAAAATAACATACAATACAGGCACATTTTTAGCTAAACAGGTGGCTCTGCCCCACCTGCACTGAATGACTGGTCGCCACTGTATCTATGTACCCCATTTATATGCCCCATGTTGCAAGGATCTGTACACAATTCCTGGAAGCTAAAAATATCCCAGTTCTTCCATGGCCTGCATGCTCACCAGACAATGTCACCTACAGCCTGATCAACTCTATGCGAAGGAGATTTATCACGCTTTCTGAGTTAAATGGTGGTCACATTAGATTCTGACAGGTTTTCTCATTCGCGCCCTTACCTTTTTTAAGGTATCTGTGATCAACAGTTGCATATCTGTATTCCCAGTCATGTGAAATCCATAGATTAGGGCTTAATGAGTTTATATAAATGTTCCTTATATGACACTAGCGATTCTGGGGGGGGGGGGGGGGGAATGCCCCTGTGACAACAATTTTGGACCCCCTTGTGGCCCCCCTAAATGTGGAGTATGAAATAATTTTACATAACAAATTTTTGCTATGTTCTTTTTTTACATCCTTTATTAGACAGTGGCAATGATGATGATTATGAACATGGTCATTTGCCTGCTAATGCATGCAATGCAGTGAAGAAAACGATATGACAACAATAACGTGTAATGTAACTGGCCCCTCTAACAGTACAACTGGCCCCAGCTTGGCCCCCCCCCCCGTTGAAATGGTCTAGAACCGCCACTGCTTATATGATGTGCAAGTCAGTAAAATCTTTGAAGTTGTTGCATGTTGCATATTTATTTGTTTGTTTAGTATATTTCTACCTTAATGTTACTGTTCCTGTATAACTTTTCTTGGCTGTAGTCTTTGCCACATGATTTCTGTATGCCTAGTCTATTTCGTCTATAGGGGGAATGGCGATCGCTACAGGATCGATTCAGGGCCCTGGCCTAAACCACATATCCTGTCCCTAAAACTCTTCTATCGAGAAGCAAAACAAAACAAACTGTACAACTCATGAGCCATGGGAATAAATGCACAAATCTCGTTGTGAATACGAATATTAGGAGTCACAGAACAAAGCGGGGCGCGGAGCTGTCCAGTGCTGAAATCTTGATCAGCTAGCGCTGGCCAAGCCGCATTACCTGCCCGTGCCGAATGATATAGACCTATGAATGGTTTCCCATATTGCCAAATATTTTACATGATTTGTGTTTGTGTAGGCTACTGTGTGCATGATTTCTCTATTGTACTATGTAATTGATACGGCGTATACCTCCACTATACTACGTTGATATTCATCAGTGGGGATTAAGAAGAGAGTATACGCAATGAAAAAAAGTGGGTATAAAGCTTATACTGTACCTGCGTATAACCTCCACTACACCACTGAACCTACATATTTAAGTGAACATTTGTGTGACCAAAAAAGCCTTGACAAACGAGCCCGTTATTAATGCCAAGTAGGAAGCGCAAGTGCACAACTACACAACCGCTTACAACAACACCGCTAACGAAACAGTCCGACTGTCCGAGTCAACAGTAAACAAACATAATGAAATACACAACATGTATATCACCTACATATTCACAGAGAGAGAGAGAGAGAGAGAGAGAGAGAGAGAGAGAGAGAGAGAGAGAGAGAGAGAGAGAGAGAGAGAGAGAGAGAGAGAGAGAGAGAGAGAGGCTATACAGCAGCAGACAAGTGCAGTAATTAAATGGGACAAATTATACTGTTATAAAATAAAGATAATGGCCGAAGTGTTCAGTCCGACAGTCCAACCTCGTGAAATAATCAATATATTATCCGATCAGATCCCTCACTCCTACTCAAAGGAGCGACCTAGAGTACAGGCACAACAGGTGGATTCAGGACCATGGTCAGCGTATCCGCTGGACGTCAGCTCGGCGCTGGATCTGAATATGCGCAAACAGCTTATTGCGCTATTGCACAAAGAAGCAAGGAAGAATAGAAAGCCCTGAAAGGGTTTTCATTAAGCCCATATGAAAACAGCCACACACAATACAATACAATATACTATATCTTCAACTGTACGGCAGGTATGAAATGAATCGCTGACTTTGAATAAGCAAACACTTTTGTACAGGCAGGCATTCAGGCATGGAAACAGGAAATCATTATACATAACACCACGGCTGGTAGGAATATAATATCTCACTTTGAATTAACACATACGGCATAGGCCTGTCTTACCAAGGCAGACATGAACACATTAGGCTAAATCACAAATAAACCGTTTTTAGGCGTATTTTTCTTGTGTGTTTCACGTTTTACAGCAGAAGGCGTAGACACCTAGGCTTGGTGTTGAAGATGGAGATTATTTCATCATAGACCAGAGTCGCTGAGTTCCCTTTCAAAGGACAGCAGGGCTAGATTGTTGAGCCGTGCAGTCAGCATGCAAGATCTGAGCGATGTGTTGATACGGCCTGTATTGGAGAAAAGTATCCCAACACTTCATGAAGTCATAGGAAGAGTGATGCTGGCCCTTAGTAGTCAGTCTATTGATGTTAGGGAAAATGTCAGGGTTGCAGCTGTCCAAAACTTCAATAAGGGATGGGAATTCCTGACCTCCCCCTACTTTCCTACGCAGTTGCTGAATAAACACGTTTTAAATGTCTGGACTCATGAGTCTAGCGCTTTTGTGCAGCTGCTCTAGAAGATTTGGATTTTTTTTTAATCATATGTTGACATGAATAAAACAAATAAAAGTTCCCTATTCACTCTTCACTCTCCCTTTGTCCACGCACTCTTCACTCTCCCTATGTCCACGCACGCTTCACTCTCCCTATGTCCACGTACTGCTATGTCCCGTTAATCACATATCCAGAACCACTTAATAGTTGTCGTGTAGCGGGAATACAACAGTCATGTCAGAAAAGGAGATCCATGCCCTGCAATATTATTATGATTTAGGCCTTAAAGTAAATCAATATATCAGGCGACATGCTATGCGATCTCCTTACCAACCAACAGCAAATGCATATGTTGCAGCCTATCACTAGTCTTACGTGTTCATGTTTTATTAGCCAACTATTATTATCATTCTCCTGCATCAAACATCTACATTTCTCCCAAAATAAATAGAATTGCTTAGAATACAGTTTATCAACCGTTAGAAGTTGTGCATGTGCATGGTCTGAGATTTGCGTGGAGATACGCACATTTTCCTTTCAAGATCAAAATTGTTAAATACCAACATTTGCGGGAAAACTTGTGCACAAAAGGTTTAGTCTTTTTTTGTGCGGATGCACCTTTGATAAATGATGCCCCTGGCGCTGCTGGTGGCTGTAGCTGCTGCTGAGAGCAGTATTAAAAGGTGTGCAGACACGCACAGTATTCTTTCTTATTCTTAATACAGCGCGGCAAGCCCGAAACCCGCCCGGCCCAAAATCAATTATCAGAATTGGAGTCCGGCCCGTGTAAGACAGTCGGGCCCCGTCGGTTTCGTCCTGAGAATGAGAACTCTATGCTGGAGCAACCAGCCCCAGCCAGGTGTAAGGGTTTGGGTGTTATTGATTATCACCCCCCTCCCCCCCTCTTCCAGATCCCGGTCCCCAGTGTAACAGATGTATATCGTACTTGTGTTTTCTCCTAATAAATCACATCAGCCAGTGGTCCCAGTTGAGCATCATTTATTCCTGTTGTTAAATGGGAAACAGCACGGTAGTTGTGCAGGGCTTAATGATACTGATGGCTCATTCATAGGGAAACAACCCTTTGTGCACTCATGATCTCACAATAGGATGAGGGTGTGAGGAGAGGGGCAGCGGCGTTGAGATCTAACTACTATTAGGAGGTGGCTGTGGACCTTTTGCCAAGGCTACTAAGACTAGTCTGAATGCAAATGAGGTCTGGGGTTCTGATGAAGGTCACAGGGGAGGGAGGGTGCCAAGGCACGCGCCGGCCCTAAGACACTGGGGTGGAGGAAGGTGCGGGATGTGGGACTGTGTGTGTGTGTAGACAGAAGCCCAATGCCGTTTCTCCCCCTTCTCCCTGAAATGTACATTTTACATTTGACCCCCCCCCCCCCCCCCATACATTTTTAGGGAATAGACTGGTGTAAGGAATGGGGGGGAGAATTCCCTTTAGCAAAATGCAAACACCAATCTAATGCTTTTTGATATTTGAAGTGAATTAGGTGAATGGGAGTGAATAAGTGTACTCTTTCATGGGAGAAAGGGGGTAAAAGCAATTGGGGTAGAGAGGAGGAGTTCATGGGAGAGAAGAGGAGAGAGAAAGCTGAAAAATAAAGGTCCTTTATATTTTTTTGGGGGGGGAAACATTTAATGTAATGTCCAATCAAGACCAATTGGTGGTGCTATTCTACTTCGCTGAGGCGGTCGAGGTTTCAAATAGGTCAGGGAAAAGTTTTGTGTTTTCAGAATGCAGGGAGGAGAAGACCAGTGGCGATTGGTTAACGATTTTCACTTTTCAATCTGTGATTGGCCCTGCCGATTTAGCGGTGTGTGGGGAGGGTGTCTCGCCCCCCTCCTCCCGTCCTCACTACCCCGATCCATCCCCTATACACTCCGCGAGGTCCTACGCTGGTTGTCACATACTCTTTACTACGGCTTGAAATGTGACTCACACAACACGGGTTGACCGACTGGAATGCACCGCTCTGTGACAACTGGAGGGATTTTTTGTGCGCGCAAATCCTGCGTAGTTCTCAGTGGATATAGGCTGTGTGGACTATACATTCCTGCCATGACTGTGGATTTGTTTGCGGTTTTATGGGTCATCATCACCACCGCCGTTTCTGCGATGGAAGGTAGGCTAAATTATTGGAATTATCATTGCTCTGTTTTTATGGTAGGACCATGGAACGAAATTGAATAATGCTACGCGCCGGAGCTCCCACTGGCTCTCTCGCGCTCTCTTTCCCATGGAACGCCACAATGTATCCGTGAGAGCGCGCGCTCTGTGCTGTCAGAAGGAATACAAGGGATGCGATGCACGTGGACCCTCTCAATCCCTGTCCCGTTATTTTATTATTCATCAGAATTGGACGGAAGAGCAGGGGTCTGTGGTGGTCTGGTTCTTCTGGGCTGCAGACATTGCAGTTAGACCATGTCCCGTTCTCCCTTTGAATACATGTATCCTGGCCATAATGTTTTCATTACACTGTTAACATGGGGAATATAGTCTATGGGGAGCCTACTTTTATTTGTTTTATTGTGGTTATTGTTGTTATTGTGCTATGAGATAATTCGTCATCTTTCTAGGCTAGGCTACACTCTTAGAAAAAAGGTTCTGGATATAACTAAAAAGGGTTCTATTGCTTTTCATATATGGCACCCCTAAAGGTTCTATATAGAACCATTTTGTAGGGTTCTTTGATCAGAACCCCAGGGATTCTTCTTCACTCAACCAAAGTTGTTTCCGTTTAGAACCCTTGGGTTCCATATAGCGTTCTATAGATATCTTAACGTTCTATATATAGCGGTCTATATGGAACCAATTTCGGTTATATATAGAACCTTAACGGGCGCCATATTTGAAGCAAGCATAGAACCCTTCTTCTCTAAGATTGTACATCAGTTTTAAAACACTATCTGTGACTTAACCCGGAGAGATGCTTCTCCACCGGCAAGTGTTTGCGCCTGAGTGTAGATCTCTCCTCTCAAAAACTCTGTATAATATTCGGGTCACGTCCTGTCATAGGCGAATAACTCGTTTTTAGCGCCAAACTCCGAGCAACAGTAGGATAAATATCAGGCGATTTTGAATTGGCGGAGGGATTTGATAGATGGCTGCTCAAACTGTTTAGCGACCGTAATGACTCCGCCAGATCAAACGATGCTGACTGAGTGACGGGTGGTGATGAGGCAGTTCCAGATCAGGACAATTAATACAATTGATCTCTCTCTGTCTGTCTGGTCCTCTTTGGCACACAAATGCGCACAGACAGACAGACATACCACACACACACTGTGTAGGCTAAATCAGCAGACAAGTTTGCCATCATCATCAGTAGCTAAAAGCCTATCTTAGGCTTTAACTTACACTAGACATCCAGTATGTGATGCATGCATATTATGCTACAGCCTTTTTGATATGGAACAACTCCCTTTGCTTTCTTTGCTCACACACTTGCCAAAGCAAATGGCCTGGTGTGGTTCTCTGCTTAACATAAACAAGGGGAATGAATTAAAGACTAGAAAGTGAAGTGGGTGTTACGTGATAGTACTATCTCTGTTTCATCTTTTTCTTTTCAGAATGATTACAACTCTCAGGCTGCCAGGGTAGCTCAGTGTAATTCAGTGGTGGCTGACAGCTTGCTTGTTTATATTTATTGTATTCTATCGCACGCACGCACGCACGCACACACACACACACACACACACACACACACACACACACACACACACACACACACACACACACACACACACACACACACACACACACACACACACACACACACACACACACACACACACACACACACACACACACACACACGTGACCCATTGAACATCTTATCCGCTTCCCAAATCCTTGACAGTCGCTCTAAAGGTCTCTCTAGAAAGACAAAGCTGGCTATTGGGTTGAACAGATGGGTAGGGGAGACACACTAGGTTACCCGGGCAACACCAGGGCTGAGAGTGATTTCCTTGTTTTGGCTGGTTAATTGAAAGGAGATTGTCTCGCGGGCAGGTTAAGATGTTAACTGATCTGATCTCCAATCTGTTGCCCTCACTCTCTCTCTCTCTCTCTGTGTATGTGTGTGTGTGTGTGACAGCATACGGCCCTGGCCACATTATCCCTGCCCAGATCCGTGTCACCCTTAATCTGATTATCTGTCCCTAATCACCACATCAATCCCGTAATCACAAACAATGTGACAGAGATCACTGTTTGTGTGTGTGTGTGTGTCTGGGGGGCACCACTGACCATATGGACAGATTGGTGATAATGAATAGAGAGTAGGCCCCCCCCCAACCAGTCTGCCAGGGGGAAGGGCTACTGCTGTGTTTGGGGGTCTCCCTAAACATGTTACTATAGCTATGATCGGTTCAGGTTGGATATCATGATGCTATATTGTGGAGCTACAGCTGGACATAAATGACTTTGCTACTTCTATAGATTTCAACCATCTGACTGAACAACCTCTTACTGTGGTTGTCTCTACCCCCTGTCATGCTGTGTCATCTATACGGCTGACATCTATTATCTTTCCTCAACGGAGCGAGGGATGGAGCCAAAGTGGAGGATGAAGAGTGGATGGCTAAGCAGAGCATTAGAGCTGAGCAGCAGGCGAGTGTATGGAAGGTGTACGAGGTCATCTGAACCGTGTTGCCCCCGGCAACCCTCTGTTTGTGTAAAGGAGGTGGTTTGGCGAACCTCGACTGAGATCTGAAGACTCGCGCTAACTCCCTAGGCTGAGATGTGGGGGATGGCAGCAGACACACAGTGACTGTCTGTCTGACTGATGGCAGCCATGGCTTCACTGAAATCTCATGATGTCACAGAGACCAGGGCAGAATACCCTGATCCTATCAACTGTTATGATTATGGGATGTGAGGACTGGCTGGCTGTAGCTGTGGGTACTTGTGAGGGATAGTTTGAGGGCTTTGTGGATGCAACCACCCACTGACACAGGCATGTACGCATGCCCCCCCCCCCCCCCCCCCCCCCCACACACACACACACACACACACACACACACACACACACACACACACACGGCAGAGGAGAGGAAACAGTAGATGAAACAGTCGATAAATCCTGCCTGATCACTAGAAATAGACAGCGATTTTGGATGTTTGAACATTTCCTGAGAACGTTGATATACTCTATGCCTTCTATGGGCACTCAAAACAACAAAACATTTAAAGGAATACCCAGCACCAGGCATGAACTCACGAAGCTCGGAGCTGGAGCGCGTTGCTTGGAACACTACTCCTCCACACTTCACAATGCTCTAGTAAGACATGAGAATACTTGATGACCGTTTTTAATTATTTTGTTTTACGCCTTTCCCAAACCATAGCCCTAACCTTAACCACTTGGAATTACAGTTTTTTCCAACTGCTTACACACGTTTTTAAAACTGTCTCCTTTTTTTCAAAACTCTACACACAATTCCCAAAACTGCACACACAAAATGCAAAATGCCTCACATCTCCTTCAAAATGTAACACTGCATTCAAAATGCCAAACACACATGTCAGAATGAAGCATTTGCATCAAATGGCAAACACTGCTTTCATAATAGTACATTTTTGGATATGCCATGTAAACACTGTTGTTCTAAATCTAAAGCTCTTTGGTCTTTCATAGGCTTATATCTACATTTCAATACATTTTACATTACATTTACATTTAAGTCATTTAGCAGACGCTCTTATCCAGAGCGACTTACAAAATGGTGCATTCACCTTATGATATCCAGTGGAACAACCACTTTACAATAGTGCATCTAAATCTTTTAAGGGGGGAGGGGGGGGGGGGGGGTTAGAAGGATTACTTTATCCTATCCTAGGTATTCCTTAAAGAGGTGGGGTTTCAGGTGTCTCCGGAAGGTGGTGATTGACTCCGCTGTCCTGGCGTCGTGAGGGAGCTTGTTCCACCATTGGGGTGCCAGAGCAGCGAACAGTTTTGACTGGGCTGAGCGGGAACTGTGCTTCCTCAGAGGTAGGGGGGCCAGCAGGCCAGTGGTGGATGAACGCAGTGCCCTTGTTTGGGTGTAGGGCCTGATCAGAGCCTGAAGGTATGGAGGTGCCGTTCCCTTCACAGCTCCGTAGGCAATCACCATGGTCTTGTAGCGGATGCGAGCTTCAACTGGAAGCCAGTGGAGAGAGCGGAGGAGCGGGGTGACGTGAGAGAACTTGGGAAGGTTGAACACCAATACAATTTTTTATTTTTTTTTGTAATCAATACAATGTTCTACAGTGAAAGTAATCTGCTGAGAGGGGTAACAAGTACACTGTAAACACCAATGCAATGTAGAAACAGAAAATATTTATTAGGCCAAACATTACTGTTGTATACAGTAGCATACAACAACACCATAAACATATGTAAACCAAAAGTATATTCTTTAGAATACAGTAAAGAACACAATTGTGTGTGTGTGGGGTCCCGGGGGGGGCAGTCCAGGAATTGGTGGTGGGGGGGGGGGGGGGGGGGCAGTCACCAGTGCTAAGCTTCACTTCATCTCTTCTCCGGGCTGGGTCAGGCCACAATACTTCGTCCACATCACAAGATACGTTTTCTCTTGCCAAACATCGAGGGAAGTATCTCCTAGCATGGCGTATCCAACCTTGGACAGAGGCAACCTCTATGTCCCCACATGCGTCCTCCATTGCCTGGAGAAGCGGCATGCGGGCATAGGGTTGGCGATCATACACTTTCCAGCGCCAGGCTGAGAAGAATTCCTCTATGGGATTTAGAAAAGGTGAATATGGGGGTAGGTACAAAACTACAAATTGTGGATGGGTGGCAAACCAGTTTTGGACCAGAGCAGCCCGGTGAAAACTAACATTGTCCCATAAAACCACAAATCTAGCAGGCTCCTGATCTGGATCAGGGACAAGCATTGTGTAAATTACATCCAGAAAAGTGAGCATATGGCCGGTGTTGTACGGACCCAGTGTGGCATTGTGATGGTGGACCCCGTTTTGAGTGATGGCAGCACACATAGTTATATTACCCCATCGCTGTCCAGGGACATTGGTAATTGCCCTCTGTCCTATTACATTTCTTCCGCGGCGCCTGGTTTTGGTGAGGTTGAAGCCAACCTCATCCACATAAATGAATTCATGGCGAATTACATGGGCATCCAGCTCCAATACTCTCTGTAACAGACAAAAGGATATACAGATGAGTAAATATGGTATGTCTGAAGTACTGGAAGTAGTGTTGCATACATACCTCTACAAAGTCATGTCGCATATTCTTGACTCTGTCAGAGTTTCTCTCAAATGCCACCTTGTAAAGTTGTTTCATCGTCACTCGGTGCCGTTGGAGGATGCGTTGTATGGTCGACAGGCTTACAGCGTCGATGTTGTTAAATATGGTGTCATTATTCAAGATATGCTCTCTTATCTCTCGAATCCTAATTGCATTGTTGGCCAAAACCATATTTATAATTGCAGTCTCTTGTACATCTGTAAACAAGCGTCCTCGTCCTCCATGATGTCTTTGCCTTTCCACTCTGTACAGAATTCGAACACAGTATGTGTTCAGCATAGGAACTGTAAACAATGTACAAAAACATGTAGTACAGCATGATAACCAACCTCATTCATTCAATGTAGTGGAGTAAATGGATGGCTTAGAGTTACAAATGTTTATGCAATACTATGCAGTCATACGTTTTTTACAGTACATTACTGTAATGCTAAAATAGTCATTAGATAGTTGCATACCTGTTCTAATTTCTGAAGGTTCGAATCCCTGTGGCTCAGTTGGTAGAGCATGGTGTTTGCAATGCCAGCATGGTCTGTGCAATGCCAGGGTTGTGGGTTTGATTCCCACAGGGGGCCAGTACAAAAAAAAAAACAAAAAAAAATGTATGCATTCACTACTGTAAGTCACTCTGGATAAGAGCGTCTGCTAAATGACTAAAATGTAAATGTAATGGACGCCACTGTAAATCGACTCAAGTTGGGCTGGACTCTCAGTCCAGCTTCTCTCATGGTCAAACCGTGGTTGATCACATGATCAACAAGTGTTGCCCTAATCTCATCAGAGATGGCTCTCCTTCCTTCTCTTCTTTGCCCTCTTCTTCTTCTTCCTCTTGCTCCTCCTCCTCCTCCTCCTCTTCCAACTCTTCGTCTTTGAATTTGTCCTCGTTGTTGTCCCCTGCCTCTCCCTCCTACTCCTCTTCCTCTCTGTCCATTGTTGGCATCCATTGTTCAAAACCGGTAATCTGACCTTTGACCTATTTATAGGCCTATACTACAGTAAAGCAGTGATTGGTTAGTGATCAGTTAAGCAATTAGTGTTTGCACATGTGAGGAGTGTGTGTGTGACCTGGTGAATAAGTGTAGCATTTTGATTGGTTGTGTTTGGAAAAGGAAAGCAAGTCACTTCCTGATACATTTTTGTGTTTTAGGTAGAGAATTGTGTGTAGTGTTTTGAAAAAAGTGTTTTATGCAATTGACAACTGAGTCAAAGGCTGAGAAATAGCTTATGGTTTTGGATATTTGGTATGTAGTTTTGCACTTTGAGTGAGAGGTTTCAAAAATCGTGTGACATGAAAAGATTTAGTGTGTAAGCAGTTGGAAAAAACTGTAATACCTAAACTTAACCCTTTGAGTGGTTTCTGTTTTAACCCTGTAAACTTGCGGAATTAACCCTGTAACCACACAAAATGAATGCGTCAAAAATAGAAATTCAGCCGTAATGCGTCGAATTTCAAAGGGAAACTATGAGAACTTGTTGGATAAGTCACCATGCGCTTTAGCTGGGCGGAAGGAGGGAGGAGAGAGGAGGGAGGAGAGAGGAGAGAGGAGGGAGGAGAGAGGAGATGCATTCGCATGCCATTAGAGAAAAAAATACATGTGCAGTGTCCCATTTCTCCCTCTCTCCCTCCCTCTCTGTCTCTCTGTCGCTCTCTTTCTCTACCCCCTCTCTCCCCTCCCCCCCTTTCTCTCTGTGTTTATTTGTTCATTCATTTGTTTATTTGGATCTCCATTAGCTTTTGCAGAAGCAACAGCAACTCTTCTGTGCATCTGTGTATCATTATTTACAACAGCAGTGGTCATTTTCCACCACATACAGAGCCAGCACTTATTTATGTTTGCTCTTAAACCAATTAAGCCTGCTTAGCTGACTGGGAGAGAGAAGTGAGTGAAAGAGGAGGGGGAGAGAAAGAAGAGGGGGAGAGAAAGGGATGAGGGAGTGAGGGAGATAGACAGAAAGAGGGGGAGTGAGAAGGAGAAAGATCGAGAGAGACAGAAAGAGGGGGAGCGGTGGGAGAGAGAGAGGGAGAGATGGATGTGGTGACAGGGAAGCACCAAACCCAAACCCACTGGAACCAACCAGATCCTCCATTAACTACGGTAGCTGGGGACTGGCTGCTTCGGTACAAGACACATTCATCAATTCCAGCAGCGAACTAGAGAGAGCAGGGAGAAGGAGAGGGAGAGACACTGGGTGAGAGAGAGTGAGGGAAAGAGAGAGAGGGCAGGAGCAAAGGCAGAGAGATGAAAAAAGGAAAGAGTGTGCCTGTCAAAGAACTACCATGATCATGAAGTCGTCCGTTTCGAAACAGGCCAGTGAGGACAAGCTGAGGCTGATGATAGCAGCAACCTGTGTGTGTGTGTGTGTGTGTGTGTGTGTGTGTGTGTGTGTGTGTGTGTGTGTGTGTGTGTGTGTGTGTGTGTGTGTGTGTGTGTGTGTGTGTGTGTGTGTGTGTGTGTGTATGTGTGTGTGTGTGTATGTGTGTGTGTGTGTGTTCGGGGGGGGGGGGGGGCGGGGGTGCGAGTGAGTGAGCGAGCGAGAGTTGAAATCTCCACCCCAGAAGACAACAGGCGTGTATGTAGTAATCAGTCCCAGAGGAGCTAAATACCAGTGATGCTGTAATGCCACCTCCCCGGTGGCACAACGGATTAGCGATTAGAACAATTATTACATGTTTATGCATGAGTAGCTAATAATGATTCGCTTCAAGCGCCATAACAACTGCCAGTCAAACCAACACATATTCTGCGTCATATCAGTCCCCAGTATAATGCTGACCCAATTCCCTGTGCAGAGTATCTGTATGGTATCTGGCTAAGAGGAGAGCAGCAATAGAATAGGTTCAGCAAACAGACAGGCTTTTGTGCAAATATAATTGACTGTTTTTTTGTGTGCATGTGTTCGAGAGGGAGAAGAAGAGCGAGAGAGAGACTGTGACCCCATCTGTGATGGAAAGAGAGAAGTCACTAATGGATGTGTAGATCAGTCCCCACCTCTCGTTTCCTCTCTCCAAATGGACGACTGTAAACCAGAAAGAGAAAAAAACAGCCTATTTTGTATGGAATGGAGAGGGGAAACACAGTGTCACATGTAATGTGCTGTGTGTGTCTGTGCGCGTGAGTGTGTGTGAGAGAGTGTGTGGGTGTGTGTGAGTGTGTGTGGGCCTGTATCCACCTTCGCTACAGGGCTAGTGCTGATTTGCTGACCTATAATGATGTGTGAAGTAGAATGCTATTTTCTGTGTGAAAATATGTGTGAAAATAGCCCCCTAGCCTATGCCCTAGACTTGCCAGTATAGGCCTTGTGGTTATGGTCTGCCTCTAGCCCAGCCACTGTTGACTGAGATCATGATGACTGAGATCATAATGAATGAGATCATGATGACTGAGACCATGATGACTGAGACCACGATGACTGAGCACATGATGACTGAGCATCACGATGGAGACCATGATGACTGAGACCACGATGACTGAGCACATGATGACTGAGCATCACGATGGAGACCATGATGACTGAGACCACGACTGAGAACATGATGACTGAGACCATGATGACTGATACCATGACTGAGACCATGATGACTGAGATCATGATGACTGAGACCTTGATGACTGAGACCATGATGACTAAGCATCACCATGGAGACCATGATGACTGAGACCACAACTGAGAACATGATGACTGAGAACATGATGACTGATACCATGATGACTGAGACCATGATGACTGAGAACATGATGACTGATACCATGATGACTGAGACCATGATGACTGATACCATGATGACTGAGACCATGATGACTGAGACCATGATGACTGAGACCATGACTGAGAACATGATGACTGAGACCATGATGACTGAGACCATGATGACTGAGACCATGATGAATGAGACCATGATGACTGAGACCATGATGACTGACACCATGATGACTGAGACCATGATGACTGAGACCATGATGACTGAGACCATGACTGAGAACATGATGACTGAGACCTTGATGACTGAGACCATGATGACTGAGACCATGATGACTGAGACCATGCCTGAGAACATGATGACTGAGACCATGATGACTGAGACCATGATGACTGAGACCTTGATGACTGAGACCATGATGACTGAGACCTTGATGACCGAGATCATGATGACTGAGACCTTGATGACTGAGACCATGATGAATGAGACCTTGATGACTGACACCATGATGACTGACACCATGATGACTGAGACCATGATGACTGAGACCATGATGACTGAGACCATGATGACTGAGAACATGACTGAGACCATGATGACTGAGACCATGATGACTGACACCATGATGACTGAGACCATGATGAATGAGATCATGACGACTGACACCATAACTGAAAACATGACTGAGATCATGATGACTGAGACCATGATGACTGATACCATGATGACTGAGACCATGATGAATGAGACCATGATGACTGAGACCATGATGACTGAGACCATGATGACTGAGACCTTGATGACTGAGACCTTGATGACTGAGACCATGATGACTGACACCATGATGACTGACACCATGACTGAGAACATGACTGAGATTCTATGACTGAGATTCTATGACTGAGACCATGACTGAGACCATGATGACTGAGCACATGATGACTGATACCATTACTGAGACCATGATGACTGAGACCATGACTGAGACCATGATGACTGAGATCATGATGACTGATACCATTACTGAGACCATGATGACTGAGACCATTACTGAGACCATGATGACTGAGACCATGATGACTGAGACCATTACTGAGACCATGATGACTGAGATCATGATGACTGACACCATAACTGAAAACATGACTGAGACCATGATGACTGAGACCATGATGACTGATACCATGATGACTGAGACCATGATGACTGAGACCATGATGACTGAGATCATGATGACTGAGACCATGATGACTGAGAACATGATGACTGACACCATGATGACTGAGACCTTGATGACTGAGAACATGATGACTGACACCATGATGAATGAGACCATGATGACTGAGACCATGATGAATGAGATCATGATGAATGAGACCATGATGACTGAGACCATGATGAATGAGATCATGATGACTGAGACCTTGATGACTGAGACCTTGATGACTGACACCTTGATGACTGAGAACATGATGACTGACACCATGATGACTGACACCATGACTGAGAACATGACTGAGACTCTATGACTGAGACTCTATGACTGAGACCATGACTGAGACCATGATGACTGAGACCATGATGACTGAGACCATGATGACTGATACCATTACTGAGACCATGGTGACTGAGACCATTACTGAGACCATGATGACTGAGACCATGATGACTGAGATCATGATGACTGATGCCATTACTGAGACCATTACTGAGACCATGATGACTGAGACCATGATGACTGATACCATTACTGAGATCATGATGACTGATGCCATTACTGAGACCATTACTGAGACCATGATGACTGAGACCATGATGACTGATACCATTACTGAGACCATGATGACTGAGACCATTACTGAGACCATGATGACTGAGATCATGATGACTGAGATCATGATGACTGAGATTATGATGACTGAGGCCATGATGACTGAGATCATGATGACTGAAACCATAACTGAAAACATGACTGAGATAATGATGACTGAGATAATGATGACCGAGATCATGATGACTGAGACCATGATGACTGAGACCATGATGACTGAGACCTTAATGACTGAGACCTTGATGACCGAGATCATGATGACTGAGACAATAACTGAAAACATGACTGAGATAATGATGACTGAGATCATGATGACTGAGACAATAACTGAAAACATGACTGAGATAATGATGACTGAGATCATGATGACTGAGACAATAACTGAAAACATGACTGAGATAATGATGACTGAGATCATGATGACTGAGACAATAACTGAAAACATGACTGAGATAATGATGACTGAGATCATGATGACTGAGACCATGACTGAAAACATGACTGAGATCATGATGACTGAGACCATGACTGAAAACATGACTGAGATCATGATGACTGAGATCATGATGACTGAGATCATGACAGACCCCAGAGGGGCATTAGGGTTGTTATGGCTCAGTGGAGCCAGTCTCCCATGGCTCTGACACCTCACAGGACACGCACACACACACACATGCATGCACTCACACACACACGCACATACACACACACAGACACACATTTTCCCTCTCAAAGCTCACCTTACCCCAGAGACATCCAAGCCTCAAAACAGCCAGATGGTGGATGGGAGGTGGTGGTGGGGGGAAGGAGTGGAATGTGATTTGTGTGTGTGTGTGTGTGTGTGTGGGTGGTGCGTTTGTGTCCGCTTGCATGTGTGTAATCGTGTGTTTGTGTGGGAATAGAGACCCTGGTTTTTACTACATTACATGTTAATGGTCTTGTCATGACTGTCACGGGCTCCTGCATCCTGATTTGCTGTAAAGATGCTATCTCTGTGGAATGTTGTTTTTCTGGTCTCTTTTTAGGCTCACCAGCCAGTCCTGGTGGCTGACTACATGAGATAGACCAGCCTTATATAACTAACCAACCGTCATAACTAAAGGTTATGTGAACTATAGCTTGACCGCTCCATAGCAAGCTGCTCTATCTGCACTGATTGGTGAAGTCATTTAAGGGTTCTGTTCAGAAAAAGTTATTGTAAAATATTTTTGGTCCCAAACCCTGGTCATAACACTGCACAGACTGCCTTATCTAACCAATCACACGTCTTAAAAATCGAAAATACTTCCTTCTCTAACCAATCATACACCCAAACACTGGATAGATCTAACCAATCACATGTCTCAATACTGGACCAGCAGCTTTCGTGACCTGTATGCAAAATGTATTTTCTTAGGATAGCCAGAGGCAAAGTCATTAATATTCATGAGTTATGTTGGTTGATTGGTTAGCTAGCCTCCTAAATGCAGTGGTTAGTGGATAAACTAACTATGAGTTTAACATATTTGTCTGAAGACGAACTTGTCACCATTTATTGTTGCCCATGGTGTTATCATGTCTAACACGTTGGCTCACGAGTCTAGCTAGCTAGCAGCGTCATTTGGCGTCCGCAATTAGCTAAATGTTAGCTAGATAGTTGGCTACTGCCTGGCCAGTGTGAGGCAGCATGCTAGCTAGTTACATTTCAGTCAGTAGCTATCCTTCTAAATGTGGTTGACAATGGCTTGATAGTTGAACGTATTTAGGTAAAAACAAACTAGTAGCCAGTTGTTGTTGCCCATTGTGGAATCATATCCAACCAGCTGGAGCCTCTTCGCTATAGCCGAGTAGAGAAGAGAGAAAGAGAGAGGGAGAAAAACAGAAAGCATTCATTATTGAGTCCTGTTTCTCCTTATTCCAACAGCGGCCCTACTCCTGGGGCCTCTACGCTTACAGAACAACCAGATACAGCCAGCTTCCCAACACAGCCTACCTAGTTCACAACGCTAGCTCAACAATGACCATGTTGTTGTCTTGGGCTGGCTTCCACTACGGCAATTTCTCTTCTCTTTCTACTATAGTTAGGGTTGTTTTCCCTTTTTTTCTGAGGAGAAAATTAGAATTTTAATTAAAAGTTGAAGCAGCAGCCAAACCAGCAGCAGAAGCAGACTTTTTCTCCACTCTCAACCTCCCGCCTTTGAATAATTTGTTGTGTACCTCCTCCCCTCCATCCCTTCATCTCCACTGTTCTCTCTTTCGGTTAAAAATATGCAGTTGTGAAGTTTTAAAAGTTGTGTACCCCCTACTCTCCACCCCTCCCTCCTTTCCTCGTTCGCTCTTGTTCTCCCTCTCCCTCTCCCTCTTAACTTTCTCCGCCTTACTCCACCCAGAAGTGAAATATGAATGCGTTTGGGTATTGACACAGGCAGCGGAAACTGGAATGCCAGGGGAAGAACAGGAAAAAAACCTGAGTGTGATTGGAGTAATGGAAGGAGAGGAACAAAGGACTGCATGTATTATTCTCTTAATGAAATGGTTGTTGAAGGCAGGGGTCATAAGGATTTAATTTGACAGCTAAAGCCCCAAGGCTTAGTCCTGGGGGTCCTGGAAGGGCCCGGGGTGTGGGGGGGTAGTGAGAGTGTTGAGGGGAAGGAGAGAGGGCGGCCTGGGGGAGTTTGGGGGGGGTGGTTATGGGGAATGGAGCAGAGTTGCTTGTTGTGATAAAACTTTTTTATGAGTTAGAGTGACGATACTGTCTCCTTACATCAACTTGTCTGAGTTAGAAAAATATGTTTCGCACTCCACTGATAAGTCGACTAACACAGTTGATCAGTGCATTTGCCATTTGGTGCACACTTCTCACTAGTGCACTACATTGTGTCCACTCCCTAACTTAGTAAGTAGAGGACAACATTGGTGTGTGTCCCATCACTTCTCCTAACTGTGTTTGTGTGCATTCAAGACCACTTTAGTACAGATTAGTATTGCAGTCTCCAGTTAAAGTTGCCTTCCACTATTCAATTTCCCTCAGCAAATCAAAATCAAATCAAATCAAATTGTATATGTTCAATTCGCCGAAGACAACAAGTGTATACCTTACCGTGAAATGCTTACTTACAAGCCCTTAACCAACAATACAGGTCAAGAAATAGATTGAAGAAAATATTTACTAAAGTCCAAAAAATATAATCAATCAAAAGGTAACAAGAAATGTACATAACAATAACGAGGCTATATACAGGGGGTACTGGTACCGAGTCAATGTGCGGGGTACAGGTTAGTCGAGGTAATTTGTAAAGTGACTATGCATAAATAATAAACAGTAGCAGCAGTTTACAAACAAGGGGGGGTGGGGTCAATGTAAATAGTCCGGGTGGCCAATTGATTAGTTGTTCAGCAGTCTTATGGCTTGGGGTTAGAAGCTGTAAAGGAGGCTTTTGGTCCTAGACTTGGTGGCACGGTACCGCTTGCCATGCGGTAGCAGAGACAACAGTCTATGACTTGGGTGACTGGAGTCTTTTACAATTTTTTGGGCCTTCCTCTGACACCACCTAGTATATACAGTTGAAGTCGGAAGTTTACATACACCTTAGCTAAATACATTTAAACTCAGTTTTTCACAATTCCTGACATTTAATCCAAGTAAACATTCCATGTCTTAGGTCAGTTAGGATCACCACTTTATTTTAAGAATGTGAAATGTCAGAATAATAGTAGAGAGAATGATTTATTTCAGCTTTTATTTCTTTCATCACATTCCCAGTGGGTAGCCTTCCACAAGCTTCCCACAATAAGTTGGGTGAATTTTAGCCCATTCCTCCTGACAGAGCTGGTGTAACTGAGTCAGGTTTGTAGGCCTCCTTGCTCGCACATGCTTTTTCAGTTCTGCCCACAACTTTTCTATGGGATTGAGGTCAGGGCTTTGTGATGGCCACTCCAATACCTTGACTTTGTTGTCCTTAAGCCATGCTGCCACAACTTTGAAAGTATGCTTGGAGTCATTGTCCATTTGGAAGACCGATTTGCGACCAAGCTTTAACTTCCTGACTGATGTCTTGAGATGTTGCTTCAATATACCCACATAATTTTCCTGCCCCATGATGCAATCTATTTTGTGAAGTGCACCAGTCCCTCCTGCAGCAAAGCACCCCCACAACATGATGCTGCCACCCCTGTGCTTCACGGTTGGGATGGTGTTCTTTGGCTTGCAAGCCTCCCCCTTTTTCCTTCAAACATAACCATGGTACTTATGGCCAAACAGTTCTATTTTTGTTTCATCAGACCAGAGGACATTTCTCCAAAAAGTATGATCTTTGTCCCCATGTGCAGTTGCAAACCGTAGTCTGGCTTTTTTTATGGCGGTTTTGGAGCAGTGGCTTCTTCCTTGCTGAGCGGCCTTTCAGGTTATGTCGATATAGGACCCGTTTTACTGTGAATATAGATACTTTTGTACCTGTTTCCTCCAGCATCCTCACAAGGTCCTTTGCTGTTGTTCTGGGATGGATTTGAACTTTTTGCACCAAAGTACATTCATCTCTAGGAGACAGAACGCGTCTTCTTCCTGAGCGGTATGACGGCTGCGTGGTCCCATGGTGTTTATACTTGCATACTATTGTTTGTACAGATGAACGTGGTACCTTCAGGCGTTTGGAAATTGCTCCCAAGGATGAACCAGACTTGTGGAGGTCTAGAATCTTTTTTCTGAGGTCTTGGCTGATATCTTTTGATTTTCCCATGATGTCAAGCAAAGAGGCACTGAGTCTGAAGGTAGGCATTGAAATACATCCACAGGTACACCTCCAATTGACTCAAATGATGTCAATTAGCCTATCAGAAGCTTCTAAAGCCATGTCATCATTTTCTGGAATTCTCCAAGCTGTTTAAAGGGAAAGTCAACTTAGTGTATGTAAACTTCTGACCCACTGGAATTGTGATACAGTGAATTATAAGTGAAATAATCTGTCTGTAAACAATTGTTGGAAAGATTACTTGTGTCATGCACAAAGTAGATGTCCTAACCGACTTGCCAAAACTATAGTTTGTTAACAAGAAATTTGTGGAATGGTTGAAAATTGAGTTTTAATGACTCCAACCTAAGTGTATGTAAACTTCCTGCTTCAACTGTATGTCCTGTATGTCAGGAAGCTTGGCCCCAGTGATGTACTGAGCCATACGCACTCACATTGAGAGAGAGGATGTTGTCCTGGCACCACACTGCCAGTTCTCTGACCTCCTCCCTATAGGCTGTCTCATCGTTGTCGGTGATCAGGCCTACCACTGTTGTGTCATCAGCAAACTTAATGTTGGTGTTGTAGACCTAGAAGGTGCTGTTTTACCAGGACTCTGTGAAATTCAAGTCTGACCATTACTGCCACTCCGATTATACCCTAGTCCTGGGAGCACACGGCTTGATGAAATTACGTGTCTGTCTTCCACCAGTGGCTGTTTCTCATTGGTTGCGGCAGTCTCTGTTTGTGTCCAAAAGGGCACACACACCCCTCCCCACCCCCCTCACACACACACACTTTAACGAGGCCAGTGCGGTCGGTTGGTCTGACTATATTTATGCCTGTCATCCCCATGCTTTCTGTCTAGGAAGTCTTTTTCCCTCCTGTCTGAAGCTATTAAAATCTCAGTCCCTTTGACCAAGGCTTCACACATTGTTAGACACCTCCGCATCTCCCTACACTGCCATGAGTGTCAAGGTGGAGTGTGTAGCTATGTGCGTGTGTGTGCATTTGAGACGCACACTCGGTCCTTCCTTTGATGTGTGTGGGGTAATGAGTGTAGGCAGAGAGCTGATGGTCTAGTGCTGTGGCCTGTCCTATTATTAATGACTTACTGCCTACTGACTGGTCTGGGATCAGCACGTAGAGACATATTTCATCAGCATTGGACACATTTCCCTGCCCTTCTCTTCCCTTCTCCTCCCCACTGTAAATGTAATCTTTTATTAAAGATATGAGGATAGGCTAGGGAGGGGGAGGGAAATGAAGGCGTGTGTGTGGAGTGGGGGAGGGTTGTGCCCAATGCTGCGTAACCTTGCGCAACACTCAAACACCTTCCTCAGGCGGACGGCGGTGCCCTGTGCAATCCAGCAGCGTCAGGT
Organism: Salmo salar; assembly: GCF_965601325.2. Taxonomy (NCBI): domain Eukaryota; kingdom Metazoa; phylum Chordata; class Actinopteri; order Salmoniformes; family Salmonidae; genus Salmo; species Salmo salar. The sequence continues at coordinate 19,079,007 of NC_138304.1, forward strand.
CTGGGTGAGAAGAGAGACTTTTAAAGGTAATTAATTATCGACTCTAACCAGAAAGTCTAATGAGAAATGAGTGAACACTGCCCTCATGAGACTGAGAAGCCTGATTTGCCTAGCTCCAACAAGAAGAAGGCCTGGGCGGTGGAGGGTAAAGGAACTTCTTTTAAAGGTTAAAGGTGACTTCCGAGATTCCTTATACCATAGCTTTGAGATTAGGGTTTGAGACAATCAAGAACTGGATATAGTTAAGTTAATATGAGTGGGAGCTGCTTGTAAACAGCACAGTATGACAAGAAGCCCTTCAGGATTGTGAGTATAGAGGTCAGGGGCACAACTTTGGTTTTAGAAGTGGGTGGGACATAATTATATATATTTGTTTTAAATCCAGTTGGATAAACACTCCAAACAGCCTACCCGACTGCTCGGAGGTGTCCGCATGGTCCTAAAGCACACCTTTGCCTAGTTTTGTATCATATTCCAATGATAAAACGGGGGGGACAAAAATGCAATTTCAGAATGTGGGGCGGGGGGGGGGGGGGACATAACACATATAATTATGTGTTTTCTTCTGTTGTACAGTCACTGTCAAATGTTTATTGTAGCAGTGGGACAAGCAGAACAAGGCCTGTAGAAGAATGGAGGGATGGAGGGTTGGAGATGCGGAAGGTAGAGAGCGAGTGAGAGGACGAGAAAGAGAAAAAAGGGAAGGAAAGACAAAGAAAGGGATAGAGAGGGAGAAAGAGACAGAGAGAGAAACGGAGGGCTTTGTGTCTGCCGGCCCCCTGGTTCTCTGATAACGATGTCTGCTCAAACAGCTGTCAGCCCTCTATCAGACATGCCAGTGTGTGTGTGTGTGTATGTGTGTGTGTGATCAGCCTCATCTGAATATGAAAGTGAATCATCAGAGCCTCTTGACTGTGTGTGTGTGTGTGTGTGTGTGTGTGTGTGTGTGTGTGTGTGTGTGTGTGTGTGTGTGTGTGTGTGTGTGTGTGTGTGTGTGTGCTATGATCAGCTCTCCACTGTTCTGCCGGGCACAAAGAGATGGGAAGAAGATGGAGTGAGTGTGTGAAAGGAGAAGAAGAGAGGAGATCGGGGTGTTGGCAAGACGTACCTCAGGAAGAGGGCGTCCTCTGGAAATATGGGAATGTTGTAGGGTAGGGCGCTATCCAGATTTGAATACTGCCGTACCATTTCTGTACCATACTGGGGTATACGGTATTACCAGAAGTGCACACAAAGGGCGCTATTTTAATGTATTTGTCACGTTCGTCGTAAAGATGGGACCAAGGCGCAGCGGGAATGTGAATGCTCATCTTCTTTATTAATGAAGAAAACCAAAACAAACACTTAAACAAAACAACGATGAAAGAACAGTCCTGTAAGGCAAACGCTAAACACGGAACAACTACCCACAAAAACCCATGAAAAAACACCCCGACTAAATAGGACCTTCAATTAGAGGCAACGAGAAACAGCTGCCTCCAATTGAAGGTCAAACCAATAAACTAAGCATAGAAATAGATAAACTAGACACAGACATAGAAATATACTAACATAGAACATTGCACAACAAACCCCGAAACACATTAAACAAACACCCCCTGCCACGTCCTGACCAAACTACAATAACAAATAACCTCTTTACTGGTCAGGACGTGACAGTATTATTATTTGTATTAATTATTTTCACGCACAAAACTATTTAGGCAACAGGGATCTTAATCCAGGAGTGGATTGAATGTCTCCTATCTTGATACCAGTCATTTTAGCTAACGTTCCACTCCTTGCCCCTCCGTGTCATTGCCAAAGAAACTGGCTATTTGGCAATCTTAACGTTCAATATGCAGCTGGATTTACGGCGGAGTTGCTCATTGGTAGTTGGAAATAGCATTAATATTTTCAGTTACAATATGTGGAGCCTCGAAAATAGAATTAGAATTATAACAAAGTCAAAAACAAACATTTAGCTGTTAGCTAAACAAGTTGTTGTATTTTGAGGCTTGAAATCAAAGTAAATAGGTATTGTGGTTGGAATTGCAGTATGTATTTAGTTTTCGAATTTAGTTTTGAGTTAGCAATTTTTGACAGACTGGTTTCGTCTGCTTAGCAACCGGATACCAACTTGTTCTGTGGAGAAAATAAGGTGATAGAGTACAACAATTTGGAAAATCTTTGTGATTGGAGGATAGCTGTGAGCGTTATCGAATCAGGATCAACTCCTCTATTTTCCTCAAGCTCATTAATTATAGAATGTTCATATTTGAAGATGGCAGAAAAGCCAGTCTCTTTGGCAATGCCAAGGAGTGTCAAGGAGTGGAATGTTAGCTAAAGATGTCTCTGCTGTAATCAAGAAGCTTGATCTTGACAGCTAGCAAGTTAGCAAACCAAATGCAATGCTGGAGCCCTGAGCTGGATATAATTTATTTTAGATTTTGTGTAGTTACTTTACTTATAGTGTAGTTATAAGCAGTGGCGTAGCACGCACCCCCACAGCCCCTGAGAAATCATACCGTCGGTATTTCAAAATACCCTGGTATACAGTATAAACAATATAAACTCAGCAAAAAAAGAAACGTCCCTCTTTCAGGACCCTGTCTTTCAAAGATAATTCATAAAAATCCAAATAACTTCACAAATCTTCATTGTAAAGGGTTTAAACATTGTTACCCATGCTTGTTCAATGAACCATAAACAATTAATGAACATGCACCTGTGGAACGGTTGTTAAGACACTAACAGCTTACAGACGGTAGGCAATTAAAGTCACAGTTATGAAAATTTAGGACACTGAAGAGGCCTTTCTACTGACTCTGAAAAACACCAAAAGAAAGATGCACAGGGTCCCTGCTCATCTGCATGAATATGCCTTAGGCATGCTTTAAGGAGGTATGAGGACTGCAGATGTGACCAGGGAAATAAATGGTAATGTCCGTACCGTGAGACGCCTAAGACAGCACTACAGGGAGACAGGACAGACAACTGATCATCCTCGGAGTGGCAGACCACGTGTAACTACACCTGCACAGGATTGGTACATCCAAACATCACACCTGCGGGATAGGTACAGGATGGGAACTACAACTGCCCGAGTTACACCAGGAATGCACTGTCATAATCCGTGTATGTAGGTGGCAGGGAAGTCAGGCGCAGGAGAAACCAAAGTGTATTTATTTAAAAAAATGAACTCCAAAGCCAACGTACTCAATAATCCGGGTAAACAATAACCCGTTGCACACCGATACATATCAACACGTTCATAACATAACAATCACCGACAAGGATATGAGGGGAAACAGAGGGTTAAATACACAACATGTAATTACTGGGATCAGAAACAGGTGTGTAAGGAGACCAGACAAAACCAATGGAAAATGAAAAACTGATCAATGGTGGCTAGAAGACCGGTGACGTCGATCGCCGAGCACCACCCGAACAAGGAGGGGCATCGACTTTGGGAGAAGTCGTGACAGTACCCCCCCCCCCCCCCCGACGCACGGCTCCAGCAGTGTGTCAACACCGGCCTCGGGGCCAGAACCGGCTGATACCCCAACACACACTGAAATGGAGAGAGGTTAGTGGAGGAGTGGCGGAGCGAGTTCTGACACATACAATCCCTCCATCAGTGCTGAGACTGTCCGCAATAGGCTGAGAAAGGCTGGTCTGAGGGCTTGTAGGCCTGTTGTAAGGCAGGTCCTCACCAGACATCACCGGCAACAACGTTGCCTACGGGCACAAACTCACCGTCGCTGGACCAGACAGGACAGGCAAAAAGTGCTTTTCACTGACGTGTCGCGGTTTTGTCTCACAAGGGGTGATGGTCGGATTCGCATTTATTGTCGAAGGAATGAGCGTTACATCGAGGCCTGTACTCTGGAGCGGGATCGATTTGGAGGTGGAGGGTCCGTCATGGTCTGGGGCAGTGTGTCACAGCATCATCGGACTAAGCAGGCAATGTCATTGCAGGCAATCTCAACGCTGTGCGTTACAGGGAAGACATCCTCCTCCCTCATGTGGTACCCTTCCTGCAGGCTCATCCTGAAATGACCCTCCAGCATGACAATGCCACCAGCCATACTGCTCGTTGTATACGTGATTTCCTACAAGACAGGAATGTCAGTGTTCTGCCATAGCCAGCAAAGAGCCTGGATCTCAATCCCATTGAGCACGTCTGGGACCTGTTGAATCGGAGGGTGAAGGCTAGGGCCATTTCCCCAAGAAATGTCCGGGAACTTGCAGGTGCCGTGGTGGAAGAGTGGGGTAACAGCTCAAGGCAAGAACTGGAAAATCTGGTGCAGTCCTTGAGGAGGAGATGCACTGCAGTACATAATGCAGCTGGTAGCCACACCAGATACTGACTGTTACTTTTGATTTTGACCCCCCTTTAATCAGGGACACATTATTCTATTTCTGTTAGTCACATGTCTGTGAACTTGTTCAGTTTATGTGTTAGTTGTTGAATCTTGTTATGTTCATACAAATATTTACACATGTTAAGTTTGCTGAAATCAAACGCAGTTGACAGTGAGAGGACATTTCTTTTTTTTGCTAAGTTTATCACCCTAGTCTACAGTGAGGGGGAAAAGTATTTGATCCCCTGCTGATTTTGTACGTTTGCCCACTGTCAAAGAAATGATGAGTCTATAATTTTAATGGTAGGTTTATTTGAACAGTGAGAGGCAGAATAACAACAAAACGCATGTCAAAAATGTTATAAATTGATTTGCATTTTAATGAGGGAAATAAGTATTTGACCCCCTCTCAATCAGAAAGATTTCTGGCTCCCAGGTGTCTTTTATACAGGTAACGAGCTGAGATTAGGAGCACACTCTTAAAGGGAGTGCTCCTAATCTCAGTTTGTTATCTGTATAGAAGACACCTGTCCACAGAAGCAATCAATCAATCAGATTCCAAACTCTCCACCATGGCCAAGACCAAAGAGCTCTCCAAGGATGTCAGGGACAAGATTGTAGACCTACACAAGGCTGGAATGGGCTACAAGACCATCACCAAGCAGCTTGGTGAGAAGGTGACAACAGTTGGTGCGATTATTCGCAAATGGAAGAAACACAAAAGAACTGTCAATCTCCCTCGGATCTCACCTTGTGGAGTTGCAATGATCAGGAGAATGGTGAGGAATCAGCCCAGAACTACACGGGAGGATCTTGTCAATGATCTCAAGGCAGCTGGGACCATAGTCACCAAGAAAACAATTGATAACACACTACGCCGTGAAGGACTGAAATCCTGCAGCGCCCGCAAGGTCCCCCTGCTCAAGAAAGCCACATATACATGCCCGTCTGAAGTTTGCCAATGAACATCTGAATGATTCAGAGGACAACTGGGTGAAAGTGTTGTGGTCAGATGAGACCAAAATGGAGCTCTTTGGCATCAACTCAACTCGCCGTGTTTGGAGGAGGAGGAATGCTGCCTATGACCCCAAGAACACCATCCCCACCGTCAAACATGGAGGTGGAAACATTATGCTTTGGGGGTGTTTTTCTGCTAAGGGGACAGGACAACTTCACCGCATCAAAGGGACGATGGACGTGGCCATGTACCGTCAAATCTTGGGTGAGAACCTCCTTCCCTCATCCAGGGCATTGAAAATGTGTCGTGGATGGGTATTCCAGCATGACAATGACCCAAAACACACGGCCAAGGCAACAAAGGAGTGGCTCAAGAAGAAGCACATTAAGGTCCCCGGAGTGGCCTAGCCAGTCTCCAGACCTTAATCCCATAGAAAATCTGTGGAGGGAGCTGAAGGTTCGAGTTGCCAAACGTGAGTCTTGAAACCTTAATGACTTGGAGAAGATCTGCAAAGAGGAGTGGGACAAAATCCCTCCTGAGATGTGTACAAACCTGGTGGCCAACTACAAGAAACGTCTGACCTCTGTGATTGCCAACAAGGGTTTTGCCACCAAGTACTAAGTCATGTTTTGCAGAGTGGTCAAATACTTATTTCCCTCATTAAAATGCAAACCAATTGATAACATTTTTGACATGTGTTTTTCTGGATTTGTTTGTTGTTATTCTGTCTCTCACTGTTCAAATAAACCTACCATTAAAATTATAGACTGATCATTTCTTTGTCAGTGGGCAAACGTACAAAATCAGCAGAGGATCAAATACTTTTTCCCTCACTGTAGAATGGTGCCTTTGTGTTCGGTCAGCATACAAGTCTCTTGTCACAAACACACACCCACACACACATTCCCCACTGCAAAAGCCCACCCTCCTCTACTATGCCCCCCCCTCTCTCTCTGTCACACACACACACACACACACACACACACACACACACACACACACACACACACACACACACACACACACACACACACACACACACACACACACACACACACACTTTAATGGGGCCAGTGAGAGTAATGCGGTCTGATGATGGTATTTCTCCCTCCTGTCTGAAGCTATTAAACATCAGTCCCTTTGATCAAGGCTTCACACATTGTTAGAAACCTCCTCATCTCCCTACACTGCCATGCATGTTTAGGTGGAGTATGTGGGAGTGTGTGTCATTGCAGACAGTTTTATTGTGCAGTATCTATATCAGGTGAGCCAAGACAGCGGGTCTGCAGACATTTGCTCTTACTGCGACTGAGGTGTCTGCTATTCCTGTGAAGATGATATCCCTCTAATGTAGTGGAGAGAAGTGGATGGATTAAACTCATGTTATAATGGAGTTGTGTGTTTATAGGGGGTCTGCTCTGTTCTTGTTTCTGAGTGGGTAGAGGAGTGTTGGCTAAGTCTGGTTCTGTTTACACAGTAAGAGTACCCAGTGGCTCAAATTGTGTGTGCTAAGGCTGTTTTCCACTGTGTTACTAGAGCGTGGCTGAACGTGTGTGTGTGTGTGTGTGTGTGTGTGTGTGTGTGTGTGTGTGTGTGTGTGTGTGTGTGTGTGTGTGTGCGCGTGCGTGCGTGAGTGCGTGAGTGTTTGCATGCGTGCGTGTGTGTGTGTTTGTGTACGTGTTAGAGAGGGAGTGTGTGTTATTGAAGTGTGGCTGTGTGTGTGTGTTAGAGTGTGTGTGTGAACATTAACAGGTCTCCACTGAGGTAGGGTAATAACCAAATAGAGGTACAGTCTCCACCACACTGAGGTTATCCTGTCAACACTACTCCATGTCAACACTACTCAATGTTTACACTACTCCATGTCAACAGTACTCCATGTCAACACTACTCCATGTCTACACTACTCCATGTCAACACTACTCTATTTTTACACTACTCCATGTCTACACTACTCCATGTCTACACTACTCCATGTCAACACTACTCTATTTTTACAGTACTCCATGTCTACACTACTCCATGTCAACACTACTCCATGTCTACATTTCTCCATGTCAACACTACTCCATGTCTACACTACTCCATGTCAACAGTACTCCATGTCTACACTACTCCATGTCTACACTACTCCATGTCAACAGTACTCCATGTCTACACTACTCCATGTCTACACTACTCCATGTCTACACTACTCCATGTCAACAGTACTCCATGTCTACACTACTCCATGTCTACACTACTCCATGTCTACATTACTCCATGTCAACACTACTCCATGTCAACACTACTCCATGTCTACACTACTCATGTCAACACTACTCAATGTCTACACTACTCCATGTCAACAGTACTCCATGTCAACACTACTCAATGTTTACACTACTCCATGTCAACTCTACTCCATGTCAACACTACTCCATGTCAACACTACTCTATTTTTACACTACTCCACGTCAACAGTACTCCATGTCAACACTACTCCATGTCTACACTACTCCATGTCTACACTACTCCATGTCTACATTACTCCATGTCAACACTACTCCATGTCTACACTACTCCATGTCTACACTACTCCATGTCAACAGTACTCCATGTCTACAGTACTCCATGTCTACATTACTCCATGTCTACATTACTCCATGTCAACACTACTCCATGTCTACACTACTCCATGTCAACACTACTCCATGTCAACAGTACTCCATGTCAACAGTACTCCATGTCTACACTACTCCATGTCTACACTACTCCATGTCGACACTAGTCCAAGCTGGGTTGCGGTATCTAGGGAAAAGCTGGTTTTAAAAAAATACAATAAACTAACTCTTTCTAGTCTTTTCCTTCCAAAGTTCTATTCATTTCAATTTGGTGTTTGAAATTTCAGTTGAAGCATATAGGACCAGTTTTTCTGAACACATGGCCTGACTAGGGAAAACTCCAGCCAAAGCCATATCCCACCTGATGGCTGTGGTACCCATGGTGTGTGATATTCAGCAACATTATACATTAAGAAATTCCAGCCATTTGAACCCCTTTTATACTGTGTTTGATTGACAATCTTCATAGAAGACTAGCTTCATAAGGAGATGTATGACAGTCTTTTGTGTTCGTGAGTTGTGTTGGATTCTTGTTTTAGAGCTCAGTTGGAATTTCTCATATAGACAGACAGACACATGGCAGATTACAAATCTACCTTCAATCTGGTATACACAACGCCATCCATCACAGACACACACACACACAGACACACACACACAGACACAGCCCCCCCACACACACACACACACACACACACACACACACACACACACACACACACACACACACACACACACACACACACACACACACACACACACACACACACACACACACACACACACACACACACACACACACATAACGCCTTCTAAACAAACCACAATGTTAACGACATCCGTCACTTAGCTCCCAGCTGTGATCCATGATATGATCACAGTCATACATCTGTCTGATTCATAATCAATGTCTAATATACAGAGAACGAACAGAGCAGAGAGAACAAATAGACGAGAGAGAGGGAGTCAGTGAGAGAGTCAGAGATTCAGAGTCAGAGAGAGAGAGGGAGATGCAGAGGGAGAGGCAGAGAGAGAGAGAGCAAGAGAGGAAGATGCAGAGAGAGAAAGAGAGGGAGAGATGCAGAGAGAGAGAGAGGGACAGAGGAAGATGCAGAGAGAGAGAGGGAGAGAGAGGAAGATGCAGAGAGAGACAGAGAGAGAGAGAGAGAGAGAGAGAGAGAGAGAGAGAGGGATGCAGAGAGAGGGAGATGCAGAGACAGAGGGATGCAGAGAAAGGGAGATGCAGAGACAGAGAGAGAGATAGAGAGAGAGATAGAGAGATATACAGTTGAAGTCAGAAGTTTACATACACTTAGGTTGGAGTCTTTAAAACTCGTTTTTCAACCACTCCACAAATTTCTTGTTAACAAACTATAGTTTTGGCAAGTCGTTTGGGACATCTACTTTGTGCATGACACAAGTAATTTTTCCAACAATAGTTTACAGACAGCTTATTTCATGTGTAATTCACTGTATCACAATTCCAGTGGGTCAGAAGTTTACATACACTAAGTTGACTTTCCCTTTAAACAGCTTGGAGAATTCCAGAAAATGATGACATGGCTTTAGAAGCTTCTGATAGGCTAATAGACGTCATTTGAGTCAATTGAAGGTGTACCTGTGGATGTATTTCAATGCCTACCTTCAAACTCGGTGCCTCTTTGCTTGACATCATTGGAAAATCAAAAGAAATCAGCCAAGACCTCAGAAATAAAATTGTAGACCTCCACAAGTGTGGTTCATCCTTGGGAGAAATTTCCAAACGCTTGAAGGTACCACGTTCATCTGTACAAACAATAGTACGCAAGTATAAACACCATGGGACCACGCAGCCGTCATACAGCTCAGGAAGGAGACGCGTTCTGTCTCCTAGAGATGAAAAGTGCGAATCAATCCCAGAACAACAGCAAAGGACCTCGTGAAGATGCTGGAGGAAACAGGTACAAAAGTATCTATATCCACTGTAAAACAAGTCCTATATCGACATAACCTGAAAGTCCTCTCAGCAAGGAAGAAGCCACTGCTCCAAAACCGCCATAAACTGCACATGGGGACAAATATCGTACTTTTTGGAGAAATGTCCTCTGGTCTGATGAAACAAAGATAGAACTGTTTGGCCATAATGACCATCATTATGTTTGGAGGAAAAAGGGGGAAGCTTGCAAGCCGAAGAACACCATCCCAACCGTGAAGTACGGGGGTGGCAGCATCATGTTGTGGGGGTGCTTTGTTGCAGGAGGGACTGGTGCACTTCACAAAATAGATGGCATCATGAGGTAGGAAAATTATGTGGCTATATTGAAGCAACATCTCAAGACATCAGTCAGGACGTTAAAGCTTGGTCGCAAATCGGTCTTCCAAATGGACAATGACCCCAAGCATACTTCCAAAGTTGTGGCAAAATGGCTTAAGGACATCAAAGTCAAGGTATTGGAGTGGCCATCACAAAACCCTGACCTCAATCCTATAGAAAATTTGTGAGCAGAACTGAAAAAGCGTGTGTGAGTAAGGAGGCCTACAAACCTGACTCAGTTACACCAGCTCTGTCAGGAGGAATGGGCCAAAATTCACCCAACTTATTGTGGGAAGCTTGTGGAAGGCTACCTGAAACGTTTAACCCAAGTTAAACAATTTAAAGGCAATACTACCAAATACTAATTGAGTGTATGTAAACTTCTGACCAACTGGGAATTTGATGAAAGAAATAAAAGCTGAAATAAATCATTCTCTACTATTATTTTGACATTTCACATTCTTAAAATAAAGCGGTGATCCTAACTGACCTTAGACAGGGAATTTTTACTAGGATTAAATGTCAGGAATTGTGAAAAAATGAGTTGAAATGTTTCTCGCTAAGGTCTATGTAAACTTTCGACTCCAACTGTATATACAGTTGAAGTCGGAGGTTTACATACACCTGAGCCAAATTTACCAGTGTGCCAGCACAGCAGCAAGATTTGTGACCTGCTGCCACAAGAAAAGGTCAAACAGTGAGGAACAAACACCATTGGAAATACAACCCATATTTATGCTTATTTATTTTCCCTTTTGTATTTTAACCATTTGTACATCGTTACAACACTGTATATATACATAATATGACATTTGTAATGTCTTTATTATTTTAGAACTTCTGTGAGTGTAATGTTTACTGTTAATTTTTATTGTTTATTTCACTTTTGTATATTAACTACTTCACTTGCTTTGTCAATATAAACATACGTTTCCCATGCCAATAAAGCCCCTTGGATTGAATTGAATATAGAGAGAGGGATGCAGAGAGAATTTGAGTTTTTTTAAAACCTTTATTTTATACTCCAGTATTAATACAAATAATGGCACACTGTGCTTTTTCAGAAATTAAACAACATATGTGTCATTCTTAACTAAACATAAAAAAGTACAAATAAATACAAATAAGAAAGCTTTTACATTCAACTCATTTCATTAACAAAAAATAGTTTCCTCCACAACACAATCCGCTCCTTCGTAAGCCCACTCCTCCTCAAACAATGGGAGATTTTTACAGAAGAACACAAAATCAACTTTTATTCTCGCATTGATTAATCCCTTAAAAACACATCTTACATCCTGCCTATATCCCATGTCTATCTTATGTTTCCTACTCAGAAAAATGTACATCTTAGCTTGTCCCAAAATAAAATTGAACAGTTGACATTTTCTTTACTGTTGCTTACTATATTGAAACCCCAAAATAAAAACGGTGTTATTTAAAATCTCCCCTACAGCTGTAAACAAAGACTCTTGTATTTCAAAGAGAGCCTGTATCCTCTCACACTCCATAATAGAGTGAAAAATGGTTTCTCTTATATTACAAAAAGGACATCCATCTCCAACATCTGAGTTAATGACAGAAACAAAAGCATTAACTGCAATGATGCCATGCAAAACCCTCTATTGCGTATCACAAGTACCCTTTTGTAACGGTGGCTTGTACTGTTCACTCCATGCTGGCTTTACCTTGTCATCAAGGCCCAGTTTACCCTCCAAGGAGTGTCTTTTCTTTTTTTCAATTGATCTTTATTCAAAACCTTGACACACCCCCTATATAAATCCTTCCCAGTCACCTCATCCAAACCCACCTCTTCCAACCCTCTCAAATCCAGTAATAACGCCATTCTTTCTGAATCTGAGATTTGGGTGTAATCCCTTGTTTTGGAAATGGGGCGTTTTCATCTTCTACCTTTTTCTTGTGACTGTTAAGCATAGTCTACTCTTCTGCTGACAGAGCTTTCCTGCAGCTTCCCAGTAGTTGTCCGACAATCCTTTCCGACCTCACCCCCAAATGTTCAGCCACCCTTCCACCATCCATTAAGGTGGGTCCAGCCATGTCCATGAACTGTTTTAGGGTGATGATTTTCCCCTTTAGCAGATCTTGGAGAAATGTGGAACAGCTGCAGTTGTACAATCCAGTTTTGCCACATACACCAGAGGTTCCTCCAGCAGCCAATGCACTAACTCTGCTGTAGTGCTTCTGGACACCTTCATTATACCCCAAACCCTAAGAAGGCCTCTGTAAAACGGAGGTACTCCCTCCCTAGAAATATGGCTACTATCAACCAAAAATAAAGCTTTCTTTGGAATAAACTCGAACAGGAAAGCAGCAGGCCTACTAGCAAGATGTACAAGAACTTGTCTCCCCTCCTCTTTTGACAAATACAAAACACTTTGTGGAACCCAATACGGAAGTGGTCAGATGACGCGGATGCTACGCTACAGGACTGTTTTGCTAGCACGGATTGGAATATGTTCCGGGATTCATCCAATGGCATTGAGGAGTATACCACCTCAGTCATCGGCTTCATCAATAAGTGCATCGACGACTTTGTCCCCACAGTGACCGTACGTACATTTCCCAACCAGAAGCCATGGATTACAGGAAACATCCGGATCGAGCTAAAGGCTAGAGCTGCCGCTTTCAAGGAGCAGGACACCAATCTAGAAACTTATAAGAAATCCCGCTATGCCCTCAGACGAACCATCAAACAAGCAAAGTGTCAATACAGGATTAAGATTGAATCCTACTACACCGGCTTTGATGCTCGTCGGATGTGGCAGGGCTTGAAAACTATCACGGACTACAAAGGGAAACCCAGACTTGAGCTACCCAGTGATGGGAGCCTACCCGACGAGCTCAATGCCTTTTATGCTCGCTTCGAGGCAAGCAACACCAAAGCATGCACGAGAGCACCAGCTGTTCTGGATGACTGTGTGATAACGCTCTTGGTAGCCGATGTGAGCAAGACCTTTAAACAGGTCAACATTCACAAAGCCGCGGGGCAAGATGGATTACCAGGACGTGTACTCAAAGCGTGTGCGGACCAACTGGCAAGTGTCTTCACGGACATTTTCAACCTCTTCCTGACTGAGTCTGTAATACCTACATGTTTCAAGCAGACCACCATAGGCCCTGTGTCCAAAGAAGCGAAGGTAACCTGCCTAAATGATTACCGCCCTGTAGCACTCACATCGGTAGCCATGAAGTGCTTTGAAAGGCTGGTCATGGCTCACATTAACAGCATCCTCCCAGATACCCTAGACCCACTCCAATTTGCATACCGCCTGAACAGATCCACAGATGACACAATCTCAACCACACTCCACACTGCCCTTTCCCACCTGGACAAAAGGAACACCTTTGTGAGAATGCTGTTCATTGACTACAGCTCAGCGTTGAACACCATAGTGCCCATGAAGCTCATCATTAAGCTAAGAATCCTGGGACTAAACACCTCCCTCTGCAACTGGATCCTGGACTTCCTGACAGGCCGCCCCGGTGGCAAGGGTAGGCAACAGCACATCTGCCACGCTGATCCTCAACAATGGGGCCCCTCAGGGGTGTGTACTTAGTCCCCTCCTTTACCTCCTGTTCACCAACGACTGCATGGCCAAACACGACTCCAACACCATCATTAAGTTTGCTGGTGACACAACAGTGGTAGGCCTGATCACTGACAACGATGACACAGCCTATAGGGAGGAGGTCAGAGAACTGGCAGTGTGGTGCCTAGCCAACAACCTCTCCCTCAATGTGAGCAAGACAAAGGAGCTGATCGTCAACTACAGGAAAAGGCGGGCCGAACAGGCCCCCATTAACATCAACAGGGCTGAAGTGGAGTAGGTTGAGAGTTTCAAGTTCCTTGGTGTCCACATCACCAACAAACTATCATGGCCCAAACACACCAAGACAGTCGTGAAGCGGGCACGACAAAACCTTTTCCCCCCTAGGACACTGAAAATATTTGGCTTGGGTCAACCAGATCCTCAAAAAGTTCTACAGCTGCACCATCGAGATCATCCTGACCAGTTGCATCACCGCCTGGTATGGCAACTGCTCGGCATCTGACCATAAGCCGCTTCAGAGGATAGTGCGTACGGCCCAGTACATCTGGGGCCAAGTTTCCTGCAATTCAGGACCTATATAATAGACATCAGAGAAAAGCCCATAAAATTGTCAGAGACTCCAGTCACCCAAGTAATAGACTGTTTTCTCTGCTACCGCACGGCAAGCGGTACCGGAGCGCCAAGTCTAGGACCAAAAGGCTCCTTAACAGCTTCTAACCCCAAGCCATAAGACTGCTGAACAACTAATCAAATGGCCACCGGACTATTACATTGACCCTCCATTTGTTTTGTACACTGTTTCTCCTTGCTGTTTATTATCTATGCATAGCTACTTCACCCCTACCTACATGTACAAATTACCTCTAACCTGTACCCCCGCACACTGACTCAGTACCGGTACCCCCTGTATATAGCGTCATTATTGTTATGTTATTGTGTTACTTTTTATAATTTTTTACTTTAGTTTATTTGGTAAATATTTTCTTAACTCTTCTTGATCTGCACTGTTGGTTAAGGGCTTGTAAGTACGCATTTATTCGGTGCATGTGACAAATAAAGTTTGATTTGATTTTTAATTTGATTTGATATTTATCCCAAAAGAAATCTACAATAATTGCCTGTATCTTAGCCAGAAGGCCAGATGGTGGCTCTAAACATGACAACTGATGCCACTGTGCAGAGGCAACCACATTGTTAACAATAATAGTGCGCCCCCGTATGACATACGAGATAACAACCAACGCCATTACCTCATCCTCCCTTACACCATTTCAACCACCCCATTCCAATTTTTTTCCATAGTCCCCTCATTCCTTAGGTACACTCCAAGATACTTAAAACCTACCTTACACCATTCCAGCCCCCTGGCAAAGCCATGATCCCTCCAGACTATTTCCCAATCTGTAAAGCAGATTTACCTTTGCAGAGGAAATTCCCGATCAACCATGACTCAAACTATCCACCACTGCTTGATTTTTCACTTTAATAACTACATCACCACTTTATTTTAAGAATGTGGAATGTCAGAATAATAGTAGAGAGAATGATTTATTTCAGCTTTTAGTTCTTTCATCACATTCCCAGTGGGCCAGAAGTTTACATACACTCAATTAGTATTTGGTAGCATTGTCTATAAATTGTTTATCTTGGGTCAAACGTTTCAGGTAGCCTTCCACAAGCTTCCCACAATAAGTTGGATGAATTTTGGCCCATTCCTCCTGACAGAGCTGGTGTTTTTAGGCCTCCTTTGTGGAGTGGTTGCCAATGGGTCTTCCAAATGGACAATGACCCCAAGCATACTTCATACTTCTACTACTAAGTTGTGGCAAAATGGCTTAAGGACAACAAAGTCAAGGTATTGAAGTGGCCATCACAAAGCCCTGACCTCAATCCTATAGAAAAGTTGTGGGCAGAACTGAAAAAGGATGTGCGAGCAAGGAATGTGATGAAAGACTGGGAATGTGATGAAAGAAATAAAAGCTGAAATAAATAATTCTCTCCACTATTTTTCTGACATTTCACATTCTTAAAATAAAGTGGTGATCCTAACTGACCTAAAACAGGGAAGTTTTACTTGGATTAAATGTCAGGAATTGTGAAAAATTGAGTGTAAATGTATTTGGCTAAGGTGTATGTAATTTTCCGACTTCAACTGTATACACACACTGAAAACACCGAAACCCAATAGTGAAAAGAGTTCAGTTGCTCTCACAATCGCTCCTGCTTCCCGACTCACTCCCAGCATGCACTCAGATGAGAGCGCGACAGAGAGAGAAAGAGAGAAAGAGAGAGAGAGGGAGAGAGAGAGCTTTTCAGTTTTTACTTTGATTTTCTTTTCCTTTTTTCTCTCTTTTCCTCTCCCTGACTCCATCTATCCATCATGGTTTGGAGGCTGTGTGTGATGTTTGTCGAAGGAAGCACATTTCACAACGTTACCTGAGCCGCAATGCAATTGATTGAGAACATCTGCAGAGATATGCAAGGCCACTTATCCTCACTTTAAGCCATCGATACTAGTGGAGGAGAGGTATCTTCTTTCAGCCAATCATTGACAGCTGTCTGAAAGTCTGACAGGCCTATACTCCTTATACTCCCGCTCAGCGATTTCACCGCCACACACACACACACACACACACACACACACACACACACACACACACACACACACACACACACACACACACACACACACACACACACACACACACACACACACACACACACACACACACACACACACACACCTCTCTATGACCTTGTCCTAAGTCAACAGCATCATATGTTGAGCATCATATGTCATAAGGACATTATACAGACCTGAAACCCTCTGTTTCACAGTGAGATCTCATGGCTTAGATAAGGCCTGTTTTGGGTGTCTCTATACGTTTTTCCATAAGTGTCCATATGGTGGTATTCTAGTTTGAAATGGAAGAGTTATAAGAGTAATATTGACCTCAGGGTGGATGGATATGAGGTCTAGACAGCTTTCTGTTCAGTACATAAAAGTACTGAAGAGAAGCTGAAACCAGGTGGGCTGTTTTTAACGGAGGCCCTTTATAAGTTTTATAATAGCCCCTATTGAAAGTGTAGGAGGACTCTTAAACTGTCTGGCTGGTGGGCTGTGTGTCTACCTACACTAAACTCTAATGTTCTATACTCACGGCATCTCATATCTGAGTAATCCATAGAGATTAATCTATCATCGGATGCTTTCATTGGGTTGCCACACACACACACACACACACACACACACACACACACACACACACACACACACACACACACACACACACCGTCGTATACATGCCAGGGCATATCAATGGATTGTTAGGAAGTGTTGACTTCGGTGGGTCTTATCCTGCTGTAAGTACGCTAATGCAGCAATGGGAGTTTGGGGTGGTAGGGGGGGGGGTTGTCTGTATGTGAATTTGGGCTCTCATTTGTTCACAGTGTGTGTTATGACCAGTTCTGTGATTCTGGGTCCAGACCACCCCGATGCAGGTAAATCTAGTTTCATCTCTGTCTAAGAAATGTCAAGAGCAGGAGCAGCATGTTGGCACAGTTTCTATTTACAAGAAGAAGCCAATTCGATGTAAAACGTCAATAGCATCGCATAAATGGAATCTTAATGTCTGAATTGAATTTGAAGTGGTCCTTTGGGTTCTAGTTAAATACAATCCAAGTGGAATGATAAGTTAGCACTTTCTTTTGTTGATTACGCATGCATCTACACACGCACGCACGCACGCACGCACGCACGCACGCACGCACGCACGCACGCACGCACACACACACACACACACACACACACACACACACACACACACACACACACACACACACACACACACACACACACACCAGCCCTCGGACATGCATAGTAGATCAGATCATTAGTATGGACCACCATTTCCTCTCTAACTGCTTTGGATTGCCTTTTTCCATCCCGATGACATCAGCACATTTCTAATTGGCACATAATTGGGTATAATCACAGGATGGGTCAGCTGTCCAATTTAAGGAGCCTGCCGGCTGCGGCATGCCATTCCCTTTAAGAAGCCTGTGTTGTTATTTTCAGTTGGTCGTTCTGCTCCTTTTTGGAAGATAAGAGGCATGCTTGTGTAATGGGAACCCGTCTGTTTGCAAATGAGAGAGGAAATTGTTTGGAGCAGGAATGCTGTTGATTTGTCTTGGAGTGAGTGTATGTGTGTCTGTGTGTTTGTGTTCAGATGCACGGCCGTATGTGCACGTATGTGCATGTGTGTGTGGTTGACTTGTCTATTGAAGGTCAGTGGAGGAAGCGCCTGTTTGCTTTGAGACAGATCCACACTGAAACCTGATATTCGTATCCTCTCCGTTCTACCATGAAACTACCTCTAATACCCTCTCAAAGCCCCCATTACCTCCTGCTCCCAAATAACACAATAGATCTGATGACAGGGTCAACTAGGGAGGAAATAGCCCAGGATAGAGCCAGGATAAAGGGAATATTCTGGCATAATTGGGGTATATTCAGGGGCTTGGGAGAAGATTTTGGGAAGCAAAAACGTTTTCTCTACAGAACGATGCCCTTAATTATCTCCTAATCTTCGCTGTTGGTTTAGGACTTTAGTTGGAAGTCCTGTGTGTGTGTGTGCACAATCCGATTGAGAGACATTGAGGGTGTGTTTGTGTTTGTTCAACAGCCTGGGAGACAGAGTGTTTGTGTGTGATGTGGTGTGTGTGTGGACAGCGAGGGTGTGTGTGTGTGTGTGTGTGTGTGTGTGTACGGGCTTTCATTGGAACCCTGCCCAGCTGGTTGTTGTGTCTCGCTAGCTTGTCAGTCAGATGATGATAAGTCCCAGATATCTCTAACCGTTGCCCCTGCGCGAGTTTTTTCATGCGTGTGATGTCAGATTGCTCTCACTGCTCCAACATGTGATTGTTACGCAACAGGACAGTTATGAGTTTGGCTGTGGATGTGTTCCGTGTGATGCTTGGATGGTGAAATTCACATTCATCTTTTACAATAAAAGCTCAAATTGAGGAATAAAGTTTAAGACCTTCATTTTCCATCAGTACAAACCAAATATTTACATGCTGTTCAGACAACAATGCTGTCTAGACGCGTTTGTTGCGTCATACGTTCTGTTGCTACTGTTCCAGTCGCATATTTGAGATCGTACGCTGCAGGGACCACTCAACAATGATCACAAATACGTGATCGTACGCGTCCAAGGGTTAGAGGTGTCTCAGTGAAATCTGTCCCGTCCCCGTCCCCCCCTCTGGTGTGTAGGGAGGTGTCATATGTTACAGTGAAATCTGTCCCCCTCTCTGGGGCATAGGGAGGTGGTAGGTGACCTGTTAACGATCCCTCTTTCATCACCCTGGCATTAGCTGTTACTGGGGGCATGTGAAGGTTCCTACCATGTACCCATGGACCATAAGCTGCATAGGACCACAGCACCGCAGGCTCCTATGTACACCACCTGCACTGGCCTTTCGGCTTTGTGAAGCCAACAAAATTGACCTTAGATCACTGCTCAGGGCAACTTTTTCATTTCCAGCCAGCATGTAGAATTTCAGCAAAATTGACCTTAGATCAGAATGTGTGCAGCCTTATCCTATTCGTCCTGGATCTGGGAGATGTCACCAATCTAACTCTGTGTGGATTCCACTATGGCTCCATTCTAGATCATTTCAGACCAGTCACTGGCTTCTATACAGGGAGCCACCTTGGCTCCATGTTGTTCTCCAGTGCCAGGGTTGGGCAATTAGCGCTTCGCCGGCTGAGAGCGACTCCGCGCCGGAGACCTGTCAGCACTGCTTCACAGCGCTGTCTTTGAAGGTGTGTGTGCGCGTGTGTGTGTGGTTTGTGAGACGAGGGAAGCACAGCGAGACACCTGCTTCGCCACAGGGGGTGACACCAGGTCCCAGCGAGTGGAGTGTTTGTGTCGATGTATGAAATGGCATGTTTTCATGTCGTATCAGAGGTAGAGCAGTTTCACTAGGGATTTAGTTATTCATAAACAATGTAGCAGCATGCCTCTAAGGATATCGTCATGTATTCTAATACTCCATTTTATGGTTAGTTGCTTACCACCAAAAACATGCAGTCAGAAAACAGGGCTACAGCACATTAAACAGACCTTATACCAAACTATAAAAGTATATGCAGCCTTTTTTTGGTCTGTATTCATCAAACTTTTCCCTCTTGTCTGTGTAATCTTATTATGATCTACAAGGCAAAACTGATTCTAGATCTGCCCTCCTACTCTGAGACGCTTTGTGTATATGGGCATTGAAAGTATTATCTTCATACCATTGGAGAAAACAACGGTAACACATCATATAAAGTACATAGCACTTGCATCATTATATAAGCGTCCATAATAACTTATAAGCCGTTATCATGGTTTATAAGACCATAGTATATAAATAACGTGTTATAGCCATACTGGTTCGAAAACACAGACAAGACCGTTATTAAACACATTCATTTGTCTGTGTTTTCAAACCAGTATGACTATAATACATTATGCGCTATACGTCATTATAGTTAATTATCTATGAACATCATACTGAGTTTTATAACCGCTTCTGAGTTATTATGGCCGCGTATAGTCAGTGTTATAACGCATTATAAAGGATGGTATAAAGCATTATATATGTATGTACTTCATCGAAAGTGTTACCAAAATAAATCTCAAATAAGATGTGCTCTTCAGTGGCAACCATTGCATCAGCACTCTGATTCCAAATGCATTTTATCAGAGTCTGAAAGGTGCTTTTATCTCTGTAGTGGGATTGATGTGACACAAAATGGTGGACGGGGCATTAAAGCGCATGGTGAAACAGGGTATACTGTAGTTCTGTGTGCCCTCTGGGAATAGCGTTAGTTTGTCCCTGTTATCAAAGCCCCACCATGTCAGAACACCTGCATTTGATCAAACTTCATATTCAATGCCCCCTGGTCTCTCCCACTGTCTGAAATCCATAGTTCTGAGTATGAGGGAAGGGCTGATTTGTGTGTGTGTGTGTTTGTTTGTGTGTGTGGGGGGGGGGGGGGGGGGGGTATGGGTGTGGGTCTTTGGAATGTTGATTTCCTGACCCCCAAACACACGCTCCTGGTAGTAATGACCAACAACATCAGCAGAAATGTAAACAGGCCATCTCTCTCTCTCTCTCTCTCTCTCTCTCTCTCTCTCTCTCTCTCTCTCTCTCTCTCTCTCGCTCTCTCTCTCTCTCTCTCTCTCTCGCTCTCTCTCTCTCTCGCTCTCTCTCTCTCTCTCGCTCTCCCCCTCTCTCTCTCTCTCTCTCTCTCTCTCTCTCTCTCTCTCTCTCTCTCTCTCTCTCGCTCTCCCCCTCTCTCTCCCTCTCCCCCTCTCTCTCCCTCTCCCGGAAACCTCTTTACTGACAAGCAGCAGCTGATTAATCAATCAATCAAATGTATTTATGAAGCCCTTTTTACATCAGCAGATGTCACAAAGTGCTATACAGAAACCCAGCCTAAAACCCCAAACACAAGCAATGCAGATGTAGAAGCAGAGTGGCTAGGGAAATCTCCCTAGAAAGGCAGGAACCTAGGAAGAAACCTGGAGAGGAACCAGGCCCTGAGGGGTGATGACTGTTGAAAGTAGTCCACGTTGCTTAAATAAGTTTGTGTGTGTGAGGCAATGTGTAAGACTGCTAATGCGTGCGAGTGTGTGTGCGCACACGTACGTGTGTGTGTGTGTGTGTGTCTTAGTGAGGTGATGAGTACTGACAGAGGCCCACGTTGCTTAAATTAGCCTAGCATCTAGCCCAGGTGCACCCTATGGATGGATGGAAGCACACAGTGTGAGGCTTAGTAATAACTGAATCCCTGTGTCTTTCCTATACCATTTCCTATAGTTTTATCCTGTCCAAGTTTATCATGAAAAATGGCTTCCCGTTCCAGCCTTTGAAGTATTGCTAGAAATATATGCTTTGACTGTCCTAATAGTTGAGTTTCTTCATTTATAATGGTTTCATCTGGTTCTTTGTGTTGTTGAGCCCTGTTGAGCCCCATAGGGGTCAATTCCATTCCAGTTTCCACAGTCCAATGCCTGTTCTCATTAAAACGGTTGTTTGTGAGTCTTAAGCTTCCTGTCATATGGCCGAACTAGTGTAGTTCGTCATGTTTAATTGGTTGATCTTTTCTCTGTATTACATTGACGACGTACAGTAGATCTACAATAGGGAATTCACGGGCCAGTCATTTAGGATATTCCATGCGATTGAGATGTATGTTCTAGGCTTGCTATTTCTGTGCGGTGAACCTTGGGTTGGTTTGCTGATGAAAACCAGTACGGAGCGAGTGTGTGTGTATGTCGGTCGGAATGGAGGGATGGATGAAAGGGTCCCCATGCGGGCCAGCCTGTATTGGCAGAAAGGGAAGCTAATGATCTCTCTCTCTCTCTCTCTCTCTCTCTCTCTCTCTCTCTCTCTCTCTCTCTCAGCAAGGGAACATTGCTGGGAACAGATGTGCAGCATTCTGGATGTGTGTGTGTACTGTATGCACATACGCTGTTCAACTACACTTCTCTAGATACAACTACCCCAGTATCTCTCTCCAAGCCTCCACCTCTCATACAATATTGATGCCAGTTTCCTTTTATTGTGGGTCTGCAAATGCCATCATCCTAGTGTTTATGAGTGCACCATACGGAATAAAACACAGTGTTTTTGGAGTGTAAAACATTTATGGAAAAAAATAATAAAACAGAGAGTGAAATCACAGTACAATATACCCCAGCTTTTTTTCTCTCTCCCTCTCTCTCTCTCCATCTGCAGGCAGTGGGAAATGAATGTGGATGTTGTTTGGAAAGGTGTTCAGTGCAGTAGCCTGGAGTAAGACCGAGAGTGAGTCTATTCTTCTTTTCTCCTGGAGGAAGGGAGAGAGAGCGAGAGAGAGAGGGAGAGGGTGAGGGAGAGTAAACTTAGCGTCCTAGCGCTGTTGTAGTTAGCATCAATCTGTGCTGCAGAAGAGGAGGTGGGGGAGAACTGTTGTAGCTAGCATCAATCTGTGCTGCAGAAGAGGAGGTGGGGGAGAATTGTTGTAGCTAGCATCAATCTGTGCTGCAGAAGAGGAGGTGGGGGAGAACTGTTGTAGCTAGCATCAATCTGTGCTGCAGAAGAGGAGGTGGGGGAGAACTGTTGTAGCTAGCATCAATCTGTGGTGCAGAAGAGGAGGTGGGGAGAACTGTTGTAGCTAGCATCAGTCTGTGCTGCAGAAGAGGAGGTGGGGGAGAACTGTTGTAGCTAGCATCAGTCTGTGCTGCAGAAGAGGAGGTGGTGGGAGAACTGTTGTAGCTAGCATCAATCTGTGCTGCAGAAGAGGAGGTGGGGGAGAACTGTTGTAGCTAGCATCAGTCTGTGCTGCAGAAGAGGAGGTGGGGAGAACTGTTGTAGCTAGCATCAATCTGTGCTGCAGAAGAGGAGGTGGGGGAGAACTGTTGTAGCTAGCATCAGTCTGTACTGCAGAAGAGGAGGTGGGGAGAACTGTTGTAGTTAGCATCAATCTGTGCTGCAGAAGAGGAGGTGGGGAGAACTGTTGTAGCTAGCATCAGTCTGTGGTGCAGAAGAGGAGGTGGGGAGAACTGTTGTAGCTAGCATCAGTCTGTGCTGCAGAAGAGGAGGTGGGGGAGCACTGTTGTAGCTAGCATCAATCTGTGCTGCAGAAGAGGAGGTGGGGGGAGAACTGTTGTAGCTAGCATCAGTCTGTGCTGCAGAAGAGGAGGTGGGGGAGAACTGTTGTAGCTAGCATCAATCTGTGCTGCAGAAGAGGAGGTGGGGGAGAACTGTTGTAGCTAGCATCAGTCTGTGCTGCAGAAGAGGAGGTGGGGGAGAACTGTTGTAGCTAGCATCAATCTGTGCTGCAGAAGAGGAGGTGGGGGAGAACTGTTGTAGCTAGCATCAGTCTGTGCTGCAGAAGAGGAGGTGGGGGAGAACTGTTGTAGCTAGCATCAATCTGTGCTGCAGAAGAGGAGGTGGGGGAGAACTGCAGAGAGTTCATCATCATAACTCTAGCTGTTTTAAAAAAATGTTATACTTAGGAGGTGGATCAGCTTTAATATTGAGGATAGATTGTTGCTTCCATCAATGTAATTGTCAGCATCATTTCCAATCCCCCATATATGTTCTGGGTGTCAATGTATATCTATATACATACATACATACATACATACATACATACATACATACATACATACATACATACATACATACATACATACATACATACATACATACATACATACATACATACATACACATATATATACATACACATACATATATACATATATACACATACACACTTTTTTTCCGACTATACCTTTATTATTCCCCGCAAACCCTACCACCCTTCCCCCAATTGGAGTAAACTAATAAACAATAACACTTAGGCTTCTACTTCCAGCTTATACATACTATACACATTTTACAGACACAATCTATTTTACAATAGTTATATTTTGTTTGTTTTTAGTCCTGGCTTTCCTCTATTTCTGATGTCCATCCAGTTTGATTTCTATTTGCCATATATTTGTAATTGTGCAATATCACAAAGTTCTGAACCTATATACATTTTACAGACCCCGTATGTTTTACATTTGTTATCTTGTTGTTATTAGTACCACCGTTCAGCTCCATTTAACCCCTCCCATCTACCTCTTAACACCATTCATATTGGATTTCTATTTGCCATATATTTTTCAACTGTGCTGTGATGCTTCGCAAACATACTGACCTTTTCTATTCTCATAGTTTTTACAGATTGTAAATTAAAGATAAACATTTTTGCTAAAATAATTATTATATTATTGATCGATTGACTATGGCTTTTCAAATCACCCAGTATTGCTATCTCCAGCCGCTTCTTTGTCAATGGTCAGCGGTGGAAACACACACACACACACACACACACACACACACACACACACACACACACACACACACACACACACACACACACACACACACACACACACACACACACACACACACACACACACACACACAAGAACGCAAGAAAAAACATACACACAAGTGCATGCACCACATTGTCAACCGATTCTCTTCAACAAATGCAACTCAAGGGAAGCATAGCAGAGATACAGCAAGAAGGAAACTATTGAAAATAAAGCCTGAACTCATTATACTGACTCTACTGCTTTCACTCAGAAGGAGCAGGCACTCACTTTTATGTCATATAATAACGTTATAGTAACATAATGAGATTTGAGCCGATATTCCATCTCATCTAGCTCGGGATAGACATCCTGCTTTCTTTCTCTTTTTGTCCAAAGGCACAGACAGATTTTGTGTGCATCCCAAATGGCATCCTTTCCCCTATATAGTGTACTACTTTGGACCTGAGTCGATTGAGCCCTGGTCAAAAGTAGTGCACTATAAAGGGAATGGGGTGCCATTTGGGGGCAAGCCCTAAGATCTACTTTATCCCTATTGTCCCCATACAGAGTTCAACCATCTCTGGTTTTAATCTTTTAGTTACAGTACCAGTCAAATATAGAATACTAGTAAAGACATTAAAACTATGAAATAACACATGGACGCATTTTAAAAGTAACACATGGAATCATGTAGTAACCAAAAAAGTGTTAAACAAATCTAAATATATTTTAGATTTGAGATTCTTCCAAGTAGCCACCCTTTGTCTTGATGACAGCTTTGCACATGCTTGGCATTCTCTCAACCAGCTTCACCTGGAATGCTTTTCCAACAAGAAGTTCCCACATATTCTGAGCACTTGTTGGCTGCTTTTCCTTCACTCTACAGTCCAACTCATCCCAAACTATCTCAATTGGGTTGAGGTCGGGTGATTGTGGAGGCCAGGTCATCTGATGCAGCACTCCACCACTCTCCTTCTTGGCCAAATAGCCCTTACACAGCCTGGAGGTGTGTTGGGTCATTGTCCTGTTGAAAAACAAATTATATTCCCACTAAGCGCAAACCAGATGGGATGGTGTATCGCTGCAGAATGCTGTGGTAGCCATGCTGGTTAAGTGTGCCTTGACATCTAAATAAATCACAGACAGTGTCACCAGCAAAGCACCCCCACACCATCACATCTCCTTCTTCATGCTTCCCGGTGGGAAGCACACATGCAGAGATCATCCGTTCACCTACTCTGTGTCTCACAAAGACACTGCGGTTGGAACCAAAGATCTCAAATTTGAACTCATCAAACCAAAGGACAGATTTCCACCGGTCTAATGTACATTGCTCGTGTTTCTTGACCCAAGCAAATCTCTTATTCGTATTGGTGTCCTTTAGTATTGTTTTTTTTGCAGCAATTCGGCCATGATGGCCTAATTCACACAGTCTCCTCTGAACAGTTGATGTTGAGATGTGTCTGTTACATGAACTCCGTGAAGCATTTATTTGGGCTGCAATTTCTGAGGCTGGTAACTCTAATGAACTTATCCTCTGCAGCACAGGTAACTCTGGGTCTTCCTTTCCTGTGGCGGTCCTCATGAGAGCCAGTTTCATTATAGCGCTTGATGGTTTTTGTGACTGCACTTAAAGACATTTTCAAAGTTCTGACTGACTTTCATGTCTTAAAGTAATGATGGCCTGTCGTTTCTCTTTGCCTATTTGAGCTGTTCTTGCCATAATATGGGCTTGGTCTTTTACCAAATAGGGCTATCTTCTGTATACCACCCCTACCTTGTCACCACACAAATGATTGGCTCAAATGCATTAAGAAGGAAAGAAATTCCACAAATGAACGTTTAACAAGGCACACATGTTAATTGAAGTCCATTCCAGGTGACTACCTCATGAAGCTGGTTGAGATAAGAGTGTGCAAAGCTGTCATCAAGGCAAAGGGTGGCTACTTTGAAAAATCTCAAATATAACATATATTTTGATTTGTTTAAAATGTTTTTGGTTACTACGTGGTTCCAAATGTGTTATTTCATAGTTTTAATGTCTTCACTATTATTCTACAATGTAGAAAACATTACAAATAAAGAAAACCCTTGAATGAGTAGGTGTGTCCACACTTTTGACTGGTACTGTATATGAAAGGCTCACAGGAGATTTGGTGGCATCTTAATTGGGCAGGACGGCTCGGGGTAATGGCTGGAGCGGAATAAGTGGATGGTATCAAATACATCAAACACATGGCTTGATGCCATTCGATTCGCGCCGTCCCATCCATTATTATGAGGCGTCCTCCCCTCAATAGCCTCCACTAAAAAGGCCAGACTATGAAGAGAGATGAGATTGTATAGAGATTGTACTGTATAGAGATTTAGGGGGATAGTGGGTCAAGTCTGACTTGGCAGGAGGCAAAATGCTCACAACTAGATTTGTGTGACATGCAATGCTATTGGTTGAACCTCACGGGTCAGAGTGAGTTGACACATCCCTTTCAGAAAGCCTATTCGCTACTCTGATTGACACTGACCTGTCCAATCAGTGGGCTTGTAAGGAAGACACTCACGCACACACACACACATGTGCACAGACACACACACACCATCCCCTCCTCACAGACACGCACACACTAGAAGATCCATCAGTATTGTGAGACTGAAACTCCTGTGTCTCTGGCTACGAGTTATAGCTGCCCATCTTTGTCATATATAACTTTCCCTCCCCCTCCATTCATCCCTCCCCCCTCCATCCCCGCCAGCCCTTTCTCACACCCGACACATATTTTGCCAAGAGGAAGCCATTATAGCCAATAAAACAATCTGCTTGGCTCGGTGCCCATGTCGCTGTATATAAGTAGGATTTATTGAGCTTCCACCATGTTCCCCCTGCCCTGCGGTCAGCCACCCCACTACACTACCATGTTTCCAGATGCAAAGAGAAACAGAAAGGGGGAGGGAGGGAGGGAGGGGAGAAAGAAAGGTGGGGCAGCGGGTAGATAGAGGGAGAGAGACCATTTTGTGCAACCAAGATAACATTGGCAACATTTTGAAATACAAAATATATTGGAAGTATCAAAGAAATGTATTTCTTCAAATGCAGTATTTTTCATTCAATAATCTTCAATATAATCCAATCATATAATACAATAATTTGTATTATAGAGGGAGAGAGGAAGGGTAAGAGAAGAAAAACTAGTGCATGTTGGCTCAGTGAGCCCAGTGACTCTGGCTCGTTTCTCTTTCTCTTGGATCCTCACCCAGCATCCTGTCTGATAAGGGAAGGGAAAGGGCGATACCTGAAATGTGTCTCCTGCATTTAACCCTACCCTTCTGTATTCGAGAGGTGCGGAGGGCTGCCTTAATCAACATCCGCGTCTTCGTTGCCCTGGGAACAGTGCTGCCTTGCTCAGGGGCAGAACAACAGATTTTTACCTTGTCAGCTCGGGGATTCGATCCAGCAACCTTTCTGGTTACTGGCCCAACGCTCCTACCCGCCAGGCTTCCAGCCACCCCCATGATAAACACTGGAGCCATGGAGAGAGAGAAAAAAAAAAGATTTGAAAGAAATGGAAGAGAGGGAGAGAGAGAGAGGACGTCGAGTGTCGGTGTGTGTGTAGCGTGCATTTTGTCTCACAGGGAAGAAGAGAGACGGGAGAGAGGAGTGGTTCTCCAGAGATGCTGAAACTGTGATGTCTGCTTAATTAGCCTTTTGTGTAAACAGAACACCCCTCTGATCTCAATTGTCTCTCACACTCAAGTACAGTACACACACATTCACACACACACACACACACCACACACACACACACACACACACACACACACACACACACACACACAATGCATGCCAACATGCACCCAAACATAAAGAAAAACAACAGCTGATTCAATTAAACATCTCTCTCCCTTTGAGTTTTAAGGTTTGAGAGGTTCTGCTTCTCCACATCTTAGTAAGATTGTAATGATGAGGGACATGACTGTCAAAAAGCTATTTGCTTCCCCCTGATAACCCATAGTCCACTGTCTCCTTACCTTACTCTTTGGGGATTTCAGGTCATGCTGTTAAGCACTTTGTGACAAATGCATTTGTAAGAAGCGCTAGATACAAATGACATTTGATTGACGGATTGATTGCCTGGCTCCTGGCTCCTGGCAACCTGGCTCCTCTGCATTAAGAGACTGGGGATGCTGAGCTGGCCCTCTGGCCCCAGAAAGCAATCAGAGTCCTGTGAGAGAGAGAGCGAGAGGAAGAGAAGAGAGAGAGAGAGGGGTCGGCCAGGAGGAAATTGAGGGCAGTGATTTAGCAGTAGATGAGGTGATGTCACTATCATTGAAACGCTATTATAGGTGTGTGAGGGGGTGGGGTGTGTGTGTGTGTGTGTGCACGAGAGAACGGAAGAGAGAGATGAGAGAAGTGTGTGTGTACTGTATGTGTGTGAGAGAAAGAGCGAGAGAGAGAGCGAGGGAGAGAGGCGTGGGTTTGGGTGTGTGCTCCATCTCGTGTACATGCCCCCCCCCCCAAGATTAACAGACCGACGAGAGAAGATGTGACTAGAACAGGTTGTTTTCTCTCCATCTACAAAGTGGGGTGAGCAGCCTCTGCTTGTCGCTAAGACAGAGGAGAGGGAGTAGTCTGGAATCACGGTCCATCCGATGAGACGCGTTAGTTACAGCCTGAACACTGGCATAGACTAGCAGCTCGCAAATCTCTCTGGTCGTTTAGGAGGCCCTGTTCACACACGCTGGCACACACACACGCTGGCGCGTAGATGCACGCATGCGGGCACTAATCGGTCTAATTAGTGACTGAGGAATAGAAAGACATGTCTGCTTTGCTTCTGGACATCTGAGCATACGTCTGGTCGCCCCTGATGTAGAGATCCCAGCTCTGCCGAGCTCTCTCTCACACACACACACACACACACACACACACACACACACACAGACACACATATACACACACACACACACACACACACACACAGTTATACATATACACACAGACACACTGCCAAAGTCAACGTGGTTCACGATGGAATAAAGTGAAACTAGGAGGGTACCTTCTTCTTTCTAAGAAACAGTAGACACACACACAAACACACACACACACACACACACACAGACACACACACACACACACACACACACACACACACACACACACACACACACAGACACACACACACACACACAGACACACACACACACACACACACACACACACACACACACACTCCTTGGTGACCCATTCTATGGAGAATGAATTAGTGCTGGCAGTGGAAGCCTCAGCCTAATAAATCACTCTATTATCTAAAGCGATTGGCCGATACAGCGCCTCATTTCCTGTCTCGGACATTAAACCCAGAGCTTCCTGCTCTGCACAATTCCCTGGGTAGTAGCATGTGACAGACCCACTGTGTGTTAGTGTGTGTATGACTGGCATAGTCAGGAAATCTGCATGTTTGTCCCTGGGGGTAAAGAAAGTTGGCACACAGCACACTCAAAGAAGTCTTCCTCGGTTAGACGTACAGCACTCTCATTGAGGGCTTGACTTTTATTCCCACAATAGCACCCGTATTCGTGAATCGTGGCAGCCATTTTGTGCCAAACTGCCTCACCACAGTCTCATCAGTCACTGTGGTGGAGATGTGGCGAGTTGTGAATGCCAGTATTAACTCTTCTGAGCTGTGTGGTAGTGTTGAGCTGTTAGGTAGAGTTGTGTAGAAACTGTGCTGTAGACCAGTGGTCTTCAGTCCCTGTCGGTGGGGCATGTTTTTGTTTGAGCCCCGTAGTAACATTGAGTTGTGTTAGTGCTGGGCTGGAACAAAAGCCTCCACGCCCAGTAGGTTCCCAGGACCAGGATGTGGAGCAGGCTTTGTCATAATCATGTTTCTGGTGACGTCACAGCGCCGACGCCAGGGAAGTTGCTTTGGCTCAGAACACCTGTGTCACATCACTGCGACAACCAGGTCGGGGGGCCTGTATCAGGTGATGGAACATACTCAGACAAGCCAGGTGCCCCCCCCCCCCCCCTCTGAGGCACAGTGAGAGCAGCTCATGATTAATAGAGGCCATAGAAGTGGGTCATCAACATCTTATAGTCCTGCTAGTGAACATTAGCCTGAAATAGTGTGTTTCTTGGATGGATTCTGACTATGGCTGTGTCTTCTGTATGTCATCTCTAGACCCGACGTATGTGGTGGGATGTGGACATTGGAGGAGAATGAGAGTTGTGATTTTAGCAGAGGAGAGAGAGTTGAAGGGAAGGGGGGGGGGGGGGGGGGAGTGGGGAGAAAGAAGGAGGGAGAGAGATGACAGGGGAGTAAAAGAGGAAAGGGAGACAGAGAAAATGTGCAGTGGGAATGCTAGACAGAGAAGGAGAGATAAAGGAATAGAAAGAGACAGAGAAAGAAAGTAGAGAGAGAGAGAGTGAAAGATAGCGGAAGAGGGATGACTTGACTGGTGTGATGGCAAAGACTCAAGTGTGCTAAGTGAGGCAGATTAACGTGGCCTGCTAAAATCTGCCTGCCTCTGTAGCGTGAATTTGTGTGTGTCTCTTTGCCTGGAGTCCCTGTGCCCACTGAGGGACTGGTGTTGCCAAGTGATGCCCACAATTCTCTGCCCGTCGCAACAGAGTGACTCAACACCCTGCATGTCACATTTATATAACAGACAGGCTACTTACGCACACACACACACACACACACACACACACACACACACACACACACACACACACACACACACACACACACACACACACACACACACACACACACACACACACACACACACACACACACTCCAGAGAACACCACCCACTACTTGGAATACAACAGAGCAGACTGGCTGTCTCAGAGATGGCTATGACAAAACCTGCTGTGACAGACATTTGGGAGTAGTGGTGTTACGTGAAAAGAGGTCCCCTCACTACCCACTAGAATAGATTCTATTGCTTTGAATACTTCAGCTCCCCTTAGGCTGATATGGCGTAGGTAGAGTACAGTATCTCGGGCTAGCTTGCTTACATTACAATTACACAGTGGATTATGGACTGTGGATATTCCCAACTATTACCTGCCAACTACAGTATATTCCATTAATCCACAAGTGTGTATCATCCCCTCAGACAAACCTGAGGCTACGGCCGAGGACAGGAACAAGTACAAAACCGTCCCGCTATGGCCTCCGCAGAGTCATCAAACGAGCAAAAGGACAATATAGGAACAGTGTCGAATCACACTACACAGGCTCTGACGCCTGTTGCATGTGGCAGGGGCTACAGTCTGTTACAGATTACAAAGGAAGACCCAGCCGTGATGCCTCTCTACCAGATGATCCGAATGCATTTTATGCTTTGACAATAGCAACACTGTACCGTGCGTGAGGGCCCCCCACCGACCCAGAGGACTGGGTGATCTCGCTCTCTCCGAGGCCGACGTGGGTAAGGTCTTTAATCAGGTCACCACTTGGACGGTATTCCAGGGCATGTTCTCAGAGCACGTGCAGGTCAGCTGACAGGCATATTCATGGTCATTTTCAACCTGTCTTTGTCCCAGTCTGTTTCCAATAACTCTAAGGCTTCATGCCACAATGACTACCACCCTGTAGCATTCACATTCATTACTTGTTACTTTTATTTCTTATTCTTATCCGTATTTTATTTAAAACTGCATTGTTGGTTAGGGGCTCGTAAATAAGCATTTCACTGTAAGGTCGACGCCTGCTGTATTTGGTGCGTGTGAATTTGATTTGATTTGGTTTGATCTGTAATCATGAAGTGCTTTGAAAGGCTGGTTATGGGACACATCAACCCCATCATCCCAGACACCCTAGACCCACTCCAATTTGCATACCACCCCAACAGATCCATAGACGACGCAATCTCAATTGCACTCCACACTGCCTTCACCCACCTAGATAAGAGGAACACCTATGTGAGAATGCTGTTCATTGACTACAGCTCAGCGTTCAATACCATTGTCCCTTCCAAGCTCATCGCCAGGCTAACAAAAGGGCTACATGGACTGAGTTGACCCTTTTGATTCACATCCAATCAAGTTGTATTGGTCACATGCACGTGATTAGCAGATGTTAGTGCGGGTGTAGCGAAATGCTTGTGCTTCTAGCTCCAACAGTGCAGCAATATCTAACAAGTAATATATAACAAATTACACAACATATACCCAATACACACAAATGAGTGAGATACAGTAGAATAGTATAGAATACAGTATATCCATATGAGATGAGTAATGCCAGATATGTAGACATTAAGTGACTATGATACCATAGAATAGTATAAAATAGAGGGCGACCGATTATGATTTTTCAACGCCGATACCGATACCGGTTATTGGAGGACCAAAAAAAGCCGATACCAATTAATCGGACGGTTTTTATATACATATACATATATATTTGTAATAATGACAATTACAACAATACTGAATGAACACTTTTATTTTAACTTAAGATAATACATAAATGAAATCTATTTAGTCTCAAATAAATACTGAAACATGCTCAATTTGGTTTAAATAATGCCAAAACACAGTGTTGGAGAAGAAAGTAAAAGTGCAATATGTGCCATGTAAAAAAGCTAATGTTTAAGTTCCTTGCTCAGAACATGAGAACATATGAAAGCTGGTGGTTCAATATTCCCAGTTCTTCAATATTCCCAGTTAAGAAGTTTTAGGTTGTAGTTATTATAGGAATTATGACGCGTCGACTATTTCTCTCTATACCATTTGTATTTTATATACCTTTGACTATTGGATGTTCTAATTGCCAGCCTAATCTCGGGAGTTGATAGGCTTGAAGTCATAAACAGTGCTGTGAAGCAAGCATTGCTAAGAGCTGCTAGCAAACGCAGTAAAGTTTGAATGAATGCTTACGAGCATACTACTGCCTACCGTCAGACTGCTCTATCAAATATCAAATCATAGACTTAATTATAATATAATAAACACAGAAATACGAGCCGCTGGTCATTAATATGGTCAAATCCGGAAACTATCATTTAGAAAACAAAATGTTTCTTCTTTCAGTGAAATACGGAACTGTTCCGTATTTTATCGAACTGGCGGCGACCCTAAGTCTAAATATTGCTGTTACATTGCACAACCTTTAATGTTATGTCATAATTATGTAAAATTCAGGTAAACTAGTTTGCAACGAGCCGGCCGGCCCAAACTGTTGCATATACCCTGACTCTGCGTGCAATGAACGCAAGAGAAGTGACACAATTTCCCTAGTTAATATTGCTAACATGAATTTATTTTTTACTAAATATGCAGGTTTAAAAAAATATTCTTCTGTGTATTGATTTTAAGAAAGGCACTGAGGTTTATGGTTAGGTACATTGGTGCAACAATTGTGCTTTTTTTCGCGAATGCGCTTTTGTTAAATCATCCCCCGTTTGGCGAAGTAGGCTGTGATTCGATGATAAATTAGCAGGCACCGCATTGATTATATGCAACGCAGGACAAGCTAGTTAACCTAGTAATATTATCAACCATGTGTAGTTAACTAGTGATTATGTGAAGATTGATTGTTTTTTCTAAGTTAAGTTTAATGCTAGCTAGCAACTTACCTTGGCCCCTTGCTGCACTTGCGTAACAGGTGGTCAGCCTGCCACGCAGTTTCCTCGAAGACTGCAATGTAATCGACCATAATCGGCGTCCAAAAATGCCGATTACCAATTGTTATGATCGTCCATGCCGATTAATCGGTCGCCCTCTAGTATAGAATACAGTATATACATATGAGATGAGTAATGCCAGATATGTAAACATTATTAAAGTGACTAGTGTTCCATTCTTTAAAGTGGCCAGTGATTCCTAGTCTATGCCTATAGGCAGCAGCCTCTAATGTGCTAGTGATGGTTGTTTAACAGTCTGATGGCCTTGAGATAGAAGCTGTTTTTCAGTCTCTCGGTCCCAGCTTTGATGCACCTGTACTGACAGATGATGTGCTCTCCTCTCTCTCTCATAGACGCTTGTAAGTAATGGCCACTGTTCTCAGATGAGGTGGTGGGGTGGCAGGGGAGAGGGGAGGAGGATTACTACCAAACCACTGTTTATGTCTCTGTAATGCCTGTT
Source organism: Salmo salar (assembly GCF_965601325.2). Classification (NCBI taxonomy): domain Eukaryota; kingdom Metazoa; phylum Chordata; class Actinopteri; order Salmoniformes; family Salmonidae; genus Salmo; species Salmo salar. The sequence continues at coordinate 19,113,786 of NC_138304.1, forward strand.
TATGTCTCTTTACCTTAAGTCCAAGGAGTCAGACCGACACACACAGACAGATAGACACACACAGACAGACACACACAGACAGACATCTGATCCGTTAAGGGGCAGTAATCATTCAGGATGAGGCCGGATTTCATTCTGGAGATGGTGTGGCGTGACATGATTCATACCTCCAACTGTCTGTTAACCTACAGTGTGTGCATGTGACATGCGTGTGTGTTTGCAGAATGTTTCAGAAGTCAGTATGAAGCACTAATGGCTAACATCAAGTTGATGGTGTTAGCTATTAGTTGATGGTGTTAGCTATTAGCACTTTCAACGCTACCATACGCAGGCATGGCAGTCCCATAGAGCCTACCTTACTTAGACCACTCTAACACATACACACGCACACTTAAACGCTCTCTTCTGCTCCATTGAATAGAGTGTTAGAGTGCAGTGGGTATTTAGTGAGTCAGAGAGCGTCAGTCCCAGGTTTAATCCACTGGTTCCTGTTGGCGTGAAATACAGATGAAAGACAGGGATTAGCTAGGCAAGGTGAACACGGCAGGAGGGAGGGCCGGGGAAAAGAGCACACGGAATGCAGGAAGAAAGGGAGGACGGAAGATAGTATATCTGCAGGATTCCACCCATCGTGGAAGAGAATGCAGATGAGAAAAGTGGGTGTATCCCATATGGCACCCTATTCCCCACATAGTGTACTACTTTTGCCCAGAGCCCTATGGGCTAAAGTAGTGCACTTAATAGGGGAAAGGGTGCAATGTGGGACACTGCCTCCATCTTTTGTACAGAGCTAAATCCTCTTATTGATTCGCTAGATGAAACACTGTCTTTTTCTCTTCATTAATCAGACTTTTCTGAAGAATCTGTTCAAAACCAGGCTAGTTCAGTGATGGTCCAAATTACTTCCATAAAAGGGAAATAGATAAAGGATTCACTGATATAATTGGTATTAATGAAAATACCAATGATAGGAACGGTGCCATTAATTAACGGTGCATTGGGTTTTCTCATGGCTTGGAGAGATACAAAAATATATTTCTCTACCTAGTACCTGATACCCTGTTCTCTATAGAACATGGTGCTAACGCTAGGTAATGCTAGCCCGCCCAGCAGATAGCGATCAGACACCAGCTATCTACAACCAGAGAGATATCTGGCTGCATTTAATGCACTGCTAAAATGCACACGCTCAATCAATAAACAATTATTTCTCTCCCTCTCTCTCTCTCTCTCTCTCTCTCTCTCTCTCTCTCTCTCTCTGTTGTGTATATAAGCTGATGTTCTTTTACCCTCTACAAACACATGATATGTTTGTTTTTACAACAAACCAGTTTCCTATCAGATGGGAGACAGACAGGCAGACAGAGAGAAAGACTGACGGGCAGGCAGAGGCAGGCAGGCAAGCAGGCAGACAAACAGACCTTATTAACAGGGCCTTGGAACTTAACTAAAGTACACTAAAATCAAACCTCTTGCCCTCAGTCAAAAGCCACTTCTCAGAAGAAACAACCATTTTAATAACAGCTCTTTCAAAGTGGTCTATCACATTAACATCCCCTCCCAGAGCTGTGAATTTATTTACTTAGCATGTGTGACAACCTGAAGAGCTTTCCTATCAAAACAAAATTAGCCTAGTGCATCAATGGAATTCAGTGGCTTGTATTCATGGATGCCAAAGGAAGTCAAGCTTCCCCAAAACACATACCAAGAAAAAACGAAAAACCTCTAAAATAATGAATCTTTCGTCTCTCTGTGTTTTCATAATTATCCTTACATTCGCAAGAGGCTGAATGTATCTCAACGGAGAAAGCATCCAAGTGAGCTAAGCAGCGCCCCTCTGTCTCTATATGTGTAGCCCATCTATCTGATGCTGTCTGGTCAAAAATAATATAACATTGTTGCCACCCATATCATTGAATGCAAGGATTTGGCCTCCCTATAATATAAATAATATTCAATCAACGTTGAGCTAAACTGAGTGAGCTCAACTGTGAATGGTCCTGGCGCACCAAAAACAAGTGTCAAGGGAAGCCAGTTTGGATTTGGCTTCACACCAATCACATCACATCAAAAGCCAAACGTCATTGACAGAAAAAACGTGAATTGTTGCATCTCGTTGTGTTGTTGTCCTCCAGTGGCTTGCTCTCTAGCAAAAATTTGCCTTTTCCTAAATTTGCCACGGATGGAGATAGGGATTTGGACTTGTAGGTACTTAATTCTCCGTATTGGCCAATGATTATAAAGGCGATTCGGATTCAACCATAAAATCATGCATTGTGCCCCTACATTGTGGCCCTGGCCTGAGAGGATGGAAGTTCATTATGTAGCTAGATGTAGTAGGCTAATGTTAACTAGCTGGCTTATCGTTGCCCATTAAAGGAAGTTAGGCTAGCGAACAAGCATTTTAGCCAGGTAGCCTAGGACAACCAAAACTTAAAAGCGTGCACTGTATGATAGAGTAATAGACCGTTTTGTCAACATGAAAGAGAGAAGGATGGCATTGGGTGAGTCAACATGTTTTTTCAACTTGCTCAAACGCACGCACACACAGAGAAATCAGAAACATGGACAGCCACATCATATTAACTGACGTTGATTGGACTAAGTTGTTTTTGGTGTCTTTCAGTTGTCACTGTATTAGACTAAGCATGGGTGATTTGATGATGTTGACATTTTGAAGTTGAAATGGTGCTGGAATAGTGGAGGCAGCTCCTGTTTCCTTTGCGACCTGCGGTAACTCTCTGTGGTTCTAAATCAATAGCTGTTTAGTAGTCCGAAAATGTCGTAAACATTAACGTGCTTGACCATGCTGTAGGTCATGTAACTGTTTGTTACATGCAATATGTTTTGTGGACTTCACCGGTTTTGTGATGAAACAAAGGTGTGGTAGAATTTACTCTGCCACTGTGTCTATTTGTTGTCTCAGGGTCTAAGGCCTATATCAGGGTCTGAGGCATTTACAGGTTATAGAGCAAACAACTCAATTATCACAACAAATAGATTGTAATATGGGTTTTTTCCCTGGCGTGGCTTCCCCCGTGCATTCACCCACGCACCGCTACTGATGAAATTTGATATAATGTATGTCAAAAGCACACACTCACTTCAAATATCCTATAATTTGTCGTTTTACAATGTAAATGGAGTGTATTTTTTCCAAGATACTTCAACGGTCAAGCTTTGTAGACAACAGGTGTAGACCAACAGTGAAATGCTTACCTACGGTTCCTTTTCCAACAATGCAGAGTTAAAGATACATGTTCTATTTCAAGATGGAAGGAATATACTACGGTGTCCTGCGAGGATATTACCAGCACCACCACCCACATGATGAACACAATGTTCTTTTGGATGGATGTAATTTAGCCATTCCAAATGCAAAACACACACACAACAAGCAGGCAATATCCTGTGAAGGTGCTTTCATTTCGAGGCGATTTCATTTGTCAAGATTTGAACAGAAATATAATTACCTTGATAGCATCGTCTTCTTGCATCTACTCATGATGCAAAGCCTGCCTTTAATATATCTACTGAGTGAGATCTTCTCCCCGGGGTGTTAAAATGTGCTTGTGCGTGTGAGTGTGCGTGCAAGGGCGTGCACGTGGATGTGTGCGTGCAGCTTGAGTGTTACTGAGGAAGATACAGCGTGACTGTTGCATGCGTTTGATGCTCATCATGCCCGTCTGCTGATATGTTGTTACGATCTTGGCTTTTAACCTGGAATGGGTTCGCTGATGTGAGGTGGATGCGGGTAGCGGTTGGCATAATGATGAGGGCACAAGTTGGTTTTGGCATTCTGACTTTAGTTCTGGAGTTTCCTGTGCTCCTGGTCTGTTTGTCTGTCCACAAGACAGCGTGCTGGCATTTGTCCACGGTGAAGTCAAGAGGAAAATTCTTTCAACCCTCTGTTCAATCCAGTTGTATTTAGGAAAGGACAGGTGGACATCCTGGAATATAAATGGAGAGATGAAGAGACTGACTGGCAGACGAAGCGCAGGAGGGAGACGTATGTGCGCGGGTCAGCTGTTTGTTCACCCGCACCTGCCCAAAATTGCTAATAACCAATTCGCAAACGCCTGACTATATGTGATGAAGTGAAAATCTCAGGCCTGCACCCAACCCTAACCCGCAAATATCGAAATGCGCTGTAGGCTACAGTCAGAGCTGGCTGAACAATTTTTTGACAGGGGGTGCAGGATTTTTTGTTGTTGCCTAATTTAGATATGTTTCTGCTTATAATTTTTGACATTTTGGTAGGCTATTTGTTATTCAACTTGTCTATAATTATATACATACAGCTTCTCTTCTGTCGTTGTACTGTATGTTGCCATAGAAGACTATTTTATAAACCTGTGCTCACCAGAATAATGTGATGAATGATTGAATGAATGCTTCAATCTAATTGACATCATTAAAGTTCTCTCTGTCATCTGCTTCTTTCACAGAGCAAAGACATTTAGGGACCGGGGAGAAAATGCAATAACTCAACAAAGTGTGCAAAATCAGTTTGACCGGTTGTAAGGAAATAAAACGCTGTGAAAACATGTTTCTGATAGGATTTCAGTTCGGCTTGGATGCATATTTAATGTGGTTGAAATACTAACTGCTCATTCACATTCTCTCAAGATGCTGAAAGAGAGAAATCATTTCTTCACACCTGTTCCCGAGGCAAAATGTACATTTGGTGTATCATTTTACTGCAAGAAGTGCTTAATTCTGCAGGAGTTAATATTAAGACTATGTGAGAGGTTATAGACCTACAGTCAGTTTCCATTTGTACGGTATGCGTAACTGGCTGTAAGGGAGTCAGGAGAGGAGAGCAGAATTTGGATAGCCAACGGAGCCGTTTATTTCGGGGAACAAAACACACGGCACTAAGAACACTAAACACAATACGGGTTTACATAACCCAGCGCAAACCAGTCTAACGTGCACATACACGACAAGGGGGGGAACAGAGGGTTAAATACACGTCAAATAATGAGGGAATGTAAACCAGGTGTGTGGGAAAACAAGACAAAACAAATGGAAAAATGAAAGGTGGATCGGCGATGGCTAGAAGGCCGGTGACGTCGACCGCCGAACGCCGCCCGAACAAGGAGAGGAACCGACTTAGGCTACAGTTATCTTGATGTGCCATAGGCCTATTTGAAGTCCCAGTCTTGTGACTGTTGAATTCATATAGCGCCTCACACATAACGTAGCTGGCAATGCTATCCTCCTCTTTTACCACTTCACCAAATCTTTCCAAAACATTACTTTTCTGGGCCTCACTTCTATTTATTTTCAACTCTCCATTTCACAGCTTTTGTTTTATTGAATTAAACGACATTGTCCTTTTTGCCTCAGTGGATCAAACGTTTTCTGTCGATGTGTGTGTAGACTATTTGGCGCGTGTAAAGTTAGGCCCTAAAGCTTAGGCTTACGTAACAATTATGAAAGAAATCCTCCGTGTAGCCTATAGATATGAATTACACAATAAGGATACATTTATGGATTTATTTATGCATTGTTTTGTCTTTATTCAACAAGACCGCCACCCATCCGCCCTTCATCCACACAATATTTCATGACCCTAAACCCGCCCTCCCTGCGGATATAACCATGGGGACTGTGCTTTATGAGTCAACCCACACATCACTAACGTATGATCAAAAGTCTATTTGGAGATTCGCAAGTGTGTCTGTCTCTGACTGTCTCTGTGTGTGTGTGTGTGTGTGTGTGTGTGTGTGTGTGTGTGTGTGTGTGTGTGTGTGTGTGTGTGTGTGTGTGTGTGTGTGAGTGTGTAGACTAATCCATGCCAGCCAAGAGGACAGCATCAGTCATGGCTGGGGGAATTTCCATGTGTTAAGTATCCTGTTACCGGGCAGATTTACCTAGAACTGTACAAATCATACCTGGTATTGACTGCATAAACATAAACTCCCTTTGTTCTCTAACGCCAGTGCTTATACAGGGAAGTTCTCTCCCCAGTATTTACAACACATGTCAAGATAGGCATCACAGGCATCATAGATTTTCATGGACATGAGAGCCCATCTTGAAATAATGTACACGATGTATACAAGCCTTACAATTCAGTACTCTGGTTTAAACCCGCAGCCATTCCATGGGACCTTCCAATGAATGTAACGATGAGAGGAATGTTGGGTGCGTCCCAAATGTCACCCTATTCCTTATATAGTGCACTGCCGTTGAACAGAGCCCAATGGGAACTGGTCAGAAGATGTGCACTATATAGGGAGTAGGACGCCATTTTAGACAGACCCTTGTATTTTTCATCTGTGCTTACGTTACACATTATAAGGTATTATGTAGCATATGCTGTAAGAATGTAAAATGCAGCATGGTCAACAGTATATTAGTAATTGAGCAATATACTGACATTTTTATAGGAGAGACCATAAAAGGCCCAGTTACTCAAGAAGCATAATAAACTTCATATGCTTAGATTTTTCTATATTCTTTGTAATAGGGAACAGGCTTCGAGGTTCCCTCTTAGTTTTTACGATGGCGAGTGCCACTGGCACTGACATACAGTATCAATCTAATGCATCTATGTGCTCTTTGACTACATGGACAAGCACGCATGGGCGCACAGCAGGCACACACACACACACACACACACACACACACACACACACACACACACACACACACACACACACACACACACACACACACACACAGGCTAGCCCAGTTCCCACTTTCCCCCCGGCTTTCCCGTTCACCCCTACGGCTCTGTCTCCACCAATCCCATCCTCACCCACCCCATCCCAGTCGCTCTCCGCTTCCTGCCAAGTGTATGTCAGGGCCTAGAGAGGCCCAGCGTAGCTATGAGTTACAGCTAGCCAGCCTCCAGACCCATCCATCAGCCCTTCATTAAAACCCAAATCACTTTTTTCACTCACAGTCTCCTCTCTCTCTCCTTCTCGCCGGCCCAACAAATGCCACGTCTCACAATGTTTCCGCCCGCACAATTCATTAGACAGAAGCCTGTTGTTAAGAGAGTGCTCCTGTCTGTCTGTAGCCCTGCTCAGATTTGAATAAGCCTTTTATTAATGGTAGATTTAGCTTCCCTAGGAGGGGAGGGGCTCATTAGAAGGGCTGCGTTTCCTATTGTGGATGAAGAAGAGCAAGGCAGACAGTGGGTATAGGCAATTAGGCATACACCTGAAGGAAGAGACAGAGGGAGAGGATGGCAGAGATAGAGGAAGGGAGAGAAGGCAGAAAAAGAGGACCAAGAGAGGAGAGGAGGCAGAGAAGGACTGAGGACCAAGAGAGGAGAGGAGGCAGAGAAAGGAAGAGAGAAAGGTAGAGAGAGAAGGAGAGAGACACGGGTTGCCGGCGCTGTCTGTTGAATTAAGCTCTTTAATGGCCTTTTCCTGTTCCTTTGTGTTGCCGCTATCTGGCTAGCCGGGTTTTTCACAAAGTACAATGGGACACAAAGAGACGCGGCCACCGCTCTTGCCGGCTCTGTCTTGTAAGTCATTTCAATCGCCTCAGATTGGAGCTGAGGCGGCACAACTGGAATGTTCAACGGAGCCCTGGCCCCATTCTCCGCTGTGGGAAATTATGTCTCCATTGTGGCTCAAAGGCAGACAGTAGCTTAAAATGAACACGGCACAATGTAAAGGCCAATACCTCAGCTAAATTGCCCAATATACCCTTGTGTGTTACACAACACTCTCTCTGTTAGTCTACTCTTAAAACTATTCTTCCAAAAGACTCCCATGTCATTTATTTCTCGATTAAAGCGGCGTAAGCTGTAATTGTCTTAGCGCTGGAGTGACTCTGTAGCCGTATGATTGCTGTAAACGAATGGGACTGCCTTTATGCCGTCGATAAGCTCGATAAGCCCGTATGGTATTGATTTCTGGAACAATGCACGGTAGCTCACAGCCAATTGCTTTTCTAGTGCGGTTGTTACTATATACAATCCTACTTGCAGACTGCTTGGGTTGTCATTAGGTCAATCGAGTGAATAGTGTTTATTCAGGCACTGTATTTATGGGCACTATGGATTTATATAATGCAGGTTTATATTGCTTTTTGGTTAAAGGTCAAGGAGGACTAACAGTCACAGTGTTTCAGGCTTTTAATTCAAGTGTTCTTAACTCATACTCTGCCTCAGACCCACCCTTCGCCAATTCTGAAACATTTCCCATCAGTTTTGCCCAGTTCATCACTGCACTGAGTAGTTATTTTCTTATTGGCTACAGAGACCTTTTTATTTCTCCAGTTGGCTTCACTCACTCCATGAAATATGACATATGAGCTTTTCCTCTGGTAAGTGTAATGTGTACCACAGGGACAGCAGCAGGAATGTAGTAGTCACGTGTTGACTTGTGAGAGGAGTAGTAGGCAGGCAGGGTCACTGTTATTCTTTCTTTGAGTTTGACTTACAGTACCAGTCAAACGTTTGGGACACACCTACTCATTCAAGGGTTTTTCTTACATTTGCACTATTTTCTACTTTGTAGAATAACAGTGAAGACATCAAAACTATGAAATAACACATATGAAGTCATGTGGAAACCTAAGAAGGGTTAAACATATATTTGAGATTCTTCATAGTAGCCACCATTTGCATTGATGACAGCTTTGAACACTCTTGGCAATCTATCCACCAGCTTCATGAGGAATGCTTTTCCAACAGTCTTGAAGGAGTTCCCACATATGCTGAGCACTTGTTGACTGCTTTTCCTTCACTCTGCGGTCCGACTCATCCCAAACCATCTCAATTGGGTTGAGGTCAGGTGATTGTGGAGGCCAGGTCATCTGATGCAGCACTCCATCACTCTCCTTAGTAAAACATCCCTTACACAGCCTGGAGGTGTGTTTTGGGTCATTGTCCTGTTGAAAAACAAATGATAGTCCCACTAAGCACAAACTAGATGGGATGGTTACTACTCCATATGTGTTATTTCATAGTTTCTACAATGTAGAAAATAGTAACAATAAAGAAAAACCCTTGAATGATCAGGTGTGTCCAAACTTTTGACTGGTACTGTAGTTAATAAACACCCCCCCCCCCCCCCCCAATAGACACAAACACACACAAGGGAACACACACACACACACACACACACACACACACACACACACACTGTTCACACACTATACACACACACACACACACACACACACACACACACACACACACACACACACACACACACACACACACACACATCCTCAGGAGAAGTCATTGAGAAGCAGTATATGAGGCAGTGGGTTTTCTCTTCCTGTGTTGGTTCAGCACCCGTGTCAACAGGCCTCTTTTCAAAGCTGTGCTAACACACACACACACACACACACACACACACACACACACACACACACACACACACACACACGCACACGCACACGCACACACACACACAGTCGTGACATGCGTCTGACAATGAGTTACTATCGATCTGTCACTGCTCCAGACTAAAAAAACAGATCGGTGATCAGAACAAAGGTTCATCCGACCAATGAGTCTCCTCCATGGCGCTGTCGTCGGGCAGGATGGTGTGACTAGGAATAGGCCAGGAGGAATGAACAGAGATGGACTCAACAAAATGTAAATGGAAGAAGATGATAGCAGAGGGACAGGAGAGCCAGAAGAGGAGAAGACAAGAGAAGAGAGCTGAAGAGAGCTGAAGAGGAGGTGAAAGGTGGCTGGGCTGTAATTTGTTTCGGATCTGTTCCTCATCTCTGTGTCTGGGTCAGGCTGTGGGTCAGTGTTTCTGGGCCAGGCACCCAGAGGAGAGAGCAGTTCACCTCTTGCCTATACTGCTGAGCCTACTGAGTCTACCGTCTGGTTCCAGTCCAAACACATCTACTACCTAAGCCGGTTGCTCCACCATACACTTCTATGTGTGTGTGTGTGCGTGTGTGTGTCTGCTCCTCCGTCCCCTACTGCGTGTGTATGCCCTACCATCCGCTCGTGTTTGTGTGCCCGGTCCTCCCTGCCCGCCTCCCGTCGTTTACTAACATGAAATGCCAGTTGGATGCTAGCTACCGTCACCATGACACCATCACTCCCGCTAGAATGGTCCCCTTTGTTTGTTTGAAATCCACACTCTGGCAACAGCTTCAGTTCCCTCTCTTTTCCCCTTCATTGTAGCAGGTGACAGATCCAGTACACGGGGAGGTGTTCAACTGGATACAGGGTAGAAAAACATTTTGCAACTGAACAGGAAAACACACGTTTCGTATTAGACATGTTCCACTTGTCCCTCCTTGTTTCGTTCCATTTTCTTCTGTTCAGTGTCAAAGGAACACAAGCCAGTGCTCAATTGGGAGAGAGTTAAACAGTGAAGTTCCCTCGCTTAGCATATTTCGGATTAGCATATTTGTCTTCTGATAAGCCCCGTATTGGTAGGCGGGATATTTTGCAAGGATTCATGGTTTATGAGTGAGTCAGTGGAAATGGCCTTATTTGTGGCTTCCTACAGATTGTCCGTGTGCACTTGGAGTTCAAATGATGGGAGAGAGAAAAAAAGAGAGAGAAAAGAGAGCGAGAGAATGAAAAGGTGACTGGTGCTAGCTCATCACGGTCAGGTTGACTTGATGAGGTCATAGGTCCTATAGCTCCGTGACACTGTTCACTCAGGACCCATTCAATCTGGTGGTTCAGGGTCGAGGGCCAGATCGTTGTTTCAGTGGATTTTCCAGTTTTATTTCTTGTATGCGTTCTCTAGCCTTCAAAGATTTTATTTGATATTATTGAAGTAAGAATAGTGTTTGATTCAATTCTCTGGATTCTTGATTTGATGTGTTCCAATTTTCCTGCATTCTTGATTAGATGTAAATACATTTTCTTGATTCCAAGTCTGGATTTTCCCATTATCTATGCTGCTTTCTCTCTGATCTGTAATTCAACACACAGACACACACAGACACAGACACAGACACAGACACACACAGACACACACAGACACACACACACACACACACACACACACACACACACACACACACACACACACACACACACACACACACACACACACACACACACACACACACACACACACACACGACTTAGCTGATCAGTGTAGCCATCAGCCCCCAGTAGTGCTTGACGTCTAGCCCAGAAAACAGACCCAAATGCCACGGCTGTCAACTGAGACTGCCTGTAACAAGCTGAGCAGAGCTGAGCAGCTTTCTCCAAGGCCCCTGCGGCCCACAGAGCTGTAGTCAAGCCAAGGCTAACCGTATGCACTCAGGCAATATCCACAGGCACCCGTGTCGGCGGGAAGTGGTAGCCTGTAGGACCCAGCTGCTAAAACCCAGTCACAGCCATTTATTCAGAATTTTTTTTAATCCCTCCATTTTGTATCATTGCTGATGTTGTTTAGCAGTCACCAGAGTGCCCATTGTTTTCCATGGGGTGAGGAGAAACTGAGGCTTGATAGTGGATCTAAAGATGAGCTGAGGAGCCGTTCGTTTCTGATTCCCTGTGTGAAACACCACACGGTCAGCCTCTCCCAGTCAAAGGTGTGCCTGCGAGGGGAACTAGAGGAAACTAGAGGCTTTGAGGTATGGTTCCCTCCATTACAGCAGGGCCTGATGCTGGTGGCTACCTGGTGTGATGTGTGCTACCTGAGTCAAAATGTGACACCATGCCCCCTGTGTTACAACACCAACATGGCAAAAGCTGCTGAGCTGCCTTGTTAAACATCCACTACCGTTGATCTGCTCACTCTAAGCTGTTTCTCTTCACTCCTGAGAGGCATTCAGTGTATAGCCACACACACACACACACACACACACAATTATACTCAGGCGCAAGCATACACACACATGAATAATGCAGATGCCCCCCCACACACACAAATACACACACACTCCAGACACACACACGTTTATTTGTCATGTGCACAGGATAGAGAAGTCCAAGAGGATACCTAGTCAGTTGTACAACTGAATGCATTCAACTGAAATGTGTCTTCCGCATTTAACCCAGACCCTCTGAATCAGAGAGGTGCGGGGGGCTGCCTTCATCGACGTCTACGTCATCGGCGCCCGAGGAGCAGTTGTTGTTGTTGGGAGTTAACTGCCTTGCTCAACAGGAGTAAAACAGTAAAGTGAACTTGCGAGCTCTTTCCCAACAGTGCAGGAAAACAAGTAATAATACAGAGTGCCTTTAGGAAGTATTCAGACCATTTCACTTATTCCACATTTTGTTGTGTTATAGCCTGAATTCAAAAGGGATTACATTCATTTTTGTCTCTCACCCATCTACACACAATACCCCATAAAGTAAAGACACGTTTTTAGAAATGTATTGAAAATGAAATACTGAAATATGTAATTCACATAAGTATTCACACCCCTGACTCAATACTTTGTAGAAGCAACTTTGGCAGCAATTACAGCTGTCAGTCTTTCTGGGTATGTCTCTAAGAGATTTACAGACTTGGTTTTTGCAACATTTGCCCATTATTCTTTTCAAAATTCTTCAAGCTCTGTCAATTAGTTGTTGATCATTGCTAGACAGCCATTTTCAGGTCTTAACATAGATTGTCAAGTAGATTTAAGTCAAAACTGTAACTCAGCCACTCAACTGTAACACTCACAGTCTTCTTGGTAAGCAACTCCAGTGTAGATTTGGCCTTGTGTTTTAGGTATTGTCCGGCTGAAAGGTGAACTCATCTCCCAGTGTCTGGTGGAAAGCAGACTGAACCAGATTTTCCTCTAAGAATTTGCCTGTGCTTAGATCCATTACATTTATTTTTTATCCTGAAAAACTCCCCAGTCCATAACAATGACAAGTATACCCATAACATGATGCAGCCACCACTTTGCTTGAAAATATCAAGAGTATACTCAGTAATGTGTTGTATTGGATTTGCCCCAAACATAACACTTTGTATTCAGGGCTAAAAGTAAATTACTTTGACACATTTTATGCAGTATTACTTCAGTGCCTTGCAAACAGGATGCATGTTTTGGAATATTTGTATTCTGTACAGTCTTCCTTATTTTCACTCTGTCAATTAGGTTAGTATTGTGGAGTAACTACAATGTTGTTGATTCGTCCTCAGTTTTATCCTATCAAAGCCATTAAACTCACCATTGGCCTCATGGTGAAATCCCAGAACAATTTCCTACCTCTCCGGCAACTGAGTTAGGAAGGACGCCTGTATCTTTGTAGTGACTGAGTGTATTGATACACCATCCAAAGTGTCATTAATAACTTCACCATGCTCAAAGGGATATTCAAAGGGATAAGCTTTTTTTTATTTGTACCCCTCTACCAATAGGTGGCCTTCTTTGCAAGGCTTTGGAAAACCTCCCTGGTCTTTGTGGTTGAATCTGTGTTTGAAATTCACTGCTCGACTGATAATTGTATGTGTGGGGTAGAGAGATGTGGTAGTCATTTACAAATCATATTAAATGCTATTATTGAACACAGAGTGAGTCCATGCAACTTATTATGTAACTTCTGAAGCACATTTTTACTCCTGAACATATTTAGGCTTGCCAGAACAAAGGGGTTGTACACTTATTGACATTTCAGCTTTTCATTTTAAATTAATTGTAAAGCAAATCTGAAAACATACAGTGGCAAGAAAAATTATGTGAACCCTTTGGAATTACCTGGATTTCTGCTTAAATTTGACATTACATTTGGTCTGATCTTCATCTAAGTCACAACAATAGACAAACACAGTGTGCTTAAACTAATAACACACAAATTACTGTATTTTTCTTGTCTATGTTGAATACATAATTTAAACAGTCAGTGTAAGTTGGAAAAATTATGTGAACTCCTAGGCTAATGACTTCTCCAAAAGCTAATTGGAGTCAGGAGTCAGCTAACCTTGAGTCGAAACAATGAGACGAGTTTTGAGATTTTGTTTAGAGCTGCCCTGCCCCATTAAAAACACTCACAAAATTTGAGTTTGCTATTCACAAGAAGTGTTGCCTGATGTGAACCATGCCTCGAACGAAAGAGATCTCAGAAGACCTAAGATTAAGAATGGTTGCCTTGCATAAAGCTGAAAAGGATTACAAATGTATCTCTAAAAGTCAGTCCACGGTAAGACAAATTGTCTATAAATGGAAAAATTTCAGCACTGTTGCTACTCTCCCTAGGAGTGGCCGTCCTGCAAAGATGACTGCAAGAGCACAGCGCAGAATGCTCAATGAGGTTAAGAAGAATCCTAGAGTGTCAGCTAAAGACTTACAGAAATCTCTGGAAGACGCTAACATGTCTGTTGACAAGTCTACAATACGTAACACACTGAACAGAATGTTATTCATGGGAAGACTGTCACGACTCGAGCCAAAGTCGATCCCTCCCCTTGTTCGGGCGGCGTTCGGCGGTCGACGTCACTGGTCTTCTAGCCATCGCCGCTCCACCTTTCATTTTCCATTTGTTTTGTCTTGTTTTCCCGCACACCTGGTTTACATCCCCTCATTACTCTATGTGTATATTATCCTCTGTTCCCCCCATGTCTGTGTGTGGTATTGTTCGTTGGTTACGTGTGTGACGCTACAGGCTGGTTGTGCGCGGGTGTTGTTGTACCCGTGGTTCTGTATTTTGTACCATTTTGTGTATTTGTGTGCTATCGCTTTTTCCCTTGGGCCGGAGTGTTGAGACGCAGTTTGCGTCCGGCTGTTTTTCCTCTGCCTGAATAAAGTGTTGCTATTCACTCGTTTCTGCTCTCCTGCACCTGACTTTCTTCGACCAGTTGTGCCCACTGTGACAAAGACACCATGGAAAAAGTCACTGCTGTCCCCAAAAAAACATTGATGCACATCTGAAGTTCGCTAAAGAGCACCTGGATGTTCCACAGCGCTACTGGCAAAATATTCTGTGGACAAATTAAACAAAAGTTTTGTTGTTTGGAAGGAACACACCACACTATGTGTGGAGAAAAAAAGGCACAGCACACCAACATCAAAACCTCATCCCAACTGTAAACTATGGTGGAGGGAGCATCATGGTTTGGGGCTGCTTTGCTGCCTCAGGGCCTGGACAGCTTGCTATAATCGCCGGAAATTTTTTTCCCAAGTTTATCAAGACATTTTGCAGGAGATTGTAAGGCCATCTGTCCGCCAACTGAAGCTCAACAGAAGTTAGGTGATGCAACAGGACAACAACCCAAAACACAGAAGTAAATCAACAACAGAATGGCTTCAACAGAAGAAAATATGCCTTCTGGAGTAGCCCAGTCAGAGTCCTGACCTCAACCCGATTGAGACGCAGTGGTATGACCTCAAGAGAGCGGTTCACACCAGACATCCCAAGAATATTGTAGAACTGAAACAGTTTTGTAAAGAGGAATGGTCTAAAATTCCCCCTGACTGTTTTGCAGGTCTGATCCGCAACTACAGAAAACGTTTGGTTGAGGTCATTGCTGCCAAAGGAGGGTCAACCTGTTATTAAAACCAAGGGTTCACATACTTTTTCCAACCTGCACTGTGAATGTTTCCACAGTGTGTTCAATAAAGACATGAACAATTATAATTGTTTGTGTGTTATTCGTTTAAGCAGACTGTGTTTGTCTATTGTTGTGACTGTTGTGAGATACAATTTTATGACCAATTCATGCCGAAATCCAGGTAATTCTAAAGGGTTCACATACCTTTTCTTCCCACTGTAATTCCACTGTGACATTACGGGGTATTGTTTGTAGGGACAAAAAAACACTACATTTAATCCATTTCAAATTCAGGCTGTAACACAACAGTGACTGGTAGCAGGATAAATATAATAATCAATATAATCATCAATATAATCAACATAGCAGCAGTGTAAGTGGTTGAGTGTTTATGTGTGTGAGTGTGAGTGTATGTGTGTGGCGTAAGTAGTGAGTGTGGGAGTGTGGGTGTATGTGTGAGCGTGATTGTAAAAGTGTCATAGAAGGTGTGTGTGTCTGAGCAGGTGGAGACCTGTGGATGAGCATAGAGTCAATGCAGGTAGCTCTTGGCAGTAGTTCAACAGTCTTATGGCCTGGGGGGGTAGAAGCTGTCTGTTGGTCCTGTTGGTCCGAGACCCGATGCTCTGGTACCGCCTGCCAAACAGGGGCAGAGAGAACAGTCCATGTCTCGGGTGACTGGAGTCTTTGGCAATTTTTCGTACCTGTCGCTGCTATTATAGCAGGCAGGTAGTACTGTTGACTGTTGAATAACTTCTCCAGAGATTGCTGTAAGCTCCTTGGTGTGTATAAGAGAGCTCTGGTGATTTTGTGCCGGTGTCTGAGTGAGCGTCTACCCTCAGGAGACCATTAGCAGACTGTGAGTGGGTGTGTGAGAGAGAAAGTGTGTGTGTGTGTGAGAGAGTTTGTGTGTGCGTGCATGCTTGTGTGTGTGTGCGTGCTTGCATGTGTCTCTGTGTGTGAGAGAGTTTGTGCGTGCTTGTGTGTGTGAGAGAGTTTGTGTGTGCGTGCATGCTTGTGTGTGCGTGCTTGCATGTGTCTCTGTGTGTGAGAGAGTTTGTGCGTGCGTGCTTGTGTGTGTGCGTACGTGCATGTGTCTCTGTGTGAGTGTGTTTCTCCCAGCTTGTATGTTGAGCAAATATATCACAAGGTGCTTCATATCCGTATCAGGTACCATTTGTAATGTAAACTGCAGGTGGAACACATCCTAGATACTCCTTGTTCCCCTGGGGACTAGTTAGCCCACATCCCAGGACAGCTGGCTAGATAGAACCATGTTTAGACGTTACACAAACACAGATAAGAGATTGCTTCTTCTTCTTCTTAAGCACCTATTCTCTTTGTCTTATCTCTATTTCTCCCCGTCTCATCCTGTCTTTCTCTCTTTCTCTGCCTCTCTTTCGCTCTTATTCCCTTGCTTCTCTAGACTGGATCTACTCGATACTGTATTTATCTCTCTCTCTCCCGTTCTCTCTCTTCCTCCTTCCTCTCTCCTTCCTCGCTCTCCACTCTGTTTGCGGTGCAGCATGTCCTGGTATGTTTCTGTGATGTTGTTGATGGGTCTCTGGTTGCTGCAGTCCTCTGGGGCTGAGACCCTGTAGCATTGAGATGTGTGTTGTGGTAAGGAGAGAGGGCCCTGGGGGTGATGCTCACTGAGCCCTGTGTGTGTGTGTGTGTGTGTGTGTGTGTGTGTGTGTGTGTGTGTGTGTGTGTGTGTGTGTGTGTGTGTGTGTGTGTGTGTGTGTGTGTGTGTGTGTGTGTGTGTGTGTGTGTGTGTGTGTGTGTGTGTGTGTGTGTGTGTGTGTGTGCGTGGACTGGAGCTAACAAGCTCCCTGAGGTAGAGTGTGACATAGAGACATGCACACACATTGCTAATGGTTAGGATATACAGGGTTTATAGTACTTTCTGTGGTCTGTCTCTCATTCACACTGGCCTAGCCACACCGTCTCGGTGGTACACAGAGCGCTAGGTCTGGGAATACACGACACAGGCCTACAGCAATTACCTGTATGTCACTTTGTTGGCCAAGGGAGGGTAAAGCTAAATTGAATCCACTGAGTGCGTTGTGACTGTCTGAAGCCATCTCAGAGAAGAACCGCGTTCTACCGAGTGACACGCTCACACCTACATATTCCTGTTAAATTGTCTAAGCCACACACTCAATTTGGGCTTAGCGCCTCACGGGCCCCACAAGCCATGGCGATAATTCTACTTTGATTGAAATGCAGTCTTCGCTGACGTTCAAGGTTATTGGAGGTCGTCCGTTTACTGCCTGAACAGAAATGGAAAGGAGAGTGAGGACCAGAAGGCCAGACACCCTAGGCCTTGTTCTCAGCCAGTGGGAAATATTAAAAGAGTCTCAAGTCAATTTTGTGTTGCATCCAAACACTGTTAACAACACGGTTTAATTACATTGAATACACTACACAGGAGGCTGCATGCCCCAATGGAACGTTTTATTGCGTGCTGTGGTACATTGGTTGTCTTCTGTATTCTTGAGGGGAACGAGCTTTGACAGTAGGAATATGTACTTAGTTTTTGTAATCTGCCTGCGGATCAGTTTTATGGATTAGTTTCTGCTCTCTATCCTCTTTAAATTACTCTTGCTCTCCTTTTCACTTTCTCTCTCTCTCTCTCTCTCTCTCTCTCTGTTAGTTCTCTCTCCCCCTCTCTTTTTTCCCCCTCTTCTCTCTCCCTGTTAATGCCACCCAATGTTTTAAGTCAGACTCAGAAGCTCTGCCAATGGATATGGCAGAATGAACAGCTGTGGACTGTGAAATCTGCAGATAGCTCAGTTTGTGGTTACTCTCTGGGCCATAGCTCTGTTGTTTGTGTGTAGAGTGAGTGTCTGCTTGGAAAGGTTAGCTCAAGTGAAAAATAAGATGGGAGTCTCTCTCTCTCTCTCTCTCGTGATAGTTATCTGTGTTTGGCAGTGTCACTGTGTGACAGGGACGGGCAGTTAGATGCATCTATCTCTTAACCCTCTGACCTTCAGTGTTTATATACACTGAACAAAAATATAAATGCATCACGTAAAGTGTTGGTGCCATGTTTCATGAGCTGAAATAAAAGATCCCAGAATTGTTCCATATGCACAGGTGTGGCATATCAAGAAGCTGATTAAACAGCATGATCATTACACATTTGCACCTTGTGCTGGGGACAATAAAAAGCCACTCGAAAATGTGCAGTTTTGTCACGCAACACAATGCCACAGATGTCTCATGTTTTGAGGGAACGTGCAATTAGCGACTGACTGCAGGAATGTTAACCAGAGCTGTTTCCAGATCATTGAATGTTACATGTTCTACCATTAGTCGCCTCCAATGTCATTGTATAGAATTTGGCAGTACGTCCAACCGGCCTCACAACGGCAGACCATGTGTAACCATGCCAGTCCAGGACCTCCACATCTGCCTTCTTCACCTGCGGGATCGTCTGAGACCAGCCACCCAGACAGCTGATTAAACTGAGGAGTCTTTCTGTCTGTAATAAAGCCCTTTTGTAGGGAAAAAATAATTCTGATTTGATGGGCTTGGCTCCCCAGGCGGTGGACCTGGCTCCCAAGTGGGTGGGCCTATGCCCTCCCAGGACCACCCATGGCTGCGCCCCTGTTCAGTCCAGTGAAATCCATAGATTAGGGCCTAATGAATTGATTTAAATTGACTGATTTCCTTATATGAACTGTAACTCAGTAAAATCATTTACATTTTTGCTTGTTGTGTTTATATCTATGGATTTCACTTGACTGGGAATACAGATATGCATCTGTTGGTCACAGATAGATACCTTAAAAAAGGTGGCGTGGATCAGAAAACCAGTCAGTATCTAGTGTGACCACCATTTGCCTCATGCAGCGAGACACATCTTCTTCACATAGAGTTGATCAGGCTGTTGATTGTGGCCTGTGGAATGTTGTCCCACTCCTCTGCAATGGCTGTGCGATGTTTCTGTCATTTGAGAGTACACGTCAATCCAGAGCATCCCAAACATGTTCAATGGGTGACATGTCTGGTGAGTATGCAGGCCATGGAAGAACTGGGATATTTTCAGCTTTCAGGATCCTTGCAACATGGGTCTGTGTATTATCATGCTGAAACACGAGGTGATGCCAGGGGGATGAATGTCACGATAATGGGCCTCATGATCTTGTCACAGTATCTCTGTGCATTCAAACTGCTATTGATAAAATGCAATTAATTGTGTTCGTTGTCCGTAGCTTATGCCTGCCCATACCATAACCCCACCACCATGGGGCACTCTGTTCACCACTTTGACATCAGCAAATCGCTCGCCCACACAACGCCATACACGTGGTCTGTGGTTGTGAGGCCGGTTGGACGTACTGCCAAATTCTCTAAAACGACGTTGGAGGCGATTTATGGTAGAAAGAAATGAACATTAAATTCTCTGGCAACAGCTCTGGTGTACAATTGCACACTCCCTCAAAACTTGAGACATCTGTGGCATTGTGTTGTGTGACAAAACTGCACATTTTAGAGTTGCCTTTTATTGTCACCGGCACAAGGTGCACCTGTGTAATGATCATGCTGTTTAAACAGTTTTTCCTATGCTACACCTGTCAGGTGGATGGATCATCTTGCAAAGGAGAAATGCTCACTAACAGGGATTTAAACAAATCTGTACACAACATTTTAGAAAAATAAGCTTTTTGTGCGAATGAAAATGTTTGGCGATCTTTTATTTCAGCTCATAAAACATGGGACCAACACTTTACATGTTGCGTTTATAGTTTTGTTCATTGTATATAAAACCCAGCCAAGCGAAGCACAGTGTGTCATCTGAGATACACACACATAACACAGTCCCCCCTCCCTTTCACTTTCTTTCTCTCTTTCACATACTTTATACTCACATCGACAGACATGCTCTGTTTCTCTCTCACTCCACTATGCAGCATGTAATCCTGAAATTCACACACACACACACACACACACACACACACACACACACACACACACACACACACACACACACACACACACACACACACACACACACACACACACACACACACACACACACACACACACACTTCCATTACTAATGATGATCGTCATTGTTTCAATCAGAGGCCTGCAGTGAGAGGAGAGGTAATTGAGATGACATCAACGTGTTTACTCAGCACTATTTCCTGCTCTGGTCGTAACAAAGACACTGTAACTCACCCAGGATAACCCATCAAGCATGGTTCACTGCCCCCAACAGCCTTACGCAATGGGCTCTTGGATTAGTGTGTGCGTATGCGTATGTGTGTTTGTCAGTTAGAGCAGAACCTGCTGTGTAGTTGCCGTGATGAGAGGGGCAAACTGAGGTTAACCACTCTAGTTCCATTGTCATGTTCTCCCTGCCAGCTCTCCAAAATCAACATGAGGTTGGACTTTCACAGTCATGCTTATTCTCTACATATGTGACCCATCACCTTGATTCGGTCTTATGTTGCAAAATTTGAAATTGTGTTTATTTCTACGTTAAATAAAAGTAGAGACTCAGAGCTACACAATGGTATATCATGCACTGCAATTAGGGAATAATGGGAAAGTAATTCTGCTTTGAAAGTTAATGAACTTGTGACCCCACTTTTGTGAAAATGGTCCTTGAATGTTTTAGTGTGCCTATTGGAGAGCTCTTCTTTGTCTACACCCATTGAGCATTGTTCACACCCACTTAAGCCTTAGCCACACCCATCTCTTTAAGGATTCACATGTGAGGCCATGTGCTAAGCAGAGCAAGTAAGGTAGTGTAGTGTAGTGTAGTAAACCAAAAAATGCACTATCTAGTCCTTGGCCTTTATCTTAATCTGACTGTGTTGCAGGTCATGTTGTTCTTCATATTACCATCTCATCTCATAAACACACACTATATCAAATAATATCAAAGTTTATTGGTCACATGCACAGGATACAGAAGGTATAAACAGTACAGTAAAATGGTTACTTGCATAGTGGAGTCTTTTGTTTAGACATGTAGCTAGCTAGCTAAAAAATGAACCATAATCCCAACCCATACTACTAGCAATATAAACTGATTTTCATAGCTAGCCACCGTGCATGAATCTGCAGGTAGCTAAAGCTTACCAGCTAGGTTCAATGTTAGCTAGCTAACATTAGGCTATAACAAGCAATACAGATGGTTTTCTGAGATACTAATAATATTACTACACAAATCCTACACATAACATTAGCTAGCAAGTCAGCCAGCTAACGTTAGCTAGCTAGCTAACAGTGCATTTTAACTTACAATGGAAATGACTTTCTGACAAAATTTGAAATGTATAATATCTGAATATTTTGCTAGACTCTTACCCGTATACATGGATAAACGCTTCTCCCTCTGTCATGGATGCCATGGTTGCCCTTAGTTTGAAGATGTAATCCGGAGACAGGTGTTTTATACAGCAGCGTTCTATTTTCGACTCCCTCCGCATTTTCAATGATACTCTGCTTCCACCGGGCATTCAACTGACTTCAAAATTCGGTCAACTTCGTCCATGACAACAGCACTGTTGATCGCCGTTTCTTCCAAATCACTGTCATCAAAAGACTACAATGTCTGGTTCAATGAAAATGTTTTAACCTAAATCAGGGATTCATTTTCAGAGTCAGAGAGAGTCAGCATGGCATGATTTTCCTTCAGAAAGTACTCCATCATAACCTTTTCTCACTGATCTTTGTCAATAGCACCTATTAAATTCAGGTCAGCAATGTTGAGAGAAGTACAGTGGTTCCTCCTTTAAAGTTGCGTCATACTGCAATGTGGGGATCTCATGAGTGGTAATAACTACAGTACATGTATATAGAACTTGCATCCTTGGCACAATAAAGTTATTATATTCTACTCAACCCATAGGTTTCATTAATGCCATTCAGACTTGAAGTCGATCACAACTATGATAGCTGAGGTTCATAGATAGGTTCTGAACTAATATTCATACCAAAGGTTTTAGGGTTCATACACAAATCGGCTACATACTGTAGCTAGCTACACATCCATAGGCATACAGTTAATTTGATCCTCCACTACACAATAAGCAAATAAATAGTTAGCTAGCTATGTTACTTCAGCTGCATTGCATGGCAAATATAAGCAAGGCAAGTTTACACAATTGTACATTCAATTTGCAGTAAATGCTTTAGCGAGATAGATTCTTTACATCCACTGTTTCACAAGACGACAGCCTGGTTTGCTGGTTTTCTCAGGAGTCCCTAAAACATTAACCTCTATGGGCTACCCCTGGTACACCCAATCAACAACAGGTGAAATATCAAGAGCGCCAAATTTGAAAACAATTAAATGTCATAATTCAAATTTCTCAAACATACAACTATCTTACACCCTTTGAAAGATAAACATCTCCTTAATCTAACCACGTTGTCCAATTTCAAAAAGGCTTTACGGCAAAAGCATAAAGTTAGATTATGTTAGGAGAGTACATTGACAATAGCTGTGTGTAATGTTTTGTCAATTCAAAGACAGGCGTCAACAAAAGCAGAAAACCAGCTAAAATGATGCACTAACCTTTGACAATCTCCATCAGATGACACTCCTAGGACATTATGTTAGACAATGCATGCATTTTTTGTTCTATCAAGTTCATATTTATATCCAAAAACAGCGTTTTACTATGGCGTTGATGTTGAGGAAATCGTTTCCCTCCAATAACCGCCAGTCAAGCAGCATAACAAATTAAATAATTAGTATTCGAAAACATTGGTAAAATATTATATTGTCATTCAAAGAATTATAGATTTACATCTCTTGAACGCAACCGGATTGCCAGATTTAAAAATAACCTTACTGGGAAATCACACTTTGCAATAATCTGAGCACTGCGCCCAGAAAAATACGCTTTGCGATACAGACTAACCGCCATGTTGGAGAGATCTAAAATCGAAAATACTATGTAAATAATCCATTACCTTTGATTCTCTTCATCAGATGTTACTTCCAGGAATCCCAGGTCCATAACAAATGTAGTTTTGTTCGAAAAAGCTCATAATTTATGTCCAAAAAGCTCCGTGTTGTTAGCACATGATCTATGCCAGCCGGACTTCTCGTCATGAACGAGGGGAAAAAAAATATTTACGTTCGTTCAAACATGTCAAACGTTGTATAGCATAAATCATTAGTGCCTTTTTTAACCAGAACATGAATAATATTCAAGGCGGACGTTTGCATTCTCTTTTAAAACGTTTTGGAACGAGAGTACCCAACATGAACTCGCGCGTCAGAGTCTAATCGGCCACCACCGTTCCAAGGCTCTTGTTCGTTCAGTTCTCACAGTATAAGACTCAAAACACTTTCTAAAGACTGGTGACATCTAGTGGAAGCCATAGGAAGTGCTCAACAATGAATAAGCCCCTGTGTGTTTCAATGGCATAGGCTTAAAGGTAATTCAACACATCAGGTATCCACTTCCTGTCAGAATTTGTCTCAGGGTTTTGACTGCCATATGAGTTCTGTTATACTTACAGACACCATTCAAACAGTTTTAGAAAATTCAGAGTGTTTTCTATCCAAACATGAACAATAATATGCATATTCTAGCTTCTGAGTTGGTGTAGGAGGCAGTTAAAAATGGGCACATATTCTTTTCAAAATTCTCAATACTGCCCCCTAGCCCCAACAGGTTAAACAACACGAATTACAATTTCATACTCATGTCATAACGCTAGCTAGCTGGCTAATGTTAGCTAGTCAGCTAACTTGCTAAATAGCAATTTTCGTAAATGAACTCTATGACAAAAAAAATATGCACAATCGTTTTTCTCTACATTAACTAACATATTCCTCTCAATTGTAAATTTTTAGCTTGACTCGTTATGACGTTATAATTACTTACATTTGCTTCCACTGTAATGTTTTGTCAGTCATATTTGCTGAATAAAGTCAACAGGGACGGGTGGATCACGTCAAATTCGTCATTGGAACCACTCGATATGATTGGTCATATAAAAACCCAAATGAATAATGAGTGCTATAACTCCCCCTTGTGGTGGTCTGGAGTAATGACGAGGTGATGCTGGGTACCTCTAAGTCCTGCGGTGTAAGCTCACAACTTTTAAAGGAGGAACCACCTATGCAACACTTTTGCAGTTCTCCATGATATAATCATGCTACATTGCAGACCAATCCGAACTCATCTCTCGGCATGCCCAGCCCACCATTATCTCAGCCAATCATGGCTAGCGGGAAGGTTCCTCCCTTTTTCTGTGGCTAAACTAACTAGGCTCGTAATTTAACAATTGTATTCGTATTTACAGATGGCATACAAGTTTGGCATACAAGTTTTGTAAATCACATGAAAGTTCAAATGTTCCAGAAGGTATTTCTGCCTATAAATGCATTTTGATAAAAAAAAATTATGTTTACGTTCAAATGCCTCTCCTGTGAAATAGTTGCGTGCAACACACGCCGAGCTTCCTGAAATGGGTCACATATTTGAAACTGGCGGCATTTTTCAAAAGACATTCTAATGCAATGAAGTAATGTAGCAATGTGATACAGTACCTTCAGGACCCCACGGCTCATGTCAAATGGATGGAATTAGATGGAATATTGATTGTGTGTATTCCTGTTGTTCTTGTTGTACAGTTTCCATTATGTGGTGCTGTTTTCTACAAAACCTGCTCTTTTACATACGATTACTGTACTTGAAAAAGAAAGGGAGAAGAGGGAGGACAGGGAAAAGAGTAGTGAAACAGGGATTGATGTTGGGCGGGAAGGGAGGAAAGCGATGGGAGGAGAGAGGGAAAGAGAGAGAGGAAATATACAAAATTGAAAGAGCATAGGGAGAGAAGAGAGTGAGAGAGGAGAGTTAGTGAGAGAGATTGGCAGAAGGTGTGTGGGGTCTGGGAAGGAAGCCAAATACTTGAGAGCCTTGTGGTGTAAAACAGTGAACCATAGCCCATATAATCTCATAGTCTCACTCATAAGGAGTGTTTGTGCTGTGTCCAGTCTGGATGTTGATAGTAATTACATCGTTCTACTACAGTAAATGACCAGGTACTGTAATAGACAGGCTTGCTGAGGTCATATTACTCTAAATGAGTGTTCTTATATTTTAGGGAGTAGTAAGGCGACCATTAACTCTATCTGGATAATAGCTTAATTGCTGTTGTTTGGCCAAGCATACAATGCATTCGGAAAGTATTCAGACCCCTTGACTTTTTCCACATTTTGTTACGTTACAGCATTATTCTAAAACGGATTAAATAGTTTTTTTTCTCCCTTACCAATCTACACACAATACCCCATAATGACAAAGCAAAAACAGGTTTTTAGACATGTTTGCTAATGTCTTAGTGTTTAATGTTTCTTTGTCGTTATAGGGTATTGTGGGTAAATTGATGAGGGAAAATAATGATTTAATCAATTTTAGAATAAGGCTGTAACGTAACAAAATGTGGAAATTGGGAATACTTTCAGAAGGCACTGTAAGTGTAGAGAGATTCGCTTTTCAGGGTAGTTGGGTGAGAGGTGTTGAGATATTTGAACAGACGGACAAAATTGAAATGTCTATCTCTGTTTTTCTCTCTCTCTCTCCCTCTCTCTATTTATCTCTCGTCCTTGCTCACTGTCTAGTTCTAGTCTCTCTCTTTTCTTTCTCTCACATAGTCTGAAACGTTTATTCTTGTATTGATTTTCTTGATCTGATTTAGTTGTGAGGTATTCGCTGAGTCAGACTTGAATCCATAGAATTCTACTGTACCACAAAAAAAAGAATGTAATCAATTTTAGAATAAGCCTGTAACATAACAAAATGTAGATGAAGTCAATAGGTCTGAATACTTTCCGAATGCACTCTATATATTCAGATCCCTTGACTTTTTCCACATTTTGGTAGGTTACAGCCTTATTCTAAAATGTATTAAATTTGTTTTCATCTTCATCAATCTGCACACAATACCCCATAATGACAAAGCAAAAACAGGTTTTTAGACATTTTTGCTAATTTATTCAAAATAAGAAACTGAAATATGACATTTACTTAAGTATTCAGACCATTTACCACTGTACTTCTTTGAACCACCTTTGGCAGCGATTATAGAATTGAGTCTTTTTGGGTGCTGAAGCGTGTAGTTCGTACAAATCGTTTGTACTCGGTTGCAACACTCACTACCGAGTTCCAAACTGCCTCTGGAAGCAACGTCAGCACAAGAACACAATAACTTTTCGTCGGGAGCTTCATGAAATGTGTTTCCATGGCCGAGCAGCTGCACACAAGCCTAAGATGACCATGCGCAATGCCATTGGACTCTGAAGCAGTGGAAACCTGTTCTCTGGAGTGATGAATCACGCTTCACCATCTGGCAGTTAGACAGATGAATCTGGGTTTCTGGCAGTGCGACGGATTAATCTGGGTTTGGCGGATGCCATGAGAATGCTACCAGCCCCAATGCATAGCGCCAACTGTAAAGTTTGGTGGAGGAGGAATAATGGTCTGGGATTGTTTTTCATGGTTTGGGCTGGATCCCTTAGCTCCAGTAAAGTAAAATCTTAATGCTACAGCATCAATGATATTCTGGACGATTCTGTGTTTCCAACTTTGTGGCAACAGTTTGGGGAAGGCACTTTTCTCTTTCAGCATGACAGTGCCCCCGTGCACAAAGCGAAATGTTATATACGCAACAAAAAGCTTATTTCTTAAAAATGTTGTGCACAAATGTGTTTACATCCTTGTTAGTAACCTGACAGGTGTGGCAGTTCCCAGAAATGTTCCATAAGCAAAAAAAGCTTGTTTCTCTCAAATGTTGTGGACAAATTTGTTCACATCCCTGTTAATGAGCATTTCTCCTTTGCCAAGATAATCAATCATCCACCTGACAGGTGTCATATTAAGAAGCTAATTAAACAGCATGATCATTACACAGCTGCACCTTGTGCTGGGGACAATAAAACAATATTAATTTCTGTACCATAAGCCGCCTTCAATGTTGTTTTAGAGAATTTGGCAGTATGTCTAAATGGCCTCACAACCGCAGACCATGTGTAACAACGCCAGCCCAGGACCTCCACATCCATCTTCTTCACCTGCAGGATGGTCTGAGAAAAGTGACCCGGACAGCTGATGAAACTGTGGGGTTGCACAATCCGAAACTGTCTCAGGGACGCTCATCTGCGTGCTTGTCGTCCTCACCAGGGTTTTGACCTGACTGCTGTTGAATCCCGCTTTCAACTGTACTGTGCAGTTGGCAGACATCATGTATGGCGCTGTGTGGGCGAGCGGTTTGCTGATGTTAACAATGTGAACAGAGTGCACCATAGTGGCGGTGGGGTTATGGTATGGGCAGGCATAAGCTACGAACAACGAAAACAATTGCATTTTATCGATTGCAATTTGAATGCACAGAGATACCGTGATGAGATCCTGAGGCCCATTGTTGTGCCATTCATCCGCTTCCATCAACTCATGTTTCAGCAGGATAATGCACGGCCCCATATTGCAAGGATTTGTACACAATTTCTGGAAGCTGAAAATGTCCCAGTTTTTCCATGGCCTGCATACTCACCTGACATGTCACCCATTGAACATTTTTGGGATGCTCAGGATTGACGTGTACGACAGCGTGTTCCAGTTCCTGACAATATCCAGCAACTTCACACAGCCATTGAAGAGAAGTGGGACAACATTCCACAGGCCAAAATCAAAAGCCTTTTCAACTCTATCCGAAGGAGATGTGTTGCCCTGCATGAGGCGAATGGTCACATCAGATACTGACTGGTTTTCTGATCCAGACCCCTTCCTTTTTGTTAAGGTATCTGTGACCAACAGATGCATATCTGTATTCCCAGTCACGGGAAATCCATAGATTAGGGCCTAATGAATTTATTTCAATTGTCTGATTATATGAACTGTAACTCAGTATAATCTTTGAAATTGTTGCATGTTGCTTTTATAGTTTTGTTATGTTCTGTATATGCATGCAACATGCTGATGGATGGACTATTTCTTTAGGTCTCTCCATGTCTCCGTGTCCTGATTAAGAAATGGTATACTCGTGATACTTGGTCTGCTTGTACAGTAACTTGCAATGGTCTGTTGAAGTTGTGTGTGTGTGTGTGTGTGTGTGTGTGTGTGTGTGTCTCGTGTGTATAACTCAGTCTGAAACATCGTTGAGCAGTGTTTATACATCCAGAGGGGACAGTGTTGCTGAAATGCTGTGTTTTGATTGGTCCCTGAGAGAACACATTAAATGATAGCCCGCTTATGGGATCTTGAAATTCCCTCAGTGGCGTTCCTATTCATGCTTGGCAAACTCGGAATACCCTTTCGGAATACCCATCCAGGGGAATATCATCTTTCCTCAGCTGTGAAAGAGAGATTGATATGAAGTTTGAACAGTTTTGTCTGTACATAGAACAATATATTTTCACTAGATTGTGTTCATGTGGTTTACCCTGCGTAGTACAATTTTCAATTTCACTTTTATCAAACTGAACAGCAGATTGATACAGTGGATAAGATGCCTTCCTTTCTCTTATGACTCCAAAGGCCATTGAGTTGATCTAACTAGTAGCCCTCACGTCGGAGGATCACAGTTAGGCATTGTAATGCCATTGGTGGCATGGTATCAAATACCTTTAAGATTTTTCAACGCTACAGTAAACACGCGGGCCTCTTTTATAAACATCAAAAGATTGGTCACCGATATGCTGTGGTATCTAGCTAGCTATCGATGACTAACAAAACAATCTCCCTTTGTTTGAATGGATCGTGTGTGTGTGTGTGTGTGTGTGTGTGTGTGTGTGTGTGTGTGTGTGTGTGTGTGTGTGTGTGTGTGTGTGTGTGTGTGTGTGTGTGTGTGTGTGTGTTCATGTGTGTTTTTGTGTGTGTCTAACTTATTGTCTATTGGACATATCCTCTTTTCAGTCAGGCAATCTTATGAGAGTAAATAAGGACAACCCCTTATCTCCTCTTCATTTCAGTCTCTATGTGCATCCATCCAATCAATGCCCTCTTCTCATAAAGATGGAATCAATGTGGCTGTAATTTCACCTCCATTGATTGGTGGATTCTTTCCCTTCAGATGAGTCACTCTGCCCTCGCTGACACCTATTGGTCTATCACAGCGTTCTCCTCTCAGAGAGAGACAGAAAACTATTACCATTAAAATGAAGTTATCTTCCATGTTAAGTCTAGATTGTACACAATTGAATACACACCAGTATACGCAAGCAATGATCTACACAATAAACACACAACACACACACACAAATAGTATAGACTCCGAGATGGGGGTCTGCCCTGCTCTACTCCTATGGGGCTGAAAGTGAGTGTGTGTTTCTGGATGGAATGGTCATTGCTTTCTCTAAAGGTCAGGTAGATAGCTGGAGAATGAATGCTACTAATTATGGCCTTGAAAACCAGACTGAGGCTGGAGGTCCACAGACAGTGTGATTAAAGAAAGTGTGTGTGTGTGTGTAAGAGAGAGGGTGTGTGTGTGTTAGAGTGTGTAAGAGAGAGGGTGTGTGTGTTAGTGTGTGTTAGAGAGGGGGTGTGTGTGTTAGTGTGTGTGTGTGTTTACGTGTAAGTAAGGGAGATAGATGCCAATGGGGTATAGACTGCCTGTCGCAAGCAGACGACGACTGGTCTAATTGGAAGCCACATTTCTTTTCTAATAAGTGCCGGAGCACAGGGTCGCTGGAGAGCCTGTCTAAGGATCGGAGACCCTCAACTGTGTGTGTGTGTGTGTGGTGTGTGTGTGTGTGTGTGTGTGTGTGTGTGTGTGTGTGTGTGTGTGTGTGTGACAGCAGGGTGGAAGGGAGTATGGAAGACAGCAGGAAGAAGGGAAGGAGGGTAGGATGGGGGAAGGAGAGGCATAGCAGAGGACAGGAGAGGGGGATGACGTGAGGAGGAAGTGGGGGTGTTTGTGATGAATTAAAGATGGCACTCTCCGGCAGCAGTGTTTCTAAAGATCACTCTTTCGGAAATGTTAATGAATGCAAATGATGTGCCATAATTTCTTCTGACCAGAGAGGAAGAGGGGGAAGGAGAGAGAGAAGGGGATGGAGAGAGAGAGAGAGAGAGAGAAAGGAGGAAGGGGTGGGGGCAGAGAACGGGGACAAGAGAGAGGGAGAGATAAATGAGGAAAGGAGTGAAATTCAGAGACAGCGAGAAAGAGAGATAGACAGAGCTGGAGAGATACACAGCTGCGAGGGGGTATGTTGAGTGGTGCTGCACCGGCTGTAGAGAAGCTGATTGACCATTAGAATATGCATGAGTATCTGTCACTAGACTGTCTACTCTTGTGTAGCTACTAGCTTGTTACCTGTGTCTGGTCTATAGGCTAGATCTGTGGGGGCTGTCTTGTTCTGTGTTCTCCTGTTTTGTCCTGGCCTACAACAATTTTGTCATGAGGGACATAGAGACGTTTCTCCCGCTGGCCAGGTTTTGAATAGAGAGATTACCACAGCATAGTATCGTTTGTTCAGTGACGTCGCCAGTGTAAGTAGGGATTTGGACAAGAGTATGAAACAGGTATTTGAGTAGTTGCCTTTCTAATTCAGACTCAGGGCGGCTAGTCTCCCTAACAGAGGTCTGAACACATGGGTGCCAAGCACTGTGTGATTCACCTGCTCCTCTCCTCTAAAGAGCCCGCTGTGTTTCTCCCTCTTTCCTATCTTGCCCCTCTTTCACACCCCCAAGATTTCCCTAGCTCTCCGTGGTGTGATATTGTCCCCCTCCTTTCGTTTACCCTTCTCCTCCAAAATCCCTCCTTCCCTCCCCCTCTCCCTGCTGTGGTGAGTCAGTCTCTCCTTTCACACGGAAGAAAATGTATCTTCACTTAGACTCGACGATGTGTGACTGCGTCTCCCTGTACAGGGTGATAAGTGTGTGTGTGTGCGCGGGTGTGTGTGCGCGCGGGTGTGTGAGAGGTTATTCATTTAGCCGTGTCTCCTAGCTCAGTGGTGCGAGACGCGTATCCCTTCACTTCCTCTCTGTCACCTCACGTCTCAAGATGATTTTCTGTTCAGATTTCAATTTATATCGATGAACCACCCTGTCATAACTGTCTATTGAGAAATGACATGAATGGCAATCTGCAATATACTCCCAGCTGACGTTGATGGATAAGGTTGGTGAAAATGGGCATGATAGACGTTAAAATGGAAGCAATAGACAGAGCGAGATGTAAATTGACTTTACTTTCGACCTACTGTGGTGACTCACGTTGTTATCACTGCCTCTTATTCTCTTTGTCCAGAAGCAATGTTCCAACAGAATCTCCTCATGTTCCACCACTATACCCCCATGATCCCGAATCAGCTCAGTGTTCACACGTAGCCACCAGGGCTCGGCTCAACTGATCCTGAAACACGATGTTGGTTTGGAATCCAATAAGCGCCTGCAAGAGCCGGGACTCTACTGTAACAACATTTCGACCAATCACATTCTCCGGTTTTAATTTCCCAGAGTGCTGTCTGTGAGTGAATGGCTTCCCCATTGGCGGCCATACGGCAAAGATAGACAGGGAGCCTCCGCTCCATTTGTTCAGCAAAAATCTCCCCCCTTTTTATTTCCAATCCTTAGCATTGACATTTGATTAATATGTATTAAACAACAGTTTTCATTCCTCTTTTCCTCCTCAATTTGTTTTCAAACCCCATTTAATAGGCCAGGCTCAGCGGCACACCGACGAGGCTTCGTCATTATTGAACTCATTTCTATCCTGCTGAGTTCTCCCTCTTCTCTCGCTCATTCCGCTCCTCTCCCCCCCACCCACTTTCTTTTTCTCTCCGAAACGTATCTTGATCAGCACTATTGTGCATTCTTCAGACAGTAGTAATCACATGAAGAAGGTGACCTAATGTTGGATCAGATTATCATATTGACTCACAAAGTGCTCTTATCCTACAGTTGACCAGAAAGGGGGGTTGAGAAGGAGGGGTGGCGGGATGGGGATTCAAATATGGATTGAGGGGGGGGAGGCGTGGTGTGGTTGGGGGCCCTCTGAGAATTCGTGGCCGTATTGACAGAGGAAGACTGAGCAGCCAAAAACCGCCGCACCACATGTCATATCGACCCCCTCTGCATACAGGCATCACCACAAAGGGAGAAAATTACACTGACGGCCCCTCACTCCTGGCCCCTCACTCTGTCACATATGGGTGACAATTAACCAGACAACCCTCCTCAACCTGTATCTGAACACTGAACAACACAGTGGCGTTTGTTTTTTTCCTCCTTTGTCTCTTCTGTGTCTTGTATTGGCTTTCCTTATAGGCTACCTACATTATGTGTATAAATGGGATCCTGCAGCTCCTATTGGCAACGGGTAATCATCCGTGTCCACTGTAATGCATCATGCGAGCACGTGCTGACGTGTAATTGTGTGAAGAGGGCTGGAGGTATCGATCGCAGATGCAGGAGCCTCATCAATGTTGAATGCAGTCGCAGTCCTCCTCCCTTTCTTTGCTCTCTACCTCCCTCTCTACCTCCCTCTCTATACCTCTCTCCTCCCTCAAAAGTATGTGGACAGCTCTTCAAATGAGTGGATTCGGCTATTTCAGCCAGACCCGTCGTTGACAGGTGTATAAAATCGAGCACACAGCCATGCAATCTCCATAGACAAACATTGGCAGTAGAATGGCCTTACTGATGAGTTCAGTGACTTTTAACGTGGCACCGACATAGGATGCCACATTTCCAACAAGTCAGTTCATCAAATGTGTGCCCTACTAGAGCTTCCCCGGTCAACTGTAAGTGCTGTTATTGTGAAGTGGAAACATCTACGAGTAACAAGGGCTCAGCCATGAAGCGGTAGGCCACACAAGCTCACAGGACGGGACCGCCTGGTGCTGAAGCATGTAACATGTAAAAATAGTCTGTCTTCGGTTGTAACACTCACTATCAAGCAACGTCAGCACAAGCACTGTTCGTCGGGAGTTTCGTGAAATGGGTTTCCATGGCCGAGCAGCCGCACACAAGCCTAAGATCACCATGCACGATGCCAAGCATCGCCTGGAGTGGTGTAAAGCTCGCCGTCATTGGAATCTGGAGCAGTGGAAATGCATTCTCTGGAGTGATGAATCATTCTTCACCATCTGGCAGTCCAACGGATTAATCTGGGTTTGGCGGATGCCTGGAGAAAACTACCTGTCTTAATGCATAGCGCAAACTGTAAAGTTTGGTGGAGGAGCTGTTTTTCTTGGTTTGGGTTAGGCCCCTTAGTTCCAGTGATGGGAAATCTTAACGCTACAGCATACAATGACAATTTATACGATTCTGTGCTTCCAACTTTGTGGCAACAGTTTGGGGAAGGCCCTTGATAGTTTCACCATGACAATGCCCCCGTGCACAAAGGGAGTTCCATACAGAAATGGTTTGTTCGAGATCGGTGTGGAAGAACTTAACTGGCCTGCACAGAGCCCTGACCTCAACCCCATCGAACACCTTTTGGATGAATTGGAACGCCGACTGCGAGCCAGGCCTAATCACCCAACATCATTGGCCGACCTCACTAATGCTCTTGTGGCTGAATGGAAGCAAGTCCCCGCAGCAATGTTCCAACATCTAGTGAAAAGCCTTCCCAGAAGAGTGAAGTGGAGGCTCGTTATAGCAGCAAACAATTACACCAACGATCAACGATAAGCATATTGTCCATATTCTACAGATAGGATTCAATTTCATCTCTCTCCCCTGTACACAACCTAAAAGGCCCAGTTATACTGAGCAGTGATGGGCACTGGGCTGGACTACAGTAAACCAACTGATTCACTTTAATTGGTGTGGTGGGTGGCTGTAACGAACGATACACACATTGAACAATGGACCAGCCATTCCTGAATCATTCTATTATAACAAATCCTCTCTGATCCATTCCATTCAATGTGGCCTTCTGGCCTTGCTGCCAGCTTATAGCTATAATGACTTTATACATTAAAGCCTATACTTTTCGATTGTTCTTGCAATGGATTGATAAGGATTCGCATACTTTACAAATACAATACACTGAACAACCCAAAACACTAACGTAGCTGTATCAGTTCGTTCCAGACGGAATTGCTTAGGAACCTGCTTTTTTCAATGTATCTCCCTTACACAGGTAACGCTGATGAGGCAAAATGTAAAATACAGGGAAACACTATCTAGCATACCCTCCAAAATGGAGGACAAGAAAAGTGTCCTATTTTCTTCCACTGAGTGATTCTGGGTGCTAAGGGATGAATGGATAGCAGGGAGGCATGGTTAGATGTGGTCAGGTCTAATTGCCGGGTGATTTTGCACTGGAAGAAAGGGGGACAAATTGTTTTATGGGGCTTTTATAGCATTAAAACAATTAGCCTAGTGTGAAAGGACCTGGGCCAGGGACAGGGCTGGCACTGGCAGGGAATGGGGAGGTATCGCCGGATATCTTAGCCTTTAGGATATCCCAACAGCTTGGTAACAGCAATGTGGAAACAATTATGATTAAATATATGTCAATCCACTCACCTCATACTGTAGTATATGAGTGGTCATGACGTAAGTAAAAGAAGTGGAGTCTGGGATGCCATGTTAGAGAATTGGGACATAGGTCTCGCTACATTGGGACGGTTAGCAAGCAAGTGTGCATTGTAGCACTTTCATGCGACATTGAACATTTCCATTCGATATTCTCCATTATTAGATCACCTTTGTCAAACCACAGAGGGATGAGCAGTGGACAGGTGCCTGAGCTGTGGCATAAGGAGGGCCCACTCTCTCTCCTCACCCCATGGGACCTCAGTCCAGCCCATCTTCTAATGTCCTTGTACCGTCCCTCATTCACTCATCTGTCACACTGAGACTCTGCTAATGGGGGCTAGCCACATGACACGATGGGTCCCCCCTGGGGCCTTCGACCTCTCCCCCTGCCCTACCTCCCTCCGTTTCAAATCCTCAGTCTCCCCTCCTCACTCATTTATCTTTCCTTCCTCTCCCATCCCTGCCTTTCCCTGCTTCACTACCCCCTCTACTCCCAACCCCTCCCTCCCTCTTCAAAAGGAAGGGAAAATGGCTTTTCCAATCCCCTTGGGGTTTGACTAAAGCCTCAGTGATTTCCCCTGAGCAAGCCCATGGATGCAGGCCCCATGACAGAGCCTGGTGGCTGGTGCGTAAAGCTCCATCAGTCTTGACAGACAGACAGACAGGCAGACAGACAGACAGACAAAACAAGCAGACAGTGGTGACAGACCAAAGCTTTATCTGAGGGGAAATTGAAATTGCCTGATGGAAACCCAGTGTGAACAAGGCTGTCAGCGCAAAGGAACATGGGAGATTGGTGTGTGTGTGTGTACGTGTGCGTGCACTACAGTAGTACCACAGCAGAAGCCTTTAGCTGAATCACCACCAGGGCTAATTGGTTTGGTCCTCTTTGGACAGTTTCTGTCAGGGAAGAGGAGATTGGTACTGAAACCACACCCTCTACTGTCTTCTGCTCACCCATAAATTAACTGCACTATGCTATTCTCACCATTTCTCACCAACAGGATTTCACAATCAGTTAGGAGACGTGACATAAAATAAGGTTCAGACTAAAGAATCGTATTAGGATTTGTTGAGGTCAGTAAAATAAGTCTGATCAGTTTAAGTGTGTGTTTCCATCCCTAGATCAACCCCGAAATCACATCTTCCCGAAATCACATCTTCCCGAAATCACATCTTCCCGATATCACATCTTCCTGTAATCACATCCTCCCGAAATCACATATTCCCGAAATCACATCTTCCCGAAATCACATTTTCCTGAAATCACATCTTCCCGAAATCACATCTTCCCGAAATCACATCTTCCTGAAATCACATC
This sequence comes from Salmo salar, assembly GCF_965601325.2. Taxonomy (NCBI): domain Eukaryota; kingdom Metazoa; phylum Chordata; class Actinopteri; order Salmoniformes; family Salmonidae; genus Salmo; species Salmo salar. Next base: position 19,149,968 of record NC_138304.1, read on the forward strand.
TTCCTGAAATCACATCTTCCTGAAATCACATCTTCCTGGTATATTCTCACCCCTTTCATTTCTTCAGACAACAAACACAATCGGGTCCTTGGCAGTTAGCACCAGATATACCAAGATGGCAAACTATTGTTTGGGTGACTTCCTACAAGACGCCTTCTCTTACCTGGAACAATATCAGCTTTTAGTGACACTGACGGTGTGCCAACGCTGCAGATATGAATCAACACGGGCTGACAAATGCCTCAGGACTGGTGCCAGGTCTATATGTCTGCGGGGTGTCAGGGAGAGTTAGGCTGAGAGAGAGGGGGAGAGGGGGAGGTAGAGAGTGAGGGGGAGGGGGATCCTTTAGGTGGAGATTATAAGAGTACATGGTCATTAAGGCCAGATGTGGGTGTAGCCAATTAATTTGTTTTGTAGTAATGCAAACTGATTTGACATAATGACACGTGGCGAGTAGGTGAATGGGAGTGTTTCTCTTCACCTTTTGGTTGTTCTATACCAGTGGTCACAAACCCTGGTCTTTGAGACCCACAGGGTTAGTGCACACTATTGTTCCAACACAGCAGTAAAGTACCACTGGGTGACCGGTGTTCCATACAGTATGTGCTGTGAACTATGGCCAGAGTGTGTTCTCTCTGGCCATGCTAGCAGGCTGTCAGTGCTCTGATGGTGCTCTGATGGCGTTTCTTAAGTAAACACGTGAGTGGAAATGGCCTGGCCGGCTGTGGAGAGCCCTCTACAGTGATGAGAGATATCACGCTGGGTAAACAATGGCACAAAGCGCAGCACTCAGCACACACACACACACACGCACACACACGCACACACACACGCACACGCACACACACGCACATACTGACAGAGACACACACACACACACACAGTGAGATAATGTTCAGCACTCTAGTGCTAGAATCTACTGGCCCTCAACATTCCACTCCAATAGAGCAATGCTACTCTTTGTTCTATTTCTCTCTTTTTCCAAACAGAAGAGAATTGGAAATTGAGGATAAGTCGAGCAGGTCCATTTACTTTCTGTCATCAGGCGTTCTTTTCTGGAACAGAACTCTGGTCATTTCCGCAGTAAAACTCATCAAAGTGCTCATTCATGGCTTAACTTCAACCATGGGACAGGAGTGAGAATGTATGAGAACATACTTTGTTTTATAACTGACTAACCTGGTTCTCTCTCTCTCTCTCCCGTGTAGAAACGTTGATGGACACACGGGTGGCTACGGCTGAGCTAGGCTGGACGGCCTACCCTGCATCTGGGGTGAGTAACATCCTTATAGGACTCCAGACAGCACCATGGAAAGTAGTTATGGGATTTTTCTGTACTGTCCATGGTTACCTTACCTTACCTTACCTTACCTTACCTTACCTTACCTTATCTTACCTTACCTTACCTTACCTTACCTTACCATGTTTATCATTTTCAATCTTCTCTGGTTCATTGTTTCCCAACCACTTTAGGTGTAAATGGTTAGCAAACCATTCTAGGAGGGCTAAATGGTTATGCCATATGATAATGCAAGTCAAGGAACTGTATAACCCCAGTACAAATACCCTTTGATCTGCCTCTGTCTCGGGAGACCAATGAGTCAATCAATGTCATCCCCAGCATGTACAGTACTGTCTTTCCCCAGACAGACAGACAGACAGACATGCCATAGAACTACAGCAGCGTAGTAGAGTAGTGTGATCACTATTGCAGTATTCTTTTTTATCCATCCCATCCCCGTTCATAATGACTTAATTACATAATGGGTCCACTTAAGCCAGTGAAAGCCAGCCCAAAGCACTTCAATAGAGGCTATAGGGGATAAGACAGTTATAATGCTACAGTAATGCTTCAGTGTAATGATACAGTTATCCAGGGAAAGAAGAGGGCTAAAGAGGAGCAAGGTCACTAGCACCGGCTGTCGGCTATACAGCCGGGTACATACACTTTTTCAGCCGGGTACTTTTTCCACTTAAATTAACTGAGCAATTTTTTTTTTTGAACAATTTGCCAAGTCAGAAAAAAGAAGTCAGCCCGAGCCCTCTCCCGCTATGCATCTTCTAGCGATCTATTGATAGGCTAGGTGCCTGTCAGTCACAGAACGATGACAGGGCTCCCGGTACCTGGGTGTGTTGTGTTATCATTTATGGTAACGGTGAGTCCAAATCAACTTAGCCTGTTGCTTTCTGGCACGTTCATTTATTTTATTTTGCGTGTTTCATAGGCAGCCACGAAATGCTGGCGCATAGGCTTACTGTGATTTGACTGACGAACAGCAAGCTTGACTCGTTTATTAAAGGTGTTGAACTGACTGAATAAAGTCAATCTCATATATCCTTACCATTCAGAAATCATACAACGTAGTTATATATCCATAGTATCGCATCGGGGAAGTAAACTAAAGTTCTCATTTGTGTTTTTGATATGAAGTCCATCAGGACATGCCAGACAGCAACTTTAAAGTGAGTGACTTGTTAGTGGCCTCCTGAATCGCAACGGTAAGAGAGCTGTTCATTTGGCTCCCTAATTTGCATACTGGTAGGGTTTTTGGTGATTATCTGCAGATAAATTATGAAAACCTTTGAGGAAGATGGTGAATCCGCCTCACTGCAGGAACAATAGGTAGACTAGTGGAGAGAGTGCCTCACTCTGGTCCAAAATGTGATAAAATAAAACGGATTGAATTGTTTTAAAAGCTAATGATTCTTGTATGGTATTATCGAAGAAGTTGATTTATGTCTAGTGATTGAATCAAAGTGTTGACAATGGAACTGCTTCTTTCTGTGTAGCAAAGCCCATGATTAACACCTGCTTTATTCTTGGCTCCCGAGTGGCTCAGCGGTCTAAGGCTCTGCATCTCAGTGCAAGAAGTGTCTCTACAGACCTGGTTTGATTCCAGGCTGTATCACAACCAGCTGTGATTGGGAGTCCCGTAGGGCGGCACACAATTGGCCCAGTGTCGTTAGGGCTTGGCCGGAGTAGGCCGTCATTGTAAATAAGAATTTGTTATTAACTGACTTAAAAAAAAATCTTCAATCATACCTTTATTGCAGATAGCTGAGATAATGCCTCTTAAAAGGAAGCTTAATGCCAGTGGAAGTCAGCAGACTCTTGCAGGATTATTTAAGAAGAAATCTGTGGGTCAATTGTTAAACAAGCATTTTTTTGATCATATGGCTTGGGGGATCCTGGCTGGCTACTTTTTCTATTTGGCTGGCTACTCCATGTGCTTGTGGAAAACACTGGATTGGGTCGGATTTAACAGATTTGGATTCTTGTGGGTTTCCGGCTACATCCTTTTTCTGCATGAACGGAAATGCCACACTTGTTCGTTTCCTTAGCGTACTAGTACCTCTCAGACCGTAGCACAGTGAATCATGCAGCAGCTATGTTGTGTAAAACAACCAGCAACTGTGTCTAATATGAACAGGCTCTTTGGCATTTTATGAAGCGTTTTACAGACACATCCAAGGAGTTTCACGCCACAAAGAGCACTACAGAGAAACATGGGACTTGCTTCAGGCTGACACACACACACACACACACACACACACACACACACACACACACATTCTGATAGCACGATGGATGGTAAGTGGCTAAATGCTGCTTTTGTCCTCCTGAATGAGCGAGTGGCCTGCTAAGAATAGGCCATGATGTAGTCCCGCAGCTGAGCTGAGGGCAGAGCTGGGCTGAGGGTGTGTGTGTGTCTTAGATGAAAGCTTGTGTGTGTCTTAGATGTGAGCTCTACGTGGTGTGGGGACTAACAGGATGTCTGATGGGTAATGTGGTTAATACTGCCTGGCATTGGTTGGGCCTTGGCCTAGCCCCCTCTCACCAACCATATTCCTCAGCATGCACACTAGACACAGGGGACGGAAAGGATTCAAAAGAAGAGATGTTTGTGTTAGTCTCATTCTGTTGTACAGTTTTACAATGGAGGCGGTCAGCATGCTCCATTCCCCATTTAATTTCATCATTTTATTATCAGAAAGAACTTGATGACAATTCTCCCAACAAATACTTAAAGCTACAATATGTAACTTTTGGGGAAACGTGACCAAATTCACAGAAATGTGAGTTATAGATCATTGAAAGCAAGTCAAAGAAGCGGTAGATCTGTTCTATTTACGATATTTCTATGCTTCCTGTTCTTAAGTTTCATTTTTGTATCTTTCACTTTCGGTTGAAAATAAACTCAGCAAAAAAAGAAACGTCCCTTTTTCAGGACCCTGTCTTTCAAAGATAATTTGTAAAAATCCATATAACTTCACAGATCTTCATTGTAAAGGGTTTAAACATGGTTGTTCAATGAACCATAAACAATTAATGAACATGCACCTGTGGAACAGTCCTTAAGACACTAATAGCTTACAGACGGTAGGCAATTAAGGTCACAGTTATGAAAACTTAGGACACTAAGGAGGCCTTTCTACTGACTCTGAAAAGAAAGATGCCCAGGGTCCCTGCTCATCTGCGTGAACTTGCCTTAGGCATGCTGCAAGGAAGCATGAGGACTGCAGATGTGGCCAGGGCAATAAATTGCAATGTCCGTACTGTGAGACGCCGAAGACAGCGCTACAGGGAAACAGGACGGACAGCAGATCATCCTCGAAGTGGCAGACCACGTGTAACAACACCTGCACAGGATCGGTACATCCGAACATCACACCTGCGGGATAGGTACAGGATGGCAACAAACATCTGCCGGAGTTACACCAGGAACGCACAATCCCTCCATTAGTTCTCAGACTGTCCGCAATAGGCTGAGAGAGGCTGGACTGAGGGCTTGTAGACCTGTTGTAAGGCAGGTCCTCACCAGACATCCCCGGCAACCACGTCGCCTATGGGCACAAACCATACCGGCGCTGGACCAGACAGGACTGGCAAAAAGTGTTCTTCACTGACAAGTCGCGGTTTTGTCTCACCAGGGGAGATGGTCGGATTCACGTTTATTGTCGAAGGAATGAGCGTTACACCGAGGCCTGTACTCTGGAGCGGGATTGATTTGGAAGTGGATAGTCCGTTATGGTCTGGGGCGGTGTGTCACAGCATCATTGGACTGAGCTTGTTGTCATTGCAGGCAATCTCAATGCTGTGCGTTACAGGGAAGACATCCTCCTCCCTCATGTGGTACCCTTCCTGCAGGCTCATCCTGAAATGACCCTCCAGCATGACAATGCCACCAGCCATACTGCTCGTTCTGTGCTTGATTTCCTGCAAGACAGGAATGTCAGTGGTCTCCCATGGCCAGCGAAGAGCCCGGATCTCAATCTCATTGAGCACGTCTGGGACCTGTTGGATCGGAGGGTGAGGGCTAGGGCCATTTCCCCCAGAAATGTTCGGGAACTTGCAAGTGCCTTGGTGGAAGAGTGGGGTAACATCTCACAGCAAGAACTGGCAAATCTGGTGCAGTCCATGAGGAGGAGATGCACTGCAGTACGTAATGCAGCTGGTGGCCACACCAGATACTGACTGTTACTTGTGATTTTGACCCCCCCTTTGTTCAGGGAGACATTATTCATTATTTCTGTTAGGCACATGTCTGTGGAACTTGTTCAGTTTATGTATCAGTTGTTGAATCTTGTTATGTTCATACAAATATTTACACGTTAAGCAAACGCAGTTCAAAGTGAGAGGACATTTCTTTTTTTTGCTGAGTTTACAATATTTTTGGTTATTGAAAATAGATTTCACAGCGTTTTAGATGGTACAATGGTTATCTACCCTCTGAGTGCTTGTTTTGTCACAAGCTGAAATTAGACAAACTATTAGAACGTTAGCAGTCAGGAAATGGCGGAGCGATTCCTGCATTCCTGCATCCACACAGTAATACAAAACCCATTCTCACTGAAAAAGGCAAATAAAACATTTCCGACCTGGTAACATGATAGTTTTACCTCCCTGCTGACTGTAAACATACCACTGTGACAGAATACGACAGAGAAATGGTATAGTAGTTCCTTCAGCAACGTTTGTCATCAGTCTTGAGCCACATTTACAGACATTGAAAGGTCTTAAATGTTAAGTGTTCTGCCTGGAGCATGTACAGTTCTAGCAAGGAATTCTGTGTCAAACACACTGTATCTCACTGTAGAGTAGTGTTCAGGCAGGTTGCCTATTCTGAATGCACTGAATGAGGTAGGAGCTGATGCAGGATGTCTCGGTAAGAGGATAAGGATAGGGAGAGAGACCTGAGGTTCCTGTTTAGAGAGGTTTAGCTGTCATTTATTTTCCTCAAACAGTAATCCAAATCATTTCCAAATGTGCTAAAAATGTAAACAACATTGTACAGTGGTTCCTCCTTTAAAAGTTGCGAGCTTACAGCGCGGGACTTAGAGGTACCCAGCGTCACTGTTTCATTGCTCCAGACCACCACATGGGGGAGTTAGAGCACTCAGTATGCGTTTGGGTCCCAAGGTTTTTATATGACCAAACATATCGAGTGGTTTCAATGATGAATTTGACACGATCCACCCGTCCCTGGTGACTTTCTTCAGCAAAGATGGCTGACAAAACATTACAGTGGAAGCAAATGTAAGTAACGTCATAATGAGTCAAGCTAAAAATGTACAATTGAGAGGAATATGTTAGTTAATGTAGAGACAAACGATTGTGCATATTTTTTCGTCATAAAGTTAATTTACAAAAATCGCTATTTAGCAAGTTAGCTGACTAGCTAACATTAACCAGCTAGCTAGCTGGTGTAATGATATGAGTATAACATTGTAATTCATGTTGTTTAATGTTTTAGGGACTCCTGAGAAAACCAGCAAACCAGGCTGTCGTCTTGGGAAACAGTGGATGTAAAGAATCTAGCTAGCTAAAGCATTTACTGCAAATTGAATGTGCAATTGTGTAAACTTGCCTTGCCGTGCAATGTAGCTGAAGTAACATAGCTAGCTAACTATTTACTTGCTTATTGTGTAGTGAAGGATACAAATAACTGTATGCCTATGGATGTGTAGCTAGCTACAGTATGTAGCCGATCTGTGTATGGACCCTAAAACGTTAGGTTCTGAACTAAACCTCAGCTATCAAGTCTGAATGGCATTAATGAAGCCTATGGATTGAGTAGAATATAATAACTTTATTGTGCCAAGGATGCAAGTCCTATGTACATGTACTGTAGTTTTTACCACGCATGAGATCCCCACATTGAAATAACACATATGGAATCAGTTAAGAACAAATTCTTATTTACAAGGACAGCCTACTCATTCCTCCCTGTCGGGGAATTGAACCCCGGTCTCCCGCATGCCCTCCCTGTCTCTGGTAATGCCAATATGGAAGACTATCAAATTCTTCTCAAAGATGCCCTCTGGTTGTCAAACTAGCACTAACTCGCAGTAACAGAAAAAATGGCTGACAATTAAATGATGTTCCACACTATGGAAAAGATGTTTGAAAATTGTATTTGGTTTTTAAATGATATTGTAAATTGAAATGGTAGAGTTATGTCTTTCATGGAGTTATCAGAATTGTATGGGAAGGTTTGCTCAATCCAACATTACAACCACTTGATTACAACATTACGGAAAAACAATTGGAACCATTTCCCTGTTTGACTGCTAGGTTTCATTGGTATTATGACACCTCGACTGTGGGACACTATAGAGGACTGATGAAACGTTGCTCTCTCTGTACATCTCTATGGCCTAGAGGTGCCTGCAGTTAAAGGGACAGTTAAACAAAAAGTGTAATTAAAAGGGACAGTTCCCTAAAAGTAAAAAAAAAATTAGAGCCTTTCCTACAGGTCTAGGAGCCTCAAAATCTCACAGCCATTACAGAGAGCTATGCATGATGTTGGATGTCAGCTTGCCTCAGTACATCACACACACACTACTGCATCTACTCAAGAATCTAACTCCATCTGCACATTCACTCAGAGCAATGAAATACTGTGTTTATTCTGTAGGATAGTGGGTACTGACTGCATGCAAGTAGAGTAGGAGTTGTCCCTGGTCGCTGATCCAAGGTCAGTTTTCTGTTTTTTCCCTAATGGTTAAAACTAGCATCTGAGGAAGGTAAGCTGATACTAGATCTGGGTTTAAGGGCAACATATACCTGCAGGGTTTGAAGATTACTTTTTTGTTGTTGTTGATATTTGAAGACAGTCAAGGTTCTTTGTTTGTAAGATTCTTGCAGAATAGTGTGAAGAGACAGCTAGTGGTTTTGACCCAGATTCTTGCAGAATAGTGTGAAGAGACAGCTAGTGGTTTTGACCAAGATTCTTGTAGTAAAGACTCGAGTAGTTCTATTTCATTGAGGCTTGTTCAGCAAAGCAACGCTAAGTACCAAGGAGTTATTGTCTCTTGTCTCTTCTCAGAGTTGTTTTTAAGCTGTTCTCGCTGTAAGGGTTCAGGGATTGAGCCTTGCTGCAGGGAGAATGCAGTCTCACTATTGGAAGTTAACGGAAGAACACAGCAACCTTGCTCTGTCTGTGTGTTTATAGCGCCCGGTGCAGATCTGCTCAAGGCAATGATACGTCTGAGAGATACGTTGAAAGACGAGGCTAGATCACCACGCACACATTTACAGAGGGTGAGAGGTCATAGCGATGTCAAACAGAGTCGATTGCAGACGTTATGGGGTATTTATATACGGTAACAGCCCAAGGCTTAAAACTGCAGCATTTTGTTATAGGATCTCTGTCAAAAACATGCTTGAGTGCCTTATACGATGAGCAGAAATGGAATGAACGTGTATACAGTATAACAAGGCAAATGATAAACTAGGCATACAGCACATAGGATTAAGTCTTATATAAGTAGGATGTATGTAAAATCACATTGATGTAATGGTCTGTATAAATACAGTAGGTTTGAAGTGGATTACATCTTCCTCCGGACATACTGACTGTGTCCTAAATGGCACCCTATTCCCTATATAGTGCACTTCAAAACCATGACATGTCAGTTGACTACATGTAGACATACACACTCAAACACATACGGCATATGTTCATATAGGAAAGTAGAAGGGGCACACAAGGCAAGCACATGTGACGAGACCACTTATTCAAAGCAATAATGACTCATACACACACTTACATGGTTCACCTCTCTCTCTTTGTTTTTGTCTTTCTCTCACTCCTTTTCTCTCTCTCTCTCCTCTTTCAGTCTTTCTTGCTCTCCCACACACACACACACACACACACACACACACACACACACACACACACACACACACACACACACACACACACACACACACACACACACACACACACACACACAGAGCTGCTCAGTGATGATGAATTAAATATGGTGTCCCACAGAGGAGAGTACCCTTTGACCTCTGCCATTCAGCCATGCAGCAGGCCGGGGGCAAGCAGGCGTGAAAGGTAATGGCTCAGACAGACACACACACAGTGGCCACTGTGTTCTTTGGAGTCTGGAGAAAACAGCCTCAGATGGAGGAGAGAAGAGGAAGGGAGGAAAGGGGCGTGGGACGAATGTCAAGAATAGAAACAGAGGAAAAGGAGAGGGATGGAGTGGAGGGTTTTCCGTTTTGGCAATGAGAGATTAGAGAAACCTTTAGAGTGGAACGAGAGGGGGAAAGGACAGCTGGACAAGGAGAGGGGGAAGGAGTAAGAGGAGGGGGTGGATTTCAGTTGAGGGAGGCAAAGGGGGGGCGTGTAGGATTAAGGGAGACTCGAGCGAGCCGAGGTATAGAGGGAAAGAGGGCAATTGTGTGTGAAGAGTGAAAAAAGAGTGTGGCTGTGCATCGATTGACTGTGTTTGAGTGAGAGTCTGGGTTAGCGCATGTGACTCCACGGGTCAGGGATGGAGCACAGGCTTGTGGGATGGGTGTTAGGAGTAGCAGGGGATATGGGTAGGGTGCTATGGGTAGGGGAGAAAGGGAGAGGACGCTGTATGGTGCTGGGGTATGGTGCTGAGGGTAGGGTGCTAGGGGAGAGCGATAGTGGGTAGGGTGTAGGTAGGTGCTGATTTAGGTACTGACTGAGATTCAGATTTATGGCTGAAAGGGGAATTTGGCTGCTGCAGAGTTCTATGGTCCTAGCTCCGATATACTGTGGCTTGCGAAAGTATTCACCCCACCTTGGCATTTCTCCTATTTGGTTGCCTTACAATCTGGAATTAAAATTGATTTTTGGGGGTTTATATCATTTTATTTACACAACATGCCTACCACTTTGAAGATGCTAAATCATATTTTTTGTGAAACAAACAAGAAATAAGACAAAAAAACTGAAAACTTGAGCGTGCATAACTATTCACCCTCCCAAAGTCAATACTTTGTAGAGCCACCTTTTGCAGCAATTACAGCTGCAAGTCTCTTGGGGTATGTGTCTATAAGCTTGGCACATCTAGCCACTGGGATTTTTGCCCATTCTTCAAGGCAAAAAAAACATACCACAGATTCTCAATTGGATTGAAGTCAGGGCTTTGACAAGGTCATTCCAAGACATTTAAATGTTTCCCCTTAAACGACTGGAGTGTTGCTTTAGCAGTATGCTTATGGTCATTGTCCTGCTGGAAGGTGAACCTCTGTCCCAGTCTCAAATCTCTGGAAGACTGAAACAGGATTCCCTCAATAATTTCCCTGTATTTAATGCCATTCATAATTTCTTCAATTCTGAACAGTTTCCCAGTCCCTGTCGATGAAAAACATCCCCACAGCATGATGCTGCCACCATCATGCTTCACTGTGGGTATGATGTTCTCAGGGTGATGAGAGGTGTTGGGTTTTCGCCAGACATTTCCTTGATTGCCAAAAAGCTAAATTTTAGTCTCATTTGACCAGAGTACCTTCTTCCACATGTTTGGGGAATCTCCCACATGCCTTTTGGCAAACACCAAATGTGTTTGCTTATTTCTTTCTTTAAGCAAGGGCTTTTTTCTGGCCACTCTTCCGTAAAGCCCAGCTCTGTGGAGTGTACGGCTAAAAGTGGTCCTATGGACAGATACTCCAATCTCCGCTGTGGAGCTTTTCAGCTCCTTCAGAGTTATCTTTGGTCTCTTTGTTGCCTCTCTGATTAATGCCCTCCTTGCCTGGTCCGTGAGTTTTGGTTGGCGGCCCTCTCTTGGCAGGTTTGTTGTGGTGCAATATTCTTTCCATATTTTTATAATGGATTTAATGGTGCTCCGTGGGATGTTCAAAATTTCAGATTTTTTTTATAACCTAACCCTGATCTGTACTTCTCCACAACTTTCTACCTGAATTGTTTGGAGAGCTCCTTGCTCTTCATGGTGCTGCTTGCTTGGTGGTGCCCCTTGCTTAGTTGTGTTACAGTCTCTGGGGCTGCTCAGAACAGGTGTATATATACTGAGATCATGTGACAGATCATGTGCCACTTAGATTGCACACAGGTGGACTTTATTTAACTAATTATGTGGCTTCTGAAGGTAATTGGTTGCACCAAATCTTATTTAGGGGCTTCATAGCAAAGAGGGTGAATACAGGGGTGAATACAGTTGAAGTCGGAAGTTTAGGTTGGAGTCATTAAAACTCGTTTTTCAACCACTCCACAAATTTCTTGTTAACAAACTATAGTTTTGGCAAGTCGGTCAGGACATCTACTTTGTGCATGACACAAGTAATTTTTACAACCCAGAGTGGTAGGGTTTGGTATACAAAGTCAAAGGAGTAGAGGAAAGGCAGTGGGTGGGATGGAAAGAAGGATGGAATAGGGTGGGGAAAAGGGGTTGAGGTGGGTGGAAGATGGCGTGTGAGAAGGTGAAATTGGGTGGAATAAAAGGGAAGATTAAGGGAAATGGAAATGAAAGTCTTTGTCTTGGCCTATGACAGGTGTGAGAGGGTAGGTAGGGATGAGTTAATGGATGTCTCATGGGGTGTGTGTGCGTGTGTGTTTGTGTGTGTGTGTGTGTGTGCGTGAGATATGATCAGGGCTGGTCAAATTGATGGCTGTCCCCGTCAGGCGTTGATGTGCTCTCCGCATGTCTTAAATAGGAGAGAGCCTGGCTGACCATCTGCTGGCCAGACACACACTTCCATTATTCATACACACACGCACACACACACACACACACAGACACACACACACACACACACACACACACACAGCGCGCACACGCACACACACACACACCCACACAGGCATGGACACACATACAGACACACACACACAGGACGGGGTACATGAAGTGATGAGGGAAGTGGAGATTTTAGCACGTGAATCTGGGTGGGGCAAACCATTTTTTATTTGTTTATAGCTGACACTAATGTTCAATGTTTTGTTTCCCTAATAATTGATATTGATTTAGTTATTTGTATTTAGATTTTTCATATTTTCATCATGATCTGTCATTTAAAGTAATTTGTCACGGCTCTGATGGTTATTCCAAATTGGGGTTGGGTAGGTTACTTTCTGAATGTAATCCTTTACTGTTACTAGTTACTACTAAACGCTAGTATAACTATTTGTTCAGCACTTTTGAAATGTATAGCCCGAGTATTCAGAACATGGCCCGTTCTTACAGTGTTCTCCCTGTACATCAAATCAGAACCGTGGATAAATAAAGGGGGCATGCCAATCACTACACAATACAATACTAAACACTAAACTAAACAACACTAAACGCTAAACTATAACGGTGACAAACGGTGCCCACAAACTGTTAGGGCCTACATAAAGCTGTCCCAACAGCAGTCCCAACAGCAGTCCCAACACCTTACCACTGCTACACCTGGCTATCAGCAGAGCCTTGTCTGGCAGCCAAACAGTTAATTCAGCCTCATTTACTGCCTTTTCAAAAAACATAGCTGATATGGATGACTTGCTTAAACAAATGTGGTTTCTAATGACTATTGAAATATACAAACTATGCCATAAGGGGACAACAAGTGGATAAGAGGCAATCCATAATTTTCATTAAGACATTAATGAGCGAGCTAGGACGGACATAGTCAGTATAACTATTTGTTCAGCACTTTTGAAATGTATAGCCCGAGTATTCAGAACATGGCCCGTTCTTACAGTGTTCTCCCTGTACATCAAATCAGAACCGTGGATAAATAAAGGGGGCATATAAGCAGACAATGAAAGCTCTTACAATATTCAATAATTACATTTCTCTAAAACAGGTTATAGGCTACATGTGCACCACCATTCATGCCCCTTGGGTGCCATAGAGTTACATTAGAAGTGCCTATCCAAGAAGTCTCAAGGTCATTGGCCACAGATAAAATGACGTCAAAATGATAAATATTCAACATTGGCCTTGCCGTCAATCCAGCATGATTTTTGCCACGCTCAAAACAACTGTTACTAGTCCAACGTATGAGGCTTTATTAACTCAATTATATTTATTTTTTTACATTTTCAAACTGATATGTGACACGTATTCATGCCAAAGTAACATGCAAAACATGTTTTTTTGCAAAAAATGTGGGTCTCAAATCAGGTGGGGGGCCTTTACAGATATCTGTAAAGGCCTCTATGCAACCTGAAATAGAGCCTCTTTGATACCGACAGGGCCTCTTTGATACCGACATGGCCTCTCTGCTACCATGATAGGGCCTCTTTGCTATAACTATAACTCTATAGGGCCTCTATGTAACATTTTCACCAAAGGGCTTCCTTATAACGTGACTTATCTATACATGTGGAAATCCCATGTCCCCCTGTGAACAATTAATGCTAGAAAACTGTAATAGAAATAAATGTTATTTATTTGGCAAATGGCCCTTCAAAATGTTCCATTCATCCATATGGAACGACCCCTGACCTCTGTGTAAAATATGAGGACTTAGTAGTAGAGACGTGCTTTGGATATGTCAACTGGGAACTAGTCCTGAAATGGTGTTTCAAGTAGCTTAACTGTATCTCTTTCCAAGCTCAAGATATGTTCAAACATCTACTAATTACTGGTCCAAATTGTCATACCACTTTGTGCAAAGTCAAATCTAGGCACTGCAGCCCAAAGCTTTGACCTGCACTCTTCTCCTTTGCAAGGTGTTATCACTCTAAGTACGGTGTGCATGCAAAAGGATTTGGCTGTGGACTAATGTACTCCTGAAATACAGCCCTTAAATGCAATTAACAGAAAAGGTTGTAGGAACATTCGGACAAAGTTTGAACCCTCTGAACCATGGAGAAAATAAGCGAGAACAATCTGATTACTAGCTACCTAGTTGATAGCCCTCAACAACTGATAAAACAACTATTATTCTCCCTTATTTTAGATATTGCTACCAGATAGGGGCCTCTCTGCAACTTCTCTCTAATTGAATTACATGTAAATGTGACATATTTTTTCTAGCATTGAAAAAGCATAATAGAAGAATGAGAATGAGAGAGAGAGAGGGAGAGGGAGAGGGAGAGGGAGGGAGAGAGAGAGAGGTGAACTGTGACCCTGGAGTCTAGAGCTGAAATGGAAAGAGGAGAGAAAAATGACGGTGAATCGTGCTGGCTGTGCTTCAGTGGCCATGGGAGAAGAGCATCTTAATCTCAGGGTGACACACACAACACACACACAGTGGAGGATATAGGGTGTGTTTGCTAGGTTTGTCTGGCAGACTGGGTTGTATTTGCTCTGAGTAGACATCATCATTTACACTCAACATGGGGACAGGGATGACAGGACAGGCAATCACATGGACCAGTGTGTGCGTGTGCTTGTGAAGAAGCATTGAAGGAGACTAGCAGCCGAAACACATTGCAGTTGTGTGTCTTGGTATTAGAAATGTACCGAAGGTTGATCTGATCCTTCTATATGTATATTACCTGTAAATACAGTACCAGTCAAAAGTTTGTACACACCTACTAATTCGAGGGTTTTCTTAATTTTTTTAAAACTATTTTTGACATTGTAGAATAATAGTGGAGACAGTGCTAATAGTGAAGATAGTGCTTCAACAAAGTACTGAGTAAAGGGTCTGAATAATTAAGTCATTCAGTTTTTATTTTTAATACATTTGCAAACATTTCTTAAAACCTGTTTTTGCTTTGTCATTATGGGATATTGTGTGTAGATTGATGAGGGAAATGCTTGTCTTTATCTGTTCTCTTTTAATATGAATACTCCGTCAGGATGAGAACACAGAATAAAGCTGACTCAATTATTGATTTCCTTCTCTTAAAAATGATTCTCTTAGAAATCCTCACAATTTTTTCATCTCTCCCAGTCACTTCTCCTAGATTACGTACCATGCCTCGTATTTAGTATGACTGTCTGATCATGAATAAAAGAAAAGAGAAATGAAACTAGGACACAAACAAAAGAGAAGTAGAGAATCCATCCTCCTCTTCACTTACTGGCATGACTGTGAGAGGCAGAATGGTTAGATGCATTGAAAGGAGAAGTGTCCTCAAACTCAGGTCAGCCAAATCTTAAAGTACCTCCTTTTACAGCAGACCTGTGAGGATGCAGTGAATGTCTCCTGTCTCGCCTTGTCAACTCTGCTCACCTGTGGTGTTTGAATACGTCCCTCTTTGTCTTTCCTTCTCACTTTTTTTCTTCTTTGTTTCCTGTTACTCTCCTCTCGCGTTCTTTCTTTCTTTCTTTCTTTCTTTCTTTCTTTCTTTCTTTCTTTCTTTCTTTCTTTCTTTCTTTCTTTCTTTCTTTCTTTCTTTCTTTCTTTCTTTCTTTCTTTCTTTCTTTCTCCCTCTCTCTCTCTCTCTCTCTCTCCCTCTTCCTCGCCCTCTCTCCCTGTCTCTTTGTATATGTCCATTTCCCATATTTTTCATCAATTTTTCTTATCTTTATTTGTGCATCTCTCAATATCCCTTTTCTCTTTTTCCTTCCCCAGCCCTGAGAGGCTGATATCTGTTCATCTATCCAAACAGTCCATCCTCTCAAGGCTTTAGAACATAAAGTTGTGTAATCCTGTTGTTGTCGTGAACAGATAGATAAACATCCAGTTCTTTACCTTTGGTTCTACACAACACAGGACATAAGCCTTTCACAATAGGGCTCAAGGTAGTGTTGCTACTGAATTCTGAAGCAGTTTCAGCCTTAATCTTTCAGGTATAGTGGAAACTCAATGGCTGTTGTTGAGATATAAAAAAGTTAATGTAAGAGCTACAGAATTTCTTGACATTGACATTGACCACTTTTGATTGCACAGTGTCTCCTTATTTGGTCGTGAACGTGTTGTCTTTCAGCGCTTTGGATTGAATGGCTGCTCACTTTGCTTGTGGAGCAGAAAAAAATGTTACTTCCTATTGTCGAGATTGATGTTACATCAGGTTACATCAGGTGAACTAAGTTGGATTAAACTTCGCCCAAGGTCCATCTCATAGAAATATAATTAATAGAACAGGCTTGGAATGGCTAACCCTGGCAATTTGACTGGTAAACTCATGGGTACACTCTCAATGGCTACCTGGTATTGTGATGCAATAATTTCCATGGTAATGTAGAATGTTCATTCAAATATGCTAACTGATGTGGCTCAAGAAATGGAATGTCTTTTTTGTAATGTCAGTTGAGTTGAATAATCAAATTACAGCACATATTGATGGGTACACTTCCTGCTTTTACTTCCTGCTTTGCTCCTATGGGTAAACTCGCAATGGCCGCCAGTCCTCCCATTATGCCATCATTGTCTTGAATGGGGACGCCCGTTCTATTCATTCTATTTCTATTGTCCATCTCACCTCAGTGTGTGCAGGAGAGGCTGGTGGGAGGAGATATAGGAGGACGGGCTCATAGGTAATGGCTGGAATGGAATAAATGGAACGGTATCAAACATACGGAAACCACATGTAAGATTTGTAATTGATTCCATTCCAGCCATTACAATGAGCCCGTCCTCCTATAGCTCCTCCCACCAGCCTCCTCTGAGTGTGTGTGTCTGTCTGTCAATGAGGCATTGTCACCTGTACTGCCTTTTATGGAATTATTTAAATGTATTTCCCATATTCATGCCTTTAATTGATCATTTAGCATTTTTGTTGACGTGGCTCAGCCTCCCCGCGTAAATAACACACTTGTTTTCCAACTCGGAGCTCTCTCCGCCGCCACCAACTAGACGATTGGACTAAATTGCCTACCTTTCATTTGTTTTTGTTTTTCCGCTCGGGCGGAGTAATAGGCGTTAGGCATTTCCCTCCTTCCCTCCATTCTCAACCCCCTCTCCTATCTGGAAGAGCTGCATTCGCCAAGCTCATAACTCATATAAGGGGTGCTTTCCCTAGTAGCAGCCCACCATAACAGCAGCCATCTGCCCGTGGATAGGGATAGGCATGCATCTTCAAAAGAACGGTGGCATTCACATCATTGTGAAAATGTGAGTGTTAATAATGATATTATAAAAGCAGGATGGTTTGGTAGAGAGAGAGAGAGAGAGAGAGAGAGAGAGAGAGAGAGAGAGAGAGAGAGAGAGAGAGAGGAGAGAGAGAGAGAGAGAGAGAGAGAGAGAGAGAGACGCCAGGCTTCGATTGTTCTGCTGAATACCACAGCTTGGTGCCACATTATGCACAATGCTCTCAGAACCAAAGAGAAACACATTTCAATGGAATATGGGAGCATGTAATATGGCCTAATGGCAAATATTGTATTAACACAGTATATTTCCCACAGGAGATGAAGATGCAGGCATGCGTGCATGTGCGGCGCGCGTATCACACAAATGCATGTGCGCACACACACCACACACAGTTAATGAAGTCTTTCAGCCAAAACAATATAATTCAGGAATTACTCCACCAATATAAGGAACCTTTGTCTATTGTCTATATTTTGTTTTACATGCCTATGCTCCTGCTTGCTCTCACAGGCTAGGTTCTCCTTTCTCCTTTCCTTTATGACCACTAGTTGATGTGGGACTGCATTTCCATCATAGATTCACCTATTTAGTCTAGTATAAAGCCTAGTATAACATGGAGTGGTATAAGAGAGAGTGTGTGTGTGGTAAGTGGAACTGTGTCTGTGTGGACGGGAGGTTGTGTGTTTGGGTGTGCGTGTGCATGCGCATGTGTGTGTAGTCTGTCTGCCTGCCTGCTAGTGTGTACGCATATCTGTGTGTGATTTTGTTTGTCTGAGTGTGACGGCATTTACTACAAATTCAATACCCAAGGCAACTGACAAGTCCATGTGTAGAATCACTTTTTAATTGACTTTAAAGTGGAACTGACAGCGTTTTAACTACTTCGCAAATATGAAGCAGACAGACAATCATAATATCAGTTCAAAAATATCACATTCCCAGTTTATGCCACAAAACCAACTTCATAAAAGGTTTTAAAAGTCGGTTCTATTTGACACAACGTTCGATGGCGCACACTAAGGCATTGTTGGAAGAATAGATGGATACCGTTCAATCTATGATTAATATAATTCACCAATACATTTCTTGGTAGTCCAAAACATATTGTTATCAGGTTGTAAACCAGAGCTGGTCTGGTACATTGTTTGCTGCCTCCATTCGGGATGCACTGTTTCAGTTTCAATGACTCAATATTCTAGACCAAAACGGACGAATGTAACTAAGACTGGAAATATCAATACAATCAAACTAGCAAGGGCAATGATCACAAGTCAGTCATAACGTGGCTAATAGGCTAGCGTATCTATTTATGTAGCAAGCTAAAAACACGGAGCCTAACGTTAGCTAGATAGCTAGCTGCTAGGAGGATGACATGCCATTGAAGGAGTGACTGACTTTTCCCCTCATATCGTTTTTCGGTGGCTATACACAGCTAGAGATACAGGTGTCATTTGGTTTGCTGGCAAGATCTTGAATGACTGTTACCCAGATAGCGTATCTCTTGAGTTCGCAAATTCACTCTGGTTATCTACTTTGATTTCAGAGCACTCTCGTCTGAGTGTGCCAGAGCGCAGAATAACTGATGAATTTACAAACGCGCAACACCCGCTGAATATGACCCATGTCAATAAACGTAGGCAAAAAAAGTTATAGTTAGTCAAGAACATTCTAGATAACATGTAAACATTCTAACTAGCTCTGCTACGGCGAGTACAATGGTTAGAGTGAGGTGTTCTCTCATTTGTGTCTGGAAGTAGCTAGCTAGCAACTTTAGCCAGTTAGCTTGGGTGCTTGGTTGGGACAAGCATGCATTGGCAGGCAAGCTGCAGAAGGACGAGTAGGCTACAATTCCCCATTGTTTATCAGTGCAATTTTGATGGCCAACTAGCTGAACATGTTTGAGAGTGTTTATCTAATGTTCCTTCGTTAGATTTTAGCTCATCTTGCTCTGGCTAGCATTAACGTTAGTTGTTGATCTGATTATTGTTGATGTGCATAACTGAGTGAAAGAAAGCCAACCTTTTCATGGTTGTTTCATCAATAGGACTGTAAAGTTCCCAAATGTAAGAGACTCCTGTGGTATTGACATATTTTCAGAAATCTATTCAGGTGTATTTTGTGACTTTTAGTGAATGTGTTCTAATGATCTAAAGTTGCGCTGTTGCAACTGCCTGTAAACACACAGTCCAGTTCAAAGTGAATGATGGCAGGTCCAACTGCCTGTAAACACACAGTCCAGTTCAAAGTGAATGATGGCAGACAAGTGGCTTGTTTGTATAAAGGCCTACTGTAGCTCTGATTGGCTATAGCGCACCGGTCTGTGTAGACTCCGGTCTTGGACGAGACAGACGTCTTTATTAGGTTTACTTACTAGGTTTATTTACTGCAGTGTCTATTAATTGTCCAAACGCACGGCCACTTTCCCACTCTATATTGTTATAGAATTTTCACAAATGCCTTAGTATACGTAATTCCCAAACATTATAAGAATTTATGATAACCTGAAAATGACCATATTTAACTGTTCCCTTGTCAGATTATCACATTCTTCCTGGGGGTGTATATGAAGAGATTTTAATGAGATTTAATGTTACTAAAATGCTGTCAGTTCCGCTTTAAAGAATGCGCCCAAAGGTTCAAATGCAAATGGTTTAATTAAGTCAGAGGGATTGAGATTGCCTATGGAGAAAAAAAAAGAAGCCACTTGTTTTCTTTTAATTGGGAGCTTGGAGGAGGGACTGAGAAGAGCGGCTTATGAGGGTATATAGAGTTTAGTCATTATCTCTGTTTCACACTATGCATTATATTCCAATGTCATACTAAGACCTTGGTCCTTAAATCCATGCAATAGATACCCCCTATAAGCTGAATGTTTTGAAAAAGGATAAAACAAACACTTACATACATACGCATTGGTGCATGCACACACACGCCAACGGACGCACACATGGTACAGCTTAGTCGTAGAGTATGGATCCTGTACACTCGTTTCCTCATCCAATGTTCAGTTGTTTACGAATCAAGAATAGGCTCTACAAAAGGAACATCCTCAGCCTGTTGTATGCTCTCTCTCTCTCTCTCTCGCTCTCTCTCTCTCTCTCTCTCTCTCTCTTTCACCCTCTCTTTCACCCTCTCTTTCACCCTCTCTTTCACCCTCCAGAATTTAGATTAGATTCAAGTCCCTGGGGTGAAGTGGTCACAGGCACACCAGGGAGACAGGCCTCCCATGGAGGAACCAATATGGATAAAAGGATGTGCCTGAACCATATTTGGGATTGAAATAAACACAACACCACTGACCATTACTGAAACCAAAATGGGGGCACAATATAAATTGCCGTTGAATCTCATGGGGGACATGTTTCAATGTAACACCACTACTCTTAGGGAACAGTTTCAGTTGGCCATAATAGAGGTGTATTATCTTTGAATGTTACTGCAATAAAAAAAAACGTTCCATTACAGCTTTGTGTCCTTCAGAGTGAAAAGCTCAGTGGCATGTTAGGTAATGTCAGGTTTAAGTGCCGTTCAGAAAAGGTTTCCAAACCCTCATCGACCATTATTGACACGGTAGCATTTTATAAACCTCTCTGGATGGAGGTGGTCTAGCCATTAAAATAATCTATACGCGTTCAGGGTACTCTGAGAGAGAAAGATGTGTGTGTGCATGCATCTCTGTGTGTATGTGTGTGTGCTTACTCTCCAGGCAACCTTTAAACAGTTAAAGGGATACTTTGGGATTTTGGCACTGAGGACCTTTATCTACTTCTCCAGAGACAGATGAACTCGTGGATACCATTTTTGTCTCTGTGTCCAGTATGAAGAACATTAGAGACCGATTTGATGGAAGTCTATGGTATCTACTTTCATGCTGTGTTCACCCTTTCTGTCCCTGTAAACAGACCTGTGTTATGGTGAAGAATAATACACTATGGTGAGTTAACCCTTTGGGTCCATGCTAGTACCAGGGGTGAATGGTCTTCGTCAGTACAAGGGCAGATGGTGCCTGATGGGAGACTGACAGCCAGCATATGGCTCCACTTCCCTGACTGCAGGTCTCCGTCCTCCCCTCTCTCTTCTCCTGTCCTATTCCTCCTCTACCTACTCTGTCTCACTCCTCTTCCTCTCCCTACACACTCTCTTCGCTTTCCTCCTCCACTCCTCCTCCTCCAAGGACAAGTGTGACTCGTTAGAATCATTATAGGTCCCCAGTCAGTGCCCACTGCTCTGCCTCTGATAGTGGGTCAGCCTTGTCACTCCCGTTCTTCCCTCCCTCTCTCTCTGTTGGCTCCGGTTCTCTCTGAGGACAGACGCTCCCTGTCTTTCCTGTCTGCAGTTTGAGTACTGTTTTTTCAGTGTTTGAAGGTAACGGCAGGAGATCGATTTGATGAATGGTCTTTATGAGTGTATCGTGTCGATGGCCTGATGGCAGCACTGCAGTCGTGGGCAGAGGAACACTGCACTGAATATATTAGTATTTCTCTCTCTCTCCATCTTTCCATCTCTCTCTATATCTCTCTCCCTTCTCTCTCTCTCTCTCTCTCTCTCTCTCTCTCTCTCTCTCTCTCTCTGTCTCTCTCTCTCTGTCTCTCTCTCTCTCTCTGTCTGTCTGTCTCTCTCTCTCTCCCCCTCTCTCCATTTCTCTCTCTCTCCACCCCCCCTCTCTCCCTCTCTCTCTCTCTCTCTCTCTCTCTCTCTCTGTCTATCTCATCCTGTCTGTCTCTTTTTTTTCTCTCTCCCTCCGTTTCTCTCATATCCCCTCATGCTGCCACGCTTACCCCTCTCTACCCCCAGGTCATTAACACCAATATTAAGTGTTTTGTGAATCCACAGCCTCTCCATCTCTCCTCTCTGCTTCCCGCCCATAAAAACACAGCTACCATAATGACACGGCCACACTTTACAATTGGGGGGCAAGGGAAAGAGAAGATCAATCTCCAATATGAAGGGCAAAGCAAGCTATTAGAGCTGAGTACAAAACCAAATGGGTTTGTGTGTTTATTTTCTTTATAGAAAGGGAAGCTATGAAAGTGTTATCAGATTGTTGATCGGTGAGCGTATTGGGATGCAACCCCCCTGGTGTCATTACAAACAGGGTAAACCAAATGGAAGAGAGAACGCTACAGTGGATCAGTGCAAGAAGGATGAAGAGAGAGAAAAATAGGGTTGGAGAGGGACACAGAATGAGGGATAGAGATATGAACAAAGAGAGACAGAAGCGAGAAATGGAGAGGGGAACAGTGAAATAGAAATAAACAGACAGAGAGATGGTGATAGATACTAGTAGGGGTAGAGAGAGGGATAAAGAGAGGGATGGAGAGAGGGAAACAGAGAGGGATGGAGAGAGGGATGGAGAGAGGGATGGAGAGAAGGATAGAGAGAGGGATAGAGAGAGGAGAGAGGGATGGAGTGAGGGATGGAGAGAGGGATACAGAGAGGGATGGAGAGAGAGATGGAGAGAAGGATAGAGAGAGGTATAGAGAGAGGAGAGAGGGATACAGAGAGGGATGGAGAGAGGGATGGAGAGAGGGATGGAGAGAGATAGCGTCAGAAACTAAACACTCCACTCCTGTTCATCACAACCTGTTTCCCTTGACTCTAACGTCCATAATACAGTCAAACAACATACGTATGTGCTCAGACCGTAACGCATGTACTAAATATACACAGCGCGGAACCTGAGATGTTATTTAACAGACGGGGCCTTGGGCGGAGGAGAGGACAGGGAGGGGGGGTAGCAGAGACTAGAGAATTCCATTATCACCAAGATGACAGGTGATGATTCCTTTTCTATTTGCTTCCACTCTGAGGTCAGAGGCGATGCCATGGTGGAGTGCAGGGGGCGGAGAAAATTGTTATTGACGTTTTTACTATTAGTAGATTTTCTTTGCTTGTTATATGCTGGCATCCAGGCTTTATCAAACATTGATAGGGGGATGAACAATGTAAGGGTGGATGTCATCCCAGATGTTAGGTTTTAAAGCAATTTTCAAGGGGTCAAAGGTCATTTCTGGTGATAATGGCTGCTCTACTTTATGTTATTTCACATTGAAGCCTGTACATCAACAACTGTTCTGCAGGAGAGATACGTGTTTGATGGTTTCCGGAAATTGTCAATTGAATAAAGGGAAGGATGCGATGTTCCGTGATTCCTGGAACATTAATCATGTCATGGAACACGTACCGACAGGACATTCACTAAAACTGTGTGTGTGTGTGTGTGTGTGTTTGTGTTTTTAGCCTAAGCCTAGCTCTGTCATACACACTCACACACGTTTTAAGAGCAATTACACACACATTCCCCGCACAGTAGATAAGCCTGTGCACATAATTCCACAGAATGTTCATTGTTGTCACGACCTTTTGGTGGCACAAATAAGATGCTTAACAATGGATGTCCAGAGCCACATAAATGCAGAGTATAGAGCACTAAGCACCTTGAGAACACAGGACTACACAGTGGATCAACACGGTGCCTCTGTGTATACAGAGGTTCGTCCTTTAAAAGTTGCAGCGTACCACAGCACAGCTTGCATGGTGTCACAGAATTCTATGGCATGTTATTTAAGTGTCAGCCATTGTTGCCATTAATGCTAGTTATTGCTAGTTTGACCACCAGAGGGCATGTTTGAGAAGCATTTGATAGCCTTCAATAGTGGCTGTACTAGAGAATTTAAAACATTTTTATAGTATATGGGACTGATTTTAAGAAATGTTGCTTAATTAATTTGATTAATATTATGGTGTTTCTATTCCAAGAAAAACGAAAAATGTAACATGACTCTTCACAATAAATACATATAGAGGATTGGAGGATTCTAAATTAAAACCAAAAGTTGCCTCATGGGTCTCCCGGTGGCAGCTGTCACAGGTATCGAACCTGCATCTGCATTTTGCACTGTGATGCAGTGTTTTAGACAGGTGCACCACTCGGGAGGCCCCATCCTCAAAGTATCAAAATACAGAGAGGTGTTGGTAAAGGTATATTATCCTGCTAATAGCCCATAGTGGGCTATTATAATACTGTACATAATGTCCAGGTTAGGATAACCAAAACATTTCTTTATTAATTAAAGACTATCAGAAAGAATGTTGGTAGAGTACTTCTTTATTTTGATCCAAAGTCACTCAGCTTCATGTAGGTGCCGGGCTATATGACTGTGCCATCAACTTGATTATATACAGTTGAAGTCAGAAGTTTAGAAACACTTAGGTTGGAGTCATTATGATGAGTTTTTCAACCACTCCACACATTTCTTGTTAACAAACTATAGTTTTGGCAAGTCGGTTAGGACATCTACTTTGTGCATGACACAAGTAATTTTTCCAACAATTGTTTACAGACAGATTATTTCACTTATAATTCAGTGTATCACAATTCAAGTGGGTCAGAAGTTTACATACACTGAGTTGACTGTGCCTTTAAACAGTTTGGAAAATCCCAGAAAATGATGTCATAGCTTTAGAAGCTTCGGATACTCTAATTGACATCATTTGAGTCAATTGGAGGTGTACCTGTGGATGTATTTGAAGGCCTACCTTCAAACTCAGTGCCTCTTTGCTTGACATCATGGGAAAATCAAAAGAAATCAGCCAAGACCTCAGAAAGAAATTGTAGACCTCCACAAGTCTGGTTCATCCTTGGGAGCAATTTCTAAACACCTGAAGGTACCACGTTCATCTGTACAAACAATAGTATGCAAGTATAAACACCATGGGACCACGCAGCTGTCATACCGCTCAGGAAGGAGACACGTTCTGTCTCCTAGAGATGAACGTACTTTGGTGCGAAAAGTGCAAACCAAATCCCGAACAACAGCAAAGGACCTTGTGAGGATGCTGGAGGAAACAGGTACAAAAGTATCTATATCCACAGTAAAACGAGTCCTATATCGACATAACCTGAAAGGCCGCTCAGCAAGGAAGAAGCCACTGCTCCAAACCCGCCATAAAAAAGCCAGACTATAACCTCCTGAGACGCTCCACGGTCCGGAACCTCCTGAGACGCTCCACGGTCCAGAACCCCCTGAGACGCTCCACAGTCCGGAACCCCCTGAGACGCTCCACGGTCCAGAACCTCCTGAGACGCTCCACGGTCCGGACCCTCCTGAGACGCTCCACGGTCCAGAACCTCCTGAGACGCTCCACGGTCCGGAAGCTCCTGAGACGCTCCATGGTCCAGAACCCTCTGAGACGCTCCACAGTCCGGAACCCCCTGAGACGCTCCACGGTCCAGAACCTCCTGAGACGCTCCACGGTCCGGACCCTCCTGAGACGCTCCACGGTCCAGAACCTCCTGAGACGCTCCACGGTCCGGAACCTCCTGAGACGCTCCACAGTCCGGAACCTCCTGAGACGCTCCACGGTCCAGAACCTCCTGAGACGCTCCACGGTCCGGAACCTCCTGAGACGCTCCACGGTCCAGAACCCCCTGAGACGCTCCACAGTCCGGAACCTCCTGAGACGCTCCACAGTCCGGAACCCCCTGAGACGCTCCACGGTCCAGAACCTCCTGAGACGCTCCACGGTCCGGAACCTCCTGAGACGCTCCACGGTCCAGAACCTCCTGAGACGCTCCACGGTCCAGAACCTCCTGAGACGCTCCACGGTCCGGAACCTCCTGAGACGCTCCACGGTCCAGAACCCCCTGAGACGCTCCACAGTCCGGAACCTCCTGAGACGCTCCACAGTCCGGAACCCCCTGAGACGCTCCACGGTCCAGAACCTCCTGAGACGCTCCACGGTCCGGAACCTCCTGAGACGCTCCACGGTCCAGAACCTCCTGAGACGCTCCACGGTCCGGAACCTCCTGAGACGCTCCACGGTCCGGAACCTCCTGAGACGCTCCACGGTCCGGAACCTCCTGAGACGCTCCACGGTCCAGAACCCCCTGAGACGCTCCACAGTCCGGAACCTCCTGAGACGCTCCACAGTCCGGAACCCCCTGAGACGCTCCACGGTCCAGAACCTCCTGAGACGCTCCACGGTCCGGAACCTCCTGAGACGCTCCACGGTCCAGAACCTCCTGAGACGCTCCACGGTCCGGAACCTCCTGAGACGCTCCACGGTCCGGAACCTCCTGAGACGCTCCACGGTCCGGAACCTCCTGAGACGCTCCACGGTCCAGAACCTCCTGAGACGCTCCACGGTCCGGAACCTCCTGAGACGCTCCACAGTCCGGAACCTCCTGAGACGCTCCACAGTCCGGAACCTCCTGAGACGCTCCACGGTCCGGACCCTCCTGAGACGCTCCACGGTCCAGAACCTCCTGAGACGCTCCACGGTCCGGAACCTCCTGAGACGCTCCACAGTCCGGAACCTCCTGAGACGCTCCACGGTCCGGAACCTCCTGAGACGCTCCACAGTCCGGAACCCCCTGAGACGCTCCACGGTCCAGAACCTCCTGAGACGCTCCACAGTCCGGAACCCCCTGAGACGCTCCACGGTCCAGAACCTCCTGAGACGCTCCACGGTCCGGAACCTCCTGAGACGCTCCACGGTCCAGAACCCCCTGAGACGCTCCACAGTCCGGAACCTCCTGAGACGCTCCACAGTCCGGAACCTCCTGAGACGCTCCACAGTCCGGAACCCCCTGAGACGCTCCACGGTCCAGAACCTCCTGAGACGCTCCACGGTCCGGAACCTCCTGAGACGCTCCACGGTCCGGAACCCCCTGAGACGCTCCACGGTCCGGAACCCCCTGAGACGCTCCACAGTCCGGAACCTCCTGAGACGCTCCACGGTCCGGAACCTCCTGAGACGCTCAACGGTCCGGAACCGTCAGCTCCATGACCGGAGCCATGCCCAGTCTGAGCACGGCGTCCAGTCCAGCTCCAAGGCCAGAGTCTTCTTCTGCATTGGTGCTCAGTCCAGGCACAGCGTCCAGTCCAGCTCCATGGCCGGAGCCTTCCCCGGCGCCGATGCCTAGTCTGAGCACGGCGTCTAGTCCAGCTCCAAGGCCAGAGTCTTCTTCTGCATTGGTGCCCAGTCTAGGCACAGCGTCCAGTCTGGGTCCAGGGCTGGATCTGCAGGATGAGCGGGTTCTTCGGCCCGCACCAGAGCCGCCTCCAATGCTGGCGGATCTGCAGGATGAGAGGGTTCTTCATCCTGCACCAGAGACGCCACCGATACTAGACACCCCCCCAACCCTCCCTTTTTGTTTCAGGTTTTGCGGTCGGAGTCTGCACCTTTGGGGGGGGGGGGGGGGGGGTACTGTCACATCCTGACCATAGAGAGCTTTTATTTTCTATGGTAGAGTAGGTCAGGGCGTGACTGGGGGGCTAGTCTAGTTTATTATTTCTATGTGTCGTTCTAGGTTTGTTTTTCTATGTTTGTGATTGTGTATGATTCCCAATTAGAGGCAGCTGGTAATCGTTGTCTCTAATTGGGGATCATACTTAAGTGGCTGGTTTTTCACTTATGGGTTATGGGATATTGTTTATGTTTAGTTGCACTGTAGTCACGGTTCGTCTATTCTTTATTTGTTTTGTATTTTTCAAAGTTTCACTTTCTCATAAATGATGTCGAACGCTACTCACGCTGCGCCTTGGTCCGATCATTATTATGATGAACGTCACAGTTTGGCCATAATGACCATTGTTATGTTTGGAGGAAAAAGGGAGACGCTTGCAAGCCGAAGAACACCATCCCAACTGTGAAGCATGTGGGTGGCAGCATCATGTTGTGGGGGTGCTTTGAAGCAGGAGTGCACTTCACAAAATACATGGCATCATGAAGATGGAAAATGATGTGGATATATTGAAGCAACATCTCAAGACATCAGTCAGGAAGTTAAATCTTGGTCGCAAATGGGTCTTCCAAATGGACAATGACCCCAAGCATACTTCCAAAGTTGTGGCAAAGTGGCTTAAGGACAACAAAGTCAAGGTTTTGGTGTGGCCATCATAAAGCCCTGACCTCAGTCCTATAGAAAATGTGTGGGCAGAACTGAAAAAGCGTGTGCGAGCAAGAAGGCCTACAAACCTGACTCAGTTCCTCTGTCAGGAGGAATGGGCCAAAATTCAACCAACTTATTGTGGGAAGCTTGTGGAAGGCTACCCGAAAAGTTTGACCCCAGTTAAACAATTGAAAGGCAACGCTACCAAATACATTTACATACACTCAATACTAATTGAGTGTATGTAAACTTCTGACCCACTGGGAATGTGATGAAAGAAATAAAAGCTGAAATAAATCATTCTCTCTACTATTATTCTGACATTTCATATTCTTAAAATAAAGTGGTGATCCTAACTGACCTAAGACAGGGAATTTTTACTAGGATTAAATGTCAAGAATGTATTTGGCTAAGGTGTATGTAAACTTCCAACTTCAACCGTATAACAATATTTTGGAGGTTATTTTGTTTTCAAAAAACGTAATCTGAATAAAGGCCAAAATAATATTTGTTAAGGCCAAAACATTTATTTATGTTTTTAGAGGGAGAGAAATGCTAGACCAATTGTGTGCCGCCCTATCATAGTCGGATGTGATATAGCTCACCGCTATTTCAGTGGATACAGCTGGAGAACTGCAAGGTAATCCCATTGTGTGCCACTCGGGAGCCATGACCAATATAACCAATATATACTGTCCTGCTAATAACAGGGTTAATAATATATCTGTGAGAATATCCAAGGGGCTTTTATATAATTCTAAATTAATAGTAATAATCGCTTTGTTTAAAAATAACTGTATTTTGGAGACTATTTCGTTTTCAAATAACGTAAAATGAGCGAGAAAAGGCCATTCTTCAACATGGGGTGAGAGACTGTTACTAATTTGTAAACAAAGCCAGTTTGTTACTTAGAATTATTTTGTGTTTTTAGAGGGAGAGAAATTAAAAACCTACAGTCATGTCATGGATCTGCCAGTTAAGGCCGGCACAGGTATTGAACCAGCGTCTATAGCAACACAGTTTGGACTGCGATGCAGTGTCTTAGACCACCGCGCCACTAAGGCGGTGTACAACATGATCAGTCGGGTGTAGGCTACAGTATTACAGAGACATAGTAGCACCTTGGGACCCAAAAGCATAACCAGTGCTCTAACCAGTGCTCCCCTTGCGCTGGTCTGGAGCAATGAAGTAGTGACGCAGGGTACCGTACTAAACCGCAAATTACCTTTAAGTCCCGCAGCATAATCGCAAAACTTTTAGTGGAGCAACCACTGTATCATCCAATAGTACACATTACAGTCTCCTTTAGGGGGGGGGGGGGGGTGGTGTGTGTGGTGTGTGTGTGTGTGTGTGTGTGTGTGTGTGTGTGTGTGTGTGTGTGTGTGTGTGTGTGTGTGTGTGTGTGTGTGTGTGTGTGTGTACCTGTAATGAATACCAAAGTTTGTATCTATTTATTCCGAGGCTAAAGGTTATACCGAAAAGTGAAATTGTCCAATCTATATTCCATTGCATATCTCTTACATAACATAAAACAAGGCTACAGAGCATATTTGTGTGTCCACAGTAGATATCCACCAGCAAAACACATTTAATTCTACCATTTTATAAACCAGTGAGTTTAAGGGGATGGAAAGGTAGTGCAGAGTCCAACCAGACATTATCTGAGACGCCCACGGGGCCTTTCTGGCGTGGTGAAAGATGGCGGTCATTTGGACAGACAAGGGTTGAGGATCCCCCCCAGACTGTAGTGGAGTGGGGGGGGGGTGGCGGGAAGAGGAGAGAAGAGGAGAGGGGAGGAAAGGCGAGCCCTGAACAGGCTGTAATAATGAACAGGCCGCGCTGAAAGGGACAGGTCCCTGTAATGTTGATGAATGGTCATTACTGGTTAGAGACGAGGGGAGACGGGGATGAGGAGAGAGGAGGATGAGAGAGAGAGAGGAATGGGAGTACGAGAGATGAGGAGGGGTGGTGACAAGGAGAGTGATGGGTAGAGAAAGAGAGACAGATGAAAGGGGGGAGAGGGGAGAGAAAGGAGAGGATAGAAGGAAGTAAGCAAGGGGGAGAGACAAGGAGAGTGAGGATGAGGAGAGAAAGTGTGGGACAGAGGGCACCACATTGAAAAAAGTATTTAATTTGCACCTCAGATTTCTGTAAACTCATCTATCATTTCAGCAGTGTCATGGCTCTCGCCCTCCCCATTTTCTCTCCTTCCTCCCTCTTTCTTTCTTCAGATGTACACGTCCTATCTTTCTTTTTAAAACAGTGATTGATATTGCAGTCTTTTTAACGATTTTCCACTTCTTTAAGGAGAGAGACAGAGAGGTCATGAGCAGATGAGCTCCTGCATTTTTCAGCATGTTCTTAAAAAAAGATTGATTTAGAATTAGATGAACTAGGATTTTTTTGGCAAGGACATATACAGGATACTACCCTCCACAACATAACCTCCAAATCCAATACAAAACTCAAGACCTACAACCTGATTTTGGACGGAATTACGGAATTGCCTGGAAGGCTTACAACTACCAAAGATTATTATTCCCAAACTATACAGCAAAATGCTCTGGCGAACAGAGACCTGAGAACACCATCCAACCTGGAACTGAGTGAGTAATGTTTAGTCTGAAGCTATATTTTAATTCCAAAAGCCAAGATATAAAATACACTACAATGATATATTTTACTTTCGAAGAATTGATTGCTAAGTTAAGGCTACCAAGCTTGATACAACTTCAATTAGCACTGACGTGTCAAGTCAGAGGTGTCAAAGCCCTTGAGCCTAACAATGGCAGGAGAGCCCCAACCAAATGGAGAGGCCTTAGAAGCACCCTCCCACTGTTCAGAGGTAATTAAAACAGTACCCTCGGTATGTAAAGAATAATAAGATGAAAAGAGTACACAATGAAGCTCCTTATGGAAAATCAAGAGACACTTTTTGCTGACTATTATAAAAATGGAACAATAAGCAAACGTATCTTCCACACAGACCATCCCCTGGCATGGCACAGTGCTATATTAACCAGACCATCCCCTGGCATGGCACAGTGCTATATTAACCAGACCACCCCCTGGCATGGCACAGTGCTATATTAACCAGACCATCCCCTGGCATGGCACAGTGCTATATTAACCAGACCATCCCCTGGCATGGCACAGTGCTATATTAACCAGACCATCCCCTGGCATGGCACAGTGCTATATTAACCAGACCATCCCCTGGCATGGCACAGTGCTATATTAACCAGACCATCCCCTGGCATGGCACAGTGCTATATTAACCAGACCCCCCCCTGGCATGGCACAGTGCTATATTAACCAGACCATCCCCTGGCATGGCACAGTGCTATATTAACCAGACCATCCCCTGGCATGGCACAGTGCTATATTAACCAGACCATCCCCTGGCATGGCACAGTGCTATATTAACCAGACCACCTCTGTTGACCACCTCTTCAACATATATATCAACGAATTGGCGAAGGCACTAGAACAGTCTGCAGCACCCGGCCTCACAGTACTAGAATCTGAAGTCAAATGTCTACTGTTTGCTGATGATCTGGTGCTTCTGTCACCAATCAAGGAGTGCCTACAGCAGCACCTAGATATTCTAGGCCCTGACAGTAAATCTCAGTAAGACCTAAATAATGGTGTTCCAAAAAAGGTCCAGTCGCCAGGACCACAAATACAAATTCGATCTAGGCACCGTTACCTGAGAGCACACAAAAACTATACATACCTTGACCTAAACATCAGCGCCACAGGTATCTTCCACAAAGCTGTGAACGATCTGAGAGACAAGGCAAGAAGGGACTTCTATGCCATCAAAAGGAACATAAAATTCGACATACCAATTAGGATCTGGCAAAAAATACTTGAATCAATTATAGAACCCATTGCCCTTTATGGGTGTGAGGTCTGGGGTCCGCTCACCAACCAAGAATTCACAAAATGGGACAAACACCAAATTGAGACTCTGCATTCAGAATTCAGAATTAGGCCGATACCCTATAATTATCAAAATCCAGAAAACAGCCGCTAAATTCTACAACCACCTAAAAGGAAGTGATTCCCAAACCTTCCATAACAAAGCCATCACCTACAGAGAGATGAACCTTGAGAAGAGTCCCCTAAGCAAGTTGGTCCTGGGGCTCTGTTCACAAACACAAACAGACCCCACAGAGCCCCAGGACTGCAACACAATTAGACCCAACCAAATCATGAGAAAACATAAAGAGAATTACTTGACACATTGGAAATAATTAACAAATAAACAGAGATAACCAAAATGCTATTTGGCCTTAAACGGAGAATACCTGACTACTGTGACCCAAACTTATGGAAAGCTTTGACTATGTACAGACTCAGTGAGCATAGCCTTGCTATTTAGAAATGCCGCCGTAGGCAGACCTGGCTCTCAAGAGAAGAGAGGTTATGTGCACACTGCCCACAAAATGAGGTGAAAACTGAGCTGCACTTCCTAACCTCCTGCCAAATGTGTGACCATATTAGAGACACATATTTCCCTCAGATTACACAGATCCACAAAGAATTTGAAAACAAACCCGATTTTGGTAAACTTCCATATCTACTGGGTGAAATACCACAGTGTGCCATCACAGCAGCAAGATTTGTGACCTGTTGCCACAAGAAAAGGGCAACCATTGAAGAACAAACACCATTGCAAATACAACCCATATTTATGTTTATTTATTTCCCTTTTGTACTTTAACCATTTGCACATCGTTACAACACTGTATATATACATAATATGACATTTGAAATGTCTTTATTATTTTGGAACTTCTGTGAGTGTAATGTTTACTGTTCATTTGTATTGCTTATTTCACTTTTGTACATTATCTACTTCACTTGCTTTGGCAATGTTAACATATGTTTCCCATGCCAATAAAGCGCCTTGAATTGAATTGAATTGAGAGAGAGAGAATCTTTCTCATTATTTCTATATTTATTTTCTCTCTTATGTGGCTGTGTATATTGTAGAGGTCATCTTCTCTCCATTAGTACTGATGGAGTGCTGGGGAGGGTTTAGGTCAGGCGAAGTTAACAACCAACCCACAGACACACACCGAGGAGGATAGATATAGCCTAAATGCAGGAAACCACAAACACACACACACAGAGAGAGAGAGAGAGAGAGAGAGCGAGAGAGAGACTGCTTTACTCTCTACTCAGAAAACCAATAGGCTAATTTGGTGTTTTAGCTAGGGATCGATGTGCAATACCAAAAAGGATAAGGCAGACATGCTGAGCAACTAAAACTGTTCAAAATGACAGCCAGCACATCAACATCCATGTCGCAGACCTATATTCCTCATTACAATAATCACTGTGCTGATGTAAATGGGACATATCCATCTAGTTGGCGTACAGACTACGAGTACGATGACTGGAGTTTAGGGAGCTGATCCTAGATTAGCACTCCTTCTCTGAGACACCTTTTTTGAATACGTGCCCAGGCCACTAAGTAATGTCAAATCATCTCAAATGGGGCCTCAAGGAAAACCTTGCCATCAGGCCAGCACTTGGTTGACATGTATCAATCTGCGGCCCAATAATTGTAATTCAGTAACACATGATCTTGAATTTGTTAGTCAGTGTCTAGTCACGCCTGAGTGAGATAGTAGTCGATGATTCTGCATCTTCAGTAATGACTTTGTTTGTACTTGCACAGGCTGCAGCTAGGACTCACAGCTGTGAGTAGAAGTTTTACAAAGCTACAGCACTTTATTTGAATAATTAAATAATAAAGGTATTTGAATGTGCTAAGTAACATTTGAAGACAACCAAAATGGTGCTTGGTGCACTGTACAGACCAACTCCTTTGGAATGAAACATTTATAAAGATTGTTAAATGACAAGCTATATGCACAATACGTATATGGGGAGAGAGAGAGAGAGAGAGAGACTGTATTACAACACTGTATATACCCTATATAGACGTAATATAGACATAATATGACATTTGAAATGCCTCTTTTCTTTTGGAACTTTTGTAATTTTACTGTACATTTTTATTGTTTATTTCACTTTTGTTTATTATCTATTTCACTTGCTTTGGCATTGTAAAGCTATGTTTCCCATGCCAATAAACCCCCTTTAATTGAAATTGAGAGAGAGAGAGACAGAGAAAGAGAGAGAGAGAAAGAGAGAGACAGAGAAAGAGAGAGAGAGAGACAGAGACAGAGAAAGAGAGAGAGAGACAGAGAGAGAGAGAGAGAGAGAGAGAGAGAGAGAGAGAGAGAGAGAGAGAGAGAGAGAGAGAGCATGCAAGTGTAGTTCTCCAACCAGTTTACAATACAAAGTTAATGCTTCTGCTCACAGATCCAGTTAAGATGAGTGGCACATGACAAATCCTTCCAGTTCCCTTCTACCGGTCCAATGCTGATCTCAGCACAATCTTCCACCATTTTCTTATCAGGATTTTTTCCCATCCAGTAGGTTGTGGTCAGTGGAGTACCACCCATCCATTTCCAGGTCCCATCTTTGTCTTTGTCAGTCAGGCCAATCCAGAACCTCTTGTTCAGATTAGTGAGAAAGGTCTGCTCCTTTTTGCAATTTATGATCACCAGGTCTGCTCCTCTCTCCACGCAGTCCTGTCTGCTCTCATCCCAGGATTTTACCTCAGAGGAGATGTAATACCAAGTTGACTGAAACAACCTCCAACCTTTAGGCCCAGCTTGTTTTAGGCCAGAAAACCTCTTCTGAAGCAAGTCTCTCTCCATTTTCAACTGGTCAATTTCCTCAGCAAGGTTATTGTAACTGGTTTGTTGCTGGTCTCTCTCCTTGGTCATGGTGTTGTAGCTGGTCTGTAGCTGGTCACTCTCTGCAGTCAGTTTGTTGTAACTGACCTGTAGCTGGTTTATTTTCTTAGTCATGGTTTTGTAGCTGGTCTGTAGCTGGTCTCTCTCTGTAGTCAGGTTGTTGTTGCTGGTCTCTAGCTGGTTCTTCTCTTTTGTCAAATTGTCTTTATAACTATTCATGACTGTATTGCGGTAGAAGCCTAGGCTTACGATCCCAGCCAGTAGGAGAACACAAAGCAGCCCCCAACACACAGCACCAGCTCTGGAGGGTCTCCTACCTAAGCTCTTAGAACCTGAGGGGTTAGCTGCTGGTCTGCCCATACAGGTGTCATCGTCCTTGGCCGGGTCTCTTGAGTGCTGGAAGATGATGCTATCTTCGTTGATATCCTCGTCTCTGCTTGCTGCCCTTCTGCCACAGGAGTCACCTTCAAAAATGCTGTCCATATTGGCATAGATATTCTCAGACATTTCCATGATCTCCCACTGTCTCAATTACTGCTACTCGATGTTCTAGTAATGTTTGTGTATGTTGTAAGAAAGCTGTGAACACTGCAGTGAGTCCAAAGTGTTCTATATGCAACGGTAACCACCAATAAACAGGAAGCTATCATTCCAGCAAGACGATGCAAAACAACATGTGTTATTGTCTGGTAAATGCATGGCCCAGGAAGTCAGACCCTGTGGTTGTATGTGTGAAGTCCGGTGACATGACTATTAGACCACCTCTGCATTTGTCTCTTTGGAAAGTCTCTTCAAAGGCCATGGGTCATTTTTATAAATGTGAGCAGACCCCTTCATTGGGGTATTTGAGATTCTGGCAATGAGGCCCTTTATCAACTTCCACAGAGTCAGGTGAACACATGGATACCATTTTATGTCTTTGTGTCTAGTATGAAGGAAGTTAGGAGGTAGTTTCGCAAGCCAATGCTAACTAGTGTTAGCACAATGACTGGAAGTCTATGGGTATCTGCTAGCATGCTAAAATCCCAAGGTATCCTTTTAATACAGTATGTATCACTTCACTCTGGTACAGAGAAGTACTAGGCCTACCTGTTGTAATACTGTAGATGTGTACACAGGCCTGCTGCAACCAGATTTTTCATCATGCAACAAAG
Organism: Salmo salar; assembly: GCF_965601325.2. Lineage (NCBI taxonomy): Eukaryota > Metazoa > Chordata > Actinopteri > Salmoniformes > Salmonidae > Salmo > Salmo salar. The sequence goes on from NC_138304.1 coordinate 19,186,001, forward strand.
ACAACTAACAAGATCCATCAATCAATCCTTTCAGGTGTCCCGACTTTTCAGGCTACAAAAAAAAGGTCACTGTCATCAAGACACATTGATTAATGTCGGCCTAATCAATGGCAATCGACAAATGTCATTAGGAACATTTGTGGGTGTTTGGTAACAGATGTCTCTTTCCATTTATCAAATGGAGCAAGTGCACATGCAGTGCATTGATTGGATGAACATGCACAAGTAGCCTGCTTTCTGAAGTGATATGTTTGACAATCAGATAATAAAAAGTAATACATTTTTACCATTAAATGACATCTTTACTATTAAGCCCATGATAGAGAGCCAAATAGAGATGCTCCAAATGTCACGGTGTAATTCACACTCTGGATATGTTCTTTATTCATGATTTTGGGGGTGTGATTATCATTATTCATTATCCCTAATCATGGTAGCATCCACATTAATGTAAAAGTGTTCAGAAACATATTATATTCTTATTTGCAATAAAATGACTCCAAAATGACACAATATGTTATTCATCATTCATTTCCTATTGAGCAAAACATCATTCGAAAGACAACCTAAAAAAAATGCAAATGCATCCAACAAGTTTGCAGTCACAGTTGACAGTGAATGACAGAGCAAAATCCAAGCCATGAGGTCAAAGGAATTGTAGGTAGAGCTCCGGGACAGGATTGTGTCAAGGTACAGATCTGGGGAAGGGTACCAAAACATTTCTGCAGCATTGAATCTCCCCAAGAACACAGTGGCCTCCATCATTCTTAAATGGAAGACGTTTGGAAACACCAAGATTCTTCCTAGACCTGGCCGTCCAGCCAAACTGAGCCATCAGGGGAGAAGGGCCATTGTCAGGGAGGTGACCAGGAACCCAATGGTTACGCTGACAGAGCTCCAGAGTTCCTCTGTGGAGATGGGAAAACCTTCCAGAAGGATAACCATCTTTGCAGCACTCCACCAATCAGGCATTTACGGAAGCCACTCCTCAGTAAAAGGCACATGACAGCCCGCTTGGAGTTTGCCAAAAGGCACCTAAAGGACTCTCAGACCATGAGAAACAACATTCTCTGGTCTGATGAAACTAAGATTGAACTCATTGGCCTGAATGCCAAGTGTCTGGAGGAAACCTGGCACCATCCCTACGGTGAAGTATGGTGTTGGCAGCATCATGCTGTGCGGATGTTTTTCAGCGGCAGGGACTGGGAGACTAGTCGGGATCAAGGAAAAGATGAACGGAGCAAAGTACAGAGAGATTGTTGATGAAAACCTGCTCCAGAGTGCTCAGGACCTCATACTGGGGCAAAGGTTCACCTTCCAACAGGACAACGACCCGAAGCACACAGCCAAGACAATTCAGGAGCGGCTTCGGGACAAGTCTCTGAATGTCCTTGAGTGGCCCAGCCAGAGCCCGGACTTGAACCCGATTGAACAACTCTGGAGAGACCTGAAAATACCTGTGCAGCGATGCTCCCCATCCAGCCTGTCAGAGGTTGAGAGGATCTGCAGAGAAGAAGCTCAAGCTTCTTGTAGCATCATACCCAAGAAGAGTCGAGGCTGTAATCGCTGCCAAAGGTGCTTCAACAAAGTACTGAGTAAAGGGTCTGAATACTTAGGTAAATGGCATATTTTTGTTTTTTGTTTTAATACATTCGCAAAAATAAAATAAAAAACATTTTTTGCTTTGTCATTATGGGGCATTGTGTGAAGATTGATGAGAGAAAAAACATTTTAATCCATTTTAGAATAAGGCTGTAACGTATCAACATGTGCAAAAAGTCAAGGGGTCTGAATACTTTCCGAATGCATTGTATATAAAAGTACCCATTCAAATTAGTGTATTCAGCTATTTCAGCCACAACCGTTGCTGACAGGTGTATAAATTTGAGCACACAGCTATGCAATCTCCATAGACAAACTGAAGCACTCAGTGACATTCAACATGGTATCATCATAGAATACCACCTTTTCAACAAGTCAGTTCATCAAATTTCATACAATGCCATTCTAGACCAGGGGTGTCAAACTCAAATACCCAGTGGGCCAAAATGTAAAACCTGAACAAAGTCGCGGGCCAACATTGAACAAATGAACCTTTTAATATGGACCCAAACAAGTTTTGCTTTAACATTGAATATGGAACAAGCATCGCTTATTACCATACAATATATAATTTAATAGTGGAGACATGCAAAATCGAATTTCAAATGAAAAAACACATCAATGGCATTCATTTATTAAATAAATAAAATTTAAATAAAAATCGTATGCCTCTTTTCTATTTACAGCCTTCTGATTTAAATACCAAAAAACTTTTTCCACTGGCTAATAATTTTACAAATAAAATGATAATAAATCAATCAACCATTCAAGCCCATGCCTTGTAGCAAGAAAAAGTGCACAAAGAAAACGTTAATTATTGCACACTGATCTAATCTGATGTGCCCAAGCCAGATACCTGGCATCTCTTCTTGGATGCTAGTTCATCAATGTCTGGGCTCAGGCTCTGAGCTGAAGAAATCCTCAGTATCGAGCGAAGGTGTTCATCAGTCAGACGTCTCCTGTGAGTTGTTTTGGTCATCTTCATCGAGGAGAAAAGTTGCTCGCATAGATAAGTGCTGCCGAACATGGAGAACATCTGAGCAGCTTGGGTGTGGAGCTGAGGCATTGTGTCAGGGATGAACCGTGGAAACTGTGCGGCGCCCACAGCATCATACTTTGACTTCAGCGTGTCGTTGCCCTGGAGTTCAATCAGCTCCATTTGGATGTTGGTTGGTGCATTTTCCACATCAACTGCGAAGGGATTACTAAGCAGTTCAAACCTACATTTCTGGACATCGAAGTCGGCAAATCGCCGGCTAAATTCAGCGGCGAGAACACTGAGTTTTTCAGCAAACTGTGCGCATGGGAACACGGCGGTAGAGATCTGCGCTTTTATGGTTTGGCAGCAGGGAAAATGGCAAGGGTTTCCTTGCAGCATCTGATTCTCCCACAGGCACAGTTTAGTTTTAAAGGCCCTCACTGGAGCGTACATGTCTGTGATGATGCGCCCCCGCCCCTGAAGCTGCAGGTTCAGCGCATCGAGATGGCTCGAGATGTCACAGAGAAAGGCCAGCTCACACAGAAACTTTTGCTCCTGGAGCTCTGCTGTATCCTTCCCTTTGGTTTCCAGGAATTGACATATTTCCTCACGCAGCTCGAAACATCTGTTCAGTACTTTTCCTCTGCTTAGCCATCTCACCTCTGTGTGATACGGCACGTCTGCGTATTCCGAACCACACTCCTCTAGAAAATTTTTAAACTGGCGGTGATTCAGACTTTTGGCTCTTATAAAGTTAACTACCTGTGTTACTGTGGTCATAACATGTTCCATCTTTAGGGCTTTGGCACACAGTGATTCCTGATGTATGATGCAGTGGTAAACAGTTAGCTCACCTGCACAGTTCTCTTCCTGCATCTTCTCCCGAACCATGCCCACCAGTCCACTCTTTTTACCGCACATCGCTGGCGCACCATCTGTCGTTAATCCAACGAGTTTATCCCACGGCAGCTTTATTTCAGTTACACATTTGGAAACCTCCTCAAAGATTTCCTTTCCTGTGGTTGTGCCATGCATTGATTTGAATCCCAATAGCTCCTCTGTAACACACAGATTTGAGTCCACTCCACGGATGAAGACTGACAGCTGAGCAGTATCAGATGCGTCGCAGCTCTCATCCACAGCGAGGGAGAACGCAACAAAATCTTTTCCCTTTTCCATCAGCTGGTCATACAGATTGGTGGCAAGATCACATGTGCGATCAGCTACTGTGTTCCTGCTCAGGCTCACGTTTGAAAATGCTTGCTTTTTCTCTGGACATACGAGGTCACAAACTTTCATCATGCACTTTTTCACGAACTCTCCATCATTAAAGGGCCGGGCTGATTTTGCGATCTCTGCTGCCACTATATAACTAGCCTTTACAGCAGCCTCACTTTGTGATGTGGCTTTTTTGAACATATTCTGTTGTGAAACCAAACTTCTTTTCATCTCCTCTACTTTCTGGCTCCTTTGAGTCATGTCCAGGTCCTTGTATTTGTCATGGTGTTTCGTTTCATAGTGTCGTCTAATGTTGTACTCCTTACTTACAGCCACGTTGACTCCACAAACAAGACAAACAGGTTTGTCTTTTACATATGTAAACAGATATTCTGCCTCCCACTTGTCCAGAAAGCTCCTGTTTTCTGCCTTTCTTTTCGCCATTTTTGGGAAGGGATAGCGCGCTGACAGTTGTAGCGTCTATGTTGCTATGACTACTGTCACAGAGGGGAGGGCGTTTCTGGGTCCTGTCCTGATTGGCACGCGAAAACAACAGCAGAGCATTATGGGATTCGTAGTATTAGCGGTGAATGCGCTGTATAATACCGGCGGGCCAGCTCTAGTAGTAATTTGGTATTGTCTCGCGGGCCAAATATAATTACCCCGAGGGCCAAATTTGGCCCGCGGGCCAGAGTTTGACACCCATGTTCTAGACCATTCTGTGATTCCAACTCTGTGGCAACAGTTTAGGGGAGGCCCTTTCCTGTTTCAGTATGACAATGCCCCTGTGCACAATGTGTGGTCCATACAGAAATGGTTTGTCGAGATCGGTGTGGAAGAACTTGACTGGTATGCACAGAGCCCTGACCTCAACCTTATTGAACACCTTTAGGATGAATTGGAACGCCGACTGCGAGCCAGGCCTAATCACCCAACATCAGTGTCCGACCTCACTAATGCTCTTGTGGCTGAATGGAACCCACAGCAATGTTCCAACATCTAGTGGAAAACCTTCCCAGAAGAGGGAAGGCTGTTATAGCAGCAAAGGGGGAACCAACTCCATATTCATGCCCATGATTTTATTCATGCCCATGATGTTCGATGAGCAGGTGTCCACATGCTTTTGGTCATGTAGTGTACCTGCATTAATATAACACTGTTAAATGACCATTTCACAGACCCAGTAACGATGAGCATCACATGACAAATCATTCCATATCAACTTAGGAGAGTGCTCAGCACAATGCTCCTCCCTATTCAGCATACCACCCTGCATCGCACTGCTGGCTTGCTTTTGATGGTTAACAGGGTGGGTCCTGTGCAGTCCCTGGATGGGAGACCAGATGCTGCTGGAAGTAGAGTTGGAGGGCCAGTAGGAGGCACTCTTTCCTCTGGTCTAAAGAAATAGCCCAGTGCAGTGATTGGGGACATTTTCCTGTGTAGGATGCCGTCTTTCAGATGGGATGTTAAACAGGTGTCCTAACTTTCTGTAGTCACTGAAGATCCCATGGCACATATCGCAAGACTAGGGGTGTTATGCCGCGTTCAAAACAACTGGAAACTGGGAACTGGGAACTCGGAAATCTCCGACTTCCGATTTCAGTGTGTTCACGACAGCTGGGAATTCTGAATAAAACAAGCTCCGACTAGGAAAACTAATTTGAACAGTCGTCCAAACTCGGAATTCCAACTCCGGAACTTGGGCCTCTTTCTAGAGCTCCAACTTTACATCCTGAAGATCACTGACGTCATAATTTGACCTCGTATTTTTCCAAGTTCCCATTTGTCTTGAAAGCGCCATTAACCCCGGTGTGCTGGCTAAATTCCTAATCTGACCCTCATACCATTATGGCTAACTAATCATCCCCAGCTTCCAATTTGTCTCATTCATCCCCCCTCCTCTCCCCTGTAACTATTCCCCAGCTCATTGCTGTAAATTAAAATGTGTTCTCAGTCAACTTACCTGGTAAAATCAGGGTAAAATCAATAAAAAATAACAATTCACGTTTTCCCATCCAATAGGCTGTGATCAGTGGGGTACTGTCCACCCATTTCCAGATCCCCCCTATGTCTTTGTCCGTCAGGCCAATCCAGACCTCCTTGTTGGGCCCAGTGAGAAATCTCTGCTCTTCTTTGCTGTTTATGATCACCAGGTCTGCTCCTCTCTCAATGCAGTCCTGTCTGCTCTCATCCTATAATTTGTCTTCAGAGGAGAGGTAATACCAACCAGTTTGTTTTAGATCAGACAAGATCTTCTGAAGCCAGACTCTCTCCCTCTATAACTGTTTTCTCGCTGTTGTCAGTTTGTTGTAGCTGGTCTGTGTCTGGTCTTTCTTCTTCTCCCAGTGTTCTACAACTCTTCTCTTTCTTTAGTCTGGTTGCTGTTTCTTGTGATAGAAACCCAGTTCTACGATCAGAGCCAGTAGGAGAACAAACAGCAACCCCAGACAAACTGCAGCAGCTCTGGGGGGTCTCCTACTTGAGTTATCTGAACTTAAGGGGTTAGCTCCTGGTCTGCCCTTAGAAGTGGCATCCTGATCGGTTTTGTCGCTCGAGTCCTGAGAGACGATGGCATTTTCATATATATATTCACATTTTTGCTCGCCCCTTTGTTACATAACTGGTCTATATTGGCATACTTATCCGCTGACATATCCATGTTCTACCACGGTCTCAACTACTATTACCAGATGATCTGCTAGAGAATCTGTTCAAATATGAAAGCTGTGTTGTGTGTAAGGAACATTTTATAGGTGTCTTACCACCAATAGGCGTGCCATATTAGGCAAACAATACAAAACCTTGTATGTGAATGGTTACTATGTAGGTGTGAATATAAGATTTCACAAGAATGAGGATGTGGCTGTGTTTGGGGTTTGGAGGTAGCAGATCTGGAATTGAATCTTCCTCTTTATGTTTATTTTAACAAAGAACCAGATTCCTTTATGTGTGTTTACATTGCCCCCCTCTATCCAATGTTAGTTTAGACATAACCACTGGTAGACAGGGAACTGTCATTTCAGGAAGTCAGTTTAGTCCGTTGAGTACTAGGCCTACTTGTTCTAATACTCTAGATGTAACATAGGGCTGCTACAACCCAAGGTGTGTTCATTTTTTATGACCAAAATCTTTAATGGCATTTTTCTTCATGCAACAAAGCAATTGAAGAGACAAATCAATCAATAATCAAGACAAATCAATCAGATAACAACAAATTAACAATACAAGCAAGCAACCTAAAAATACCAAACTAAAGTAGATCACATCACACTGGCAGGCAGAGTAAGATTCATTACATCCATCACGATAGCAATACACATAAACATAGGGGTATATAGGGTAACATTTCAAGGACCTCTGATGTGGCTATAGGTATTTCTTGCATTTTGCATAATATGTCTCCACATGCTTGCAAAGTTTTAAGTAAAAAGGCCTCCCAGGCTGTTAATGTCCTGAGGTGACAGTACCACATTGCTATATCTTTATCTGATGCTGTGTTAGATAGACATAGCCAGTGCTGGAAAACGTACCCATTTGTCATACTTGAGTAAAAGTACAGATGCCTTAATAGAAAATGACTCAAGTAAAAGTGAAAGTCACCCAGTAAAATTCTACTTCAGTAAAAGTCAAAAAGTATTTTGTTTTAAATATACTTAAGTATCAAAAGTAAATGTAATTGCCTAAATATACTTAAGTATCAAAAGTAGAAGTAAAATTATAAATCATTTCAAATTCCTTATATTAAGCAAACCGGACAGAACAATTTTCTTGTTTTTTAAATTTACTTATAGCCAGGGGCACACTCCAACACTCAGATATAATTTACAAACAAAGCATTTGTGTTTAGTGAGTCCGTCAGATCAGATGCAGTAGGGATGACTAGGGAGTTTCTCTTTAAGTGCGTGATTTAGACAATTTTCCTGTCCTGCTAAGCATTCGAAATGTTACAAGTACTTTTGGGTGTCAAGGAAATTGTATGGAGTAAAAGTACATTATTTTGTTTTGGAATGTAGTGGAGTAAAACTAAAAGTTGTCAAAAATATAAATAGTAAAGTAAAGTACAGATACCTCAAAAAACTAGTTGTTACTTTCAAGTATTTTTGCTTAAGTACTTTGCACCACTGGACACATCCACTGGTAGACAGGGAACTGTCTGTTCAGGGAGTCAGTTGAGTTAAGTGCCAACATGTCCGCCTAACCACCAGTTTGGGAACACAAATAGGAAGGAACAGTCTTTACATTTCAGAGTCATTTCTTTGAAGCTTCTTATCAAATTTCAAAATCATTTCCTTGCTCATATCAAAACTTCATGATAGAAGTTCAGGGAGCACATCTGGTACATACACATGCAATAAATTACAAGACTGTTAAAACCTGTTTGGCATAGGGGTTCCACTAGTGGAACGTTTCGAAAATAAAAAATAAATTATTACTAATATTTAACTTTCATATGGTTTGTCCTCGGGGTTTCGCCTGCCAAATAAGTTCTGTTATACTCACAGACATAATTGTAACAGTTTTAGAAACTTTAGAGTGTTGTCTATCCAAATCTACCAATATATGCATATCCTAGCTTCTGGGCCTGAGTAGCAGGCATTTTACTTTGGGCACAATTTTCATCCGGACGTGAAAATACCGCCCCCTATCCCAAACAGGTTTTAAACAATCTCACAGACCCAATTGTAATGATTTGCACATGAAATATCATTCCATATCCACCAAGTAACAATCTCAGCACAATCCTCCTCCCCATATTTTGGATCCCCACCACCATTATCAGGTTGTTTTCCCGTCCAATAGGCTGTGATCAGTGCGGTACCGTCCACCCATTTCCAGGTTCCCTCTCTGTCTTTGTCAGTCAGGCCAATCCAGACCTCCTTGTTAAGATTAGTGAGAAATGTCTGCTCGTCTTTGCTGTTTATGATCACCAGGTCTGCTCCTCTCTCAATGCAGTCCTGTCTGCTCTCATCCCAGGATTTTACCTCAGACGAGATGTAATACCAAGTTGACTGAAACAGCGTCCAGCCTTTAGGCCCAGCTTGTTTTAGGTCAGAAAAGCTCTTCTGAAGCCTGTCTCTCTCCGTCTTCAACTGGTCACTTTCCTTAGCCAGGTTATTGAAGCTGGTCTGTAGCTTGTCAATCTCCTTCTTCATGGTGTTGTAGCTGGTCTGTAGCTGGTCTGTCTCATTAGTCATGGTGTTGAAGCTGATCTGTAACTGGTCTTTTTTCTTAGACAGGTTGATGTTGCTGACTTTACAATCCTCAAACCCACTGGTGATATTCTTGTGGTAGAATCCCAGACCTACAATCCCAGCCAGTAGGAGAATGCACAGCATCCACAGACAAACTGCAGCAGCTCTTGAGGGTCTCCTACCTGAGTTATCGTAACTTAAGGGGGTAGCAACTGGTCTGCCCTTAGAGGTGGCATCCTTCTTGGTCTCTTCTCTTGAGTCCTGAGAGGCGATGGCATCTTTATAGATATTCTCATTTTTGCTCGCCTCTTTGTTACCTAACTGGTCCATATTGGCATACTTATCCGCTGACATCTCCATGTTCTACCACGGTCTCAACTACTATTACCAGACGATCGGCTACAGAATATGTTCTAGTATGAAGTTGCGTACTGAACATTTTATAGATGTCTTACCACCAATGGGCAGACAATAAAAAAAACTTGAATGTGATTGGCTACTAAATAGGTGTGAATGTAAGACTTCACAAGAATGAGGATGTGGCTATGTTTGGGATCTGCAAATTAATCTTCTTTATGCTGATTTTAACAAAGAAGCAGATTCCTAAATGTGCTATCGCTGTATCTCTCTGTCTGGAGCTGTAACCACTGCTAGACAGGGAACTTCCATGTCAGGTAATCAGTTGAGTCCAAATTAAATGTCCATACCCCTGCCACCTGTTTGTGAACTAATATAAAATGGTTTGGTTTTTTCAAAATGAATTGGTTCTGCAATAACCAGATTCCTTTATGTGTGTTACCATTGTCTCCCACCATCTGTTGCTATTTTAGACATAACCACTGGTAGACAGGAAACTGTCATTTCAGGAAGTCAGCTGTTTGTTGAGTACTAGGCCTACCTGTTGTAATAATCTAGATGTGACATTGGCTGCTACAACCCGAGGGGTGTTCATTTTTCATGTTTCATTATGCAACAAAGACAACAATCAATAATCAAGATAAATCAATCAGATAACAACAAATTAACAATACAAGCAAGCAACCTAAAAAATAGAAACAAACTAAATAACAAAGCCAGTTTTGTTAGATCACATCACACTGGCAGGCAGAGTAAGATCCATTATATCATGATAACAAGACACATGGACCAAGCGGCCAATACCTCCGGGGATACCCACGAATCAGACCAAACACACCAGGGGTTTGGGAAGTCAATGGGAGGGAGAAATTCTTCCTTAGTTGTTCATTTTCTCGACATCTAAATGCACAACTTAAATTGGAGCCTGTGTTGTAAGTAGCTGAACATGTCATGACTACAACTTTGTGGAAGTGACAAACACATTTTCATTATCGTCAAAAACGCTATATATTTTTATATCAAAGAGTGCCTTGATTTGATTGCTTGCACGTGCACATTTCAGCGCGACACAACCGTTAGACCTAATAATACGTTTATGCACATGAGCTTAGCTAGGTAATGTCACCATGACATCTTCTACAATTGCGTTCAGGGATTTCTATTGGAGAAGCAGTTCCTCTTAGTATACACTCTTTGGTTATAGGCTTTGGGTTTCTCAGGCAAGGTCATTAAACAGCTGTGGATCTCCTGAAAGTTTGGATGTGTAATACTTGTATGTGTGTGAGTTAACAAAAGGTCCCTAATGACATCCCTCTTTTCTAAAATAGCTAAGGGAGTTGTTGCTCAGTGCCCTGTCTCTTTCACCTTTCATGGCATTGTAGCCGTTCTTTATCTGGTCCTTCTCTGTCAACAGTTTGTTGTTGCTGGTCTGTAGCTCATTTTTCTATTTAGCCAGGTTGTTGAAACTGACCTGTACCTCGTCTATTTCTTTATACAGTTTTCTATTATTGGTAAGTAGGTATTTTCCCTCTCTGTAGCTGCTCTCTCTCTTCAGCCAGGTTTCTGTTGCTTGTCTTTAGTCTCTTTCATGTTTCATGGGGCTATAGCTGTTCTGTAATTGTGACCGACCGGTTCAATTCGGGTCTATGTACTGTAGCAAAATTGGAAATTTTGTTTTTTACATTGGATAAAAGTAGAGACTCGAAAATTGTATAGCATACACTGCTGTTGAGGAACAATGGGAAAGTCATTCTGCTTTGAAAGTTCAGCGCGGGCCCCCTCCGGCTCGGCCCAGGCGCTCATTACCTGTCACCATCGTTACGCACACCTGTGCGTCATTAGACTCACCTGGACTCCATCACTTCCCAGATTATCTTCCCTATATATGTCACTCCCTTTGGTTCCTTCCCCAGGCGTCATTGTTTCTGTTTCAGTTTCGTGTCAGTGCGTTGTTCGTGTTTCTTGTTTTGTATTATGTTTTCATTTATTTATTAAATGATTCACTCCCTGAACTTGCTTCCCGACTCCCAGCGCACACGTTACAGAATGACGCCTCACCAAAGGGAAGCATCAGGGAGTTTTTTCTTGTTTTTGTGTTGGAGGTGTTGTCAGGTCTGGGTGTCAGAACCGGAGCTACTCAGCTAGTTCGTCAGATTCCCATGCCTCGGCGGGTTCAACAGGTTCCCCTGCCTTAGCTGGCTCGACGGGTTTCCATATCTCAGCGGGATCGATAGGCTCCCTTGCCTCAGCTGGGTGAACAGGTTCCCGTGCCTCGACCAAGGTAACCGGGGAGGTCTCAGCCGGCTCATCAGGCTCTCACGTCTCTCACGCCTCTCATGCCTCAGCCAGTTCGTCAGGTTCCCACGCATAAGCAGGGGAATCCGGTCTGCTCCTGAACCCCGGGATCATCCCTTTGGTTGTTGTCCTGCGGCTGGAGCCGAACGCACCGGGGAGGGGGTACCGTCACATATGCTCTCTCCGGCACTCTAGGTTGCCATGCTCCCACATCTCAGCCAGACTGACAGGTTTCCCGCGCCTCAGCAGAGGTTACCGGTCCGCTCCTGATCCCCGGGATCGTTATTTTGGTCGCTGTCCTGCGGCCGGAGCCGCGCGTTGGGGAGGGGGTACTGTCACGTGTGCTCCCACTCCGGCCTCTAGGTCACCAGGCTGCTCATTATGGCACGCACCTGTCACCATCGTTACGCGCACCTGTGCGTCATTAGACTCACCTGGACTCCATCACTTCCCTGATTACCTTCCCTATATATGTCACTCCCTTTGGTTCCTTCCCCAGGCGTCATTGTTTCAGTTTCGTGTTTGTGCGTTGTTCGTGTTTCTTGTTTTGTATTATGTTTTCATTTATTTATTAAATGATTCACTCCCTGAACTTGCTTCCCGACTCCCAGTGCACACATTACAGTTTATAAACTTGTAACCCCATTTTAGGGAAAATGGCCTTAGAATGTTTTGGTACACCTACTGGAGAGAGAGAGAGATCTTCTTTGTCTACATTCATTCAGAATCATTCACACCTTCTTAAGCCTTAGCCCCACCCATCTCCTTAAGGATTCACATGTGAGGCCATGTGCTAAACAGAGCGAGTAAGGTAGTGTAGTGTAGTAAACAACCAAAGATTTCAAGAATAAATGTGGTGAAAGTAGTAGCAAACATACACTTTATTTAGTCCTTGGCCTATATCCTAATCTGACTTTGGTGCGGGTCATGTTGTTCTTCATATTACCGTCTCTGGTAAACACACACTATATAAAATAAAATCTAAGTTTATTTGTCACATGCACAGTATACAGAAGGTGTAAACAGTACAGTGAAATGGATACTTGCATATTTGCATAGTAGCAATATCAAAAATAGAAAGTGTCCAGATAAATACTGTACACATAGTTAATAGTTATTAGATGATTCTTACCCAGACACACGTGTCTAAATTGATGGGTCATGTGAAATAAATACTATAACTACACCACAGCCACATCTAGCTAAGTGGATGGGTCACTATTGTCCAGACATGTTCATGAAATACAATAGATGACCGTAATCACCCTAGACCCACCTGGCTAACTTGATGGTCCATCTAATCATCTGGTAAAGTGGAGTCTTTTGTTTAGACATGTTGCTAGCTAGTTAGCTAAACAATTCACCTAATGGTGCTTCAAGACAAATGGGAACATGGAAAAATATGAGGTCCAATCATAACGTCAATGATCTTCAGGTCGGAAAGTCGGGGCTTTAGAAAGATAGCCCAGTTCACGAGTGGGAATTCTGAGTTGGATGACCGTTCAAAAGGATTTTTCCCAGTCTGTGCAACTTTTTTTCGGAGTACCCAGTTGTCTTGAATGCACTGAAGTCAGAAGTCGGGGATTTCCATATAACAATTTTATTTGTATTTACAGATGGCATACAAGTTTGTTATTAAGGCACGTGAAAGTTCACATGTTCCAGGAGGTATTTCAAAAAACACATTTCTATTAAAAAATGTTTAGGTTCAAATGATGTAGTGACATGCGGCATATGCCTAGTTTCCTGAAACGAGTCACAATTGGCTTCTCTCCTTTGCCAGGTTGTTATAACTGGTCTATAACTATTATCTCTCTTTTGTCAGGTTGTTGTTGGATGCTTTATAATCTTCAAACTCACTGATGTCTTTGTTGTGGTAGAAACACAGACCTATGATCCCAGCCAGTAGGAGAACACACAGCAGCGCCAGACACACTGCAGCAGCTCTGAAGGGTCTCATCCCTGAGCTCTCAGAGCCCATGCTCCTGTCATCGATCTATATTTTTTTGGGAGTAATAAATAATTTGCCAGTAACCCTGCAAAAAGTAATTCATAAACCTTTTACCCATGCGCCTGTCATCAATGTCAATTTTTTTTTTGGAATAACAATTTTTGACAGTAACTCTCCAAAAGGTAATTCATAAACATTTTTAATTTCCATACGTACTAGGACGCTAAGTGTTTGTTTCTTGGGCTTCAGGAATGTGACCGAAAAGGTGACAAATATCAAATAAACTGATTGAAAGTATAAGGGAGTAAGATATCAGTGAACAAATGCCATGGTCAAGGCTACAATGGCGCCAGTGCAATTAGTGGATCTTACTCAGATGTTCAAAAGCGCATATTAGACAGAGATCCTAATTCTTCTTTGGTAGTTCTTTATGAGTTTTAGTTGAGAAAACGATCTCTCTGCAGAAGCAACAGTTCCAGGGATGGCAAAAACAGCAACATCAGGGAAACTGGGCAGAAGGGAGTTTCGCATCAAATACAGCAGTTCTGTAACATCTTTCATTGAGCCTCTCATTGTCCTCAATTGCTGGCCTCAACACGCATTAACTGTATAGGAAGCTCTGGGGAAAGGTTGTCTGGATACTGGACAGTGAACTTCGACCTTGCGGATGTGTTCCAGAGAAACTGCATTACTCAGTGGCTCTCTACCAGTGGCTCTTTAAGACATAACCACTGGTAGAAAGGGAACTGTCATTTTAGGAAGTCATTTGAGTCCAAATTAACTTTACATATCCCTGCCACAAGTTTGTTTTCAAAATTCAGAGTTAATTTATCTTCAGCTGCTTCGAATTTACTGATAGTTTCATTGTTTATATCTAAACTTCATGTTATTTTTCCATACCTTTTGCAAAGCCGGAAAAAGATAATATTAATACATACACTACCAGTAAAAAGTTGGGACACACCTACTCATTCAAGGGTTTTTCTTTATTTTTACAATTTTCTAAATTGTAGAATAATAGTGAAGATATCAAATCTATGAAATAACACATATGGAATTATGTACTAAACAAAAAAGTCTTCAACAAATCAAAATATATGTTATATTTGAGATTCTTCAATGTAGCCACCCTTTGCCTTGATGATAGCTTTGCACACTCTTGGCATTATCTCAACCAGCTTCACCTTGAATGCTTTTCCAACAGTCTTGAAGGAGTTCCCACATATGCTGGTTGGCTACTGTGAAGAATCTAAAATCTAAAGTATATTTTGATTTGTTTAACACTTTTTCGGTTACTACATGATTCCATATGTGTTATTTTATAGTTTTGATGTCTTCACTATTATTCTACAATGTAGAAAATATTAAAAATGTAAAAAAAATCTTGAATGAGCACGTGTGTCGAACATTTCGACGGGTACTGTATATGGTTTCAGAAATGTGTTTACATAAAGAGTTGAAGTGATACTAGCTGAGCGTCCCTCTCTTTTGGCATTGTAGTGTCAAAAACTCTTCATAGCTGTGTTTGTGACTTTTCAAGATACTGTGTGTTTCTAATCATCCCCCCTCTCTCTGGTCTCTACTTTGTTTGTCTCACAGTGGGAGGAGGTGAGCGGCTACGATGAGAACCTTAACACCATACGGACCTATCAGGTGTGCAACGTGTTTGAGCCCAGCCAAAACAACTGGCTCCTCACCACCTTCATCGACCGACGTGGCGCTCAGAGGATCTACGTGGAGATGCGCTTCACCGTGCGTGACTGCAGCTCCATCCCCAATGTCCCCGGCTCCTGCAAGGAGACCTTCAACCTTTACTACTACGAGACGGACTCGGTTATCGCCACCAAAGGAACCGCCTTCTGGATGGAAGCCCCCTACCTAAAGGTTGACACCATCGCGGCTGACGAGAGCTTCTCCCAGGTGGACTTCGGCGGACGGTTGATGAAGGTCAACACGGAGGTTCGGAGCTTTGGCCCGCTCTCGAAGAACGGGTTCTACCTGGCGTTTCAGGACTATGGTGCCTGCATGTCGCTGCTCTCGGTCAGAGTGTTTTATAAGAAGTGCCCCAGTGTGGTGCAGAACTTCGCCATCTTCCCAGAGACAATGACAGGGGCTGAGAGCACCTCGCTGGTAATTGCTAGAGGGATCTGCATCCCGAATTCAGAGGAGGTGGACGTGCCCATAAAGCTGTACTGCAATGGAGATGGCGAGTGGATGGTTCCTATCGGGAGCTGCACCTGCAAGGCCGGGTTCGAGACTGATAACGGGAACGTCTGCCGAGGTAAGGAGAAAAAACTGTCCATAACCATATAAATGTTGTATTTTTAGGTGTTAGTTTTACTGTTCATCACCATTCCAACAACCCAATGGAAAATCCCAGAACCGTGAAATAACCATATTTGGTTTGCTGTGGAATCAATTTCCCTGGATTTATTCTGAATGTGTAGCTGTTTCAACACAAACGGTGCACCGTTTGTGTTGAACCTCAGTCCCAGACATGAGAGTTGTAAATAATTCATTGTCTTTCATATTTTAACGCTCCAACATGACTGAAGACTTGCAGTCGATCTAATCACACAGGTTCTACGGGATTTGTTCTATTTTAGGTGCGGTAGGTGCATAAGAAGACATCATCTTTATCTTTATTGTAACAGCCCACTGCCGATTTCATAGCTCTCTTTCCTGACAATGCTTTGTTGAGCGTGCAGTATTGATTGTGTTTCATATATTTTGCAGAATGCGGTGCACCGTAGTTCTCCTTTGATTACATACATCTCAAGCATGATAGAGAGGCACATTATCATTGATTCCTAATCTGTTGAGATGGCGAGGTCTGCTGTACTACAGATGCTGAGTGATGTACGGTAGTGTATCATTCAATAATGTAAAACCGCATGTTTGATTTT